>NC_091628.1:18484848-18787878 GCF_027580195.1 Bos mutus | reverse complement strand
AGTTAACTATCTAAAAGCCCTCTGTTCTTTTCCATGTTTTCAAGACCTGAAGATGTGTTTCTGAGTAAACATTAAAATATTTTTAGGCCAAGTAAACTGTCTGTGCTTTCTTCAAGTGACTTATCTGTGAATTCATGAATATATACTTGTAATGAAGAACTCCACATTTATCAAACAAGAAGCTTTTTTCCATGCATATTCTTTCATCCAGTTTTTGTCTGCTAAGCCCCTCCAGTTATTCATCATAATCCCACTTACCAAATTAAGACAAATGAGGAGGTAGAAATATAGCACTAGATTGCTTTCACAGCATCATCATACTTTAACATTTTTATATAGCATGTTAGTGTGAATTTTAACCATTCTGAATTTTTCACTAGGTAATAATCTTTAGAACAAACAGATCAGGATGTCACTGTTACACTCATGCTGACTGGTCAAAATATCAATTATATATTGTATTGTTGCCTCTCAGAAATTTTGTTTCACAAGAAGGCATGTCAAAAAAAAAAAGAAAACAAGAAAGAAAGAAAAAAAAAAAAAGAGCCCCAACCAAACAAAAAGCCAAAAATTGCTATTTCTGTGGCTTGCATTCTAATAAGGTGCCAGCCTCTACCTAGCAATATAAAGCATTAAAAATGGCCAAAATGATGTACTAGAGTCTCAATGCCAGTGCTTAATGCCACTGTTTTTGTAAAAGCAATACAGAAATAATTTTAGTACATGACAAAATAAAAGGTAATATTAAAAATAAAGTTATATTTTCACTTGATTACAAAGTACTGAATGATAAAGGCAATCAAAATGGAAAAGAACGCGAAGAGCACAAGAATGACGGCTGCGCACTGCTCGTCGCTGAGCGCCCGCCCGGGGCTCGTGCTTTCCACAGTGTCTCTGCTGGCGCTGGCTGGTCGTTCAGTCCTCTGAGAGATGAAGAGCACTGTCGTGCTGTAGGGACCGACGAGGTCCTGATGCCCCGCGGGGTCTTGGCACTGGCGAATGGCACACACGCGGAAACGATATTCACAGTTCAGCTGAAGGCTTGAATACCGGAATGCAGAGTCAGGACCTCTGTAAATCTGATAGCAAGGCATGAGGAAAAGAAGAACTGTATGTGAAGGCTGGGTAGAAAATCTGTGTTAAAACTGGCTAGGTTTAGAGTTATTTTTGACATGGAAGCTTGTGAGAGCCACTGCCTGGCTCTTTTAAACGAGATTTTAAAATACCTACATATTAAAGAACTCAGCTGTTTGCTGTATAATGGCAGGGGAAATCTGAAGAGTCAGGGTGTGCTGTCTGCCCTCGCAGAGCTTACAGACCAGCTGAGAGGGAAGCTGTGCCCCCAGAGTAGCTACAGAATAAGCACAGTCAGTCCACAGCATTTCTCTGGTTTCACCAGATGTAAGAAGTCAAACTTGTGTGAAACCATTCCATGAAAAGAGGAAGTGTCTGATCTTCCTCTCCCATGGTATCTTTGTAAAACTGATTTTCTGTAATGTTTCCATCAGATGTGATGAATGAAACAATAAATGAAAAAGGAGAGCTCCCTACAGGTGTCTGTGGCAAATCATTTTCTTTAAAGTGAGAGACCACTTAGAACCAAAGAATTAGATCTTAAAACCCAAATCCTCTGCTCAATCCCCCAGAAGGGCAATAAGAAGAATGGAATTCCACAGATTTTCAAGGCAGAGTGCCAGGGGCTGCAGGGACTGGGCTCCGAGCTCTGCTCTACCCTGCACATGCCGTGATGGTGTGACAGCAGTCACCCTGTAATTACGAGAATGAGGTCAACTAACATGTTACAGCATAGTGCCCAGCATATAGCGAGTGCTCAGTATACGGAAGCTCTCACTTCCATTACTGAATCCCTTCACTCATTCGCTAAATGAAAAGACCAAGACTCAGTGCTTTCCCAGTTGAGATTCCCCAGCTAGTTGGTGGCTTACAAGTAAGGTCAAGCAATTTTAGCTGCCTTGTTTGTATCTGTGTTATAAATCTAAATTTTTACATACTGGTTTGCTCCCAAAGGAGCAAGGTACGATCTTTCCCTCAATTTTGTGCCTCTAGCATATAATAGGTACTTATTAATAAAAGGCCACTATAATAGTACTATGTATATATCAAATGTATATTGGTAGACACTAAAAAGATATATAAATGAATTTTTATTGAAAAATGAATCTTTAAAAAATGCTGAATATGCCTTAGTCCTGAAGATGCAGATGAGCATTTCAGGGAGTGGGAACATAGAAATGATTTATGTCTCAGTGATGGTAAAAGGATGAAGTTAAGTAAATCAGAACACTGTATTAGAAAGCAGTGTGAAACAATATACATACAGTGGGTCAATTTAGTAAAAGTTAAAAAATATGTATTTGTCCTATAGGTACAGTGAATGATACTCATTTTTGCCTTTGAAGTTTTCTTTACTTTCCATTTGTCTCCAAATGATCACGGTAAAATGATTTGGGAAAAAGCCTCAACAAATGGCATGAGGGTGACAGGTGAGGCGATTTGACACCGGGAAGAGGACCATGTTAAGACACTAACTGGAAACTTAGGGCCACTTTACTGTGTGTATTTAAACAGTGTTTAAGGAATCCTGATCATAAGGCTGAGTGAGGGATTGAGGGAACTGGGCATGACAGGGGCTCTTGGTGATAAAAGCACAAGCTTTCAAGTGAAAGTGTTAGTTGCTCAGTTGTGTCTGACTCTGCGACCCCATGGACTGTAACCTGCCAGGCTCCTCTGCCCATAGAATTCTCCAGGCAAGAGTACTGGAGTGGGCAGCCATTCCCTTGTCCAGGGGATCTTCCCGACCCAGGAATTGAACCAGGGTCTCCTGCATTGCGGGCGGATTCTGTACCAGCTATCAGGGAATTGTTTACGGATACCGAAGAGTTTATGATAGTGATAAATTAGGACGAAGCTGGAGAGAAGAGACTGGGAAGGAAGATGATAAGATCGTTTTGTTTTAGATGTTGGGAAGATGTCTAAACAGGGAGACATCCTATAGGTAACTGCAGATACAAGACTTCGCTGAATGTGAATAAGCAAGAGTTCCCCGTGGCAGGCAATGACCACTGAGAGAAACTATGTCCCTGATGACTGCATTAAGCTCCTGGATCAACCTGTCTACCTACAGGGTTCTCTGTAAGAGGATTTATACTTTATACGCCAATTTGAATTAATTTTCCTGGTACTTGTAACATTAATGAGCTTGGACACAAGAACTGTCTCAGGTATAGACTCCCAAATGGGAATTATCTACTTTGAAGGTGGTTCTACTGTCCCCCAATATTTTTACTTCACCCTGTTATGCCACTTGAAATGCTGCTTTGGTTAAAAAGCACTTGCTTTAAAAAATGTATACACTGCTGGGAGGATCAAAGAGCCAGCAGACACTTGACTTTTGATATGAATTTTCCCAAGCAAAAAGTTTTTCTCCTAATGCCCATAAGGTCAGTTATACTGTGGAGATGAGAGTTACAATGTATGTGAGGGAGGAAGGCAAGAGTCAGGGCAAGAGTGTAATTTTAGAGAACTAGGCCAAGCCTTGGTGAGGTGCTACTGAGTGGGAAGTCTGGTCAAAGCCAATGACTGACCAAACAGGGCAGAAAAGGAAGAAGATAAACAACTCTAAGTGCGGTCTAGGGTCAGAAGTACTAGTTGCTGCCACACTAATTTGCTTTCAGACCCCTCAAACCAGCAACATTACAGGTTAAATAGGTTTTTATAGGCTCGCCTAGAAAGTCAACCACCAACTTTTAAAAAAATAATCCCCTTCTTAAAAACATCAACAGTTCCTACTGCTGTAGAATAAAGACCCACCAAGACCTGGCCTCCTCCACTCCACACTCCATTCTTGAGCCTTATTCAACTCACACTTGAGAGGTAACCAGCCCCCTCAAGAGTCCCTTCAGTGATAATCCTTTTGGAAAACATTCTAAAGTCCCGGGTGGGGGCGGGAAATCATTCCTTTTTATAAAGTTATGTTTTATCTTTATTATGACCTTTTATTTGTTTGCTTACACAAAATGTCAATTATAGTATTTCTGCTTGCTTGCTAATGTGTAATAAATGGAAAATAAGAACAGTAATATTAATAATGTAGCCTCCTCAATTTCTTCATATGTAGTATTTAATACATATGTGTTGAAAATCAAGTAAATTTTAAGTAAAGTATTAAATTCCATGAATGAGATCAAACTCTTAAAAAATGACCTTCAAACTTTTGGTATTTGTCAGTAAATTATAAAATTATATAAACATTTAAAAGATTTAGATGAGCATATGTACATGCATATATATGATGAAGTTCTAAGGAAATCAGTTTTACAGTATGCTTACAATCTAAAGAGTGTTGATGGGGATAATTTAGCTTTTAAATTAGAATTAGCACTGCTGTTTCATGTAGTGATGTGTTCACATACTACTCAATATGGGATTCCTATTTCCTTTAAACATGTAGTGCAATTATATTTTCTTTAGTATTAATTTGATTTCTTCCTTGGAAGGAAACCTGCTTATCTGTAAATTATATTCAAATCCAATTATCATGTCAATTTGCAGATGACTTAATAAAGAAAACAACCACATTCCAAATTTAATCTGACCCTTTGGGGCCTTCTGTAATTTTGGTTAAGAAATTATGCTTCCATATTTAGCAAAACTTGAAAGGAAAAAATTATACCTATATTGAGAAGTAATCTATTATTAATAATTATAACAGCACAAGAATGAAATAAAATAGATGAATGACTGGTTTTTCTCCTGGGAAAAGAAAATACAAGGTAAGATACTAAATTGAAAACAACCCAGTTTAAAAGACCTCAAAAATCACGAAGTTTGACAGCAAAAAGGGAGAAGCAGATGAAATGCCTAAAAGAAATAAGGCCTTTGAGCTGCATAAAGACTTCTTTTATAAGTTATAATGAACACTGACAGCTCCTCACTTCATCGGCTATTCACTCTCTACCAGGAATCCGTCTTTGAAATTTCTTGGCTGGGAAGGGGATAGTTCCTCTAGGCTTCCATACAGCAACTCTGCACTCTAACTATGACTATTATCAACACTGTCCAAGCCTCCTCAGTGGTGTCTCTGCATCTGTCCTCATCCTACTCTAGTCACACTGACTTTGTGTCTGATCATGTAACTATTCTGGTCACAACCCTCCACTGGCTTCTCATTTCACGTGGAGTAAATGCAGAAGCGTGGCCTGTAACACCCTGCATGACCTCCATGCCACTCACAGACCCTCTCTGATTAACTCCCTGACCTCATCTATTATTCCTCCCTTTGGTCACACTGCCCCAGCCACAGTGACTTTCTTCTTGTCCATTAAATGTAACAAGCATGCTCCTACCTCAGGGCCTTTGCACCTACTGTTCCTGCTTTTTGGAACACTCTTCTCCCCATATTCACTTCCTTTGAGTCTCTGTTCAAATGTTACCTGCTGTCCTGTATGAAACAGCACTAGCTGTCCCTTACCCTAGTTCTCCCTACTCCTTTTATCCCGTTTTTTTTTTCTCCATTGTGCTCATCACTATCTAACACTGATACAGTGTTTAGTATCTCTTTTTTTCTGCTAGAATGTAAGCTGCATGAAGGCAAGGACTTTCTGTTCCGTGCATGTCCTGAGTGCCTGGCACAGAGTTCAATAAAGCCTATCAAATGAATGAATACTCTGTTTAAGTTCAGCTCATACCTAAAAGATTTTGCATCCTGATATACTGTGTAGTTACTAATCTTTGCAACACAGTAAGCACTGAACAAATGTCTTTGAATTAGGAAGATAAAGGTTAGTCAAATCTTGTACTGAAAACACGTTAAAGTGAAAAACGGTAAAAACATGTATCTATAGAATTATATTTTGACACATACCTGTTTGAACTCTGAATCTTTTCCCACCATAACCTGGAGACTGTAAATAACTGGATCACCTTTCATTGGCTGTAAACACTCCCATGTAATATCACAAATGTGATCATTTACTTTCTCTATTTTGGGGGCTGTAGAGAAGAAATATAAATAAAATCTGCTTGACTTTTCACTTGGCACGTCACACAGACATTTGTTTTAGTCAAAATCAACAGACTTTAAAACCTAGTTATAAACTTGAAGTAAGCATTAGTGAATGTTTGAAATTTGCCGAGAAATGGTCAATGGCTAACTCTTACTATCCTCCAGGCCATGCAATCTATAAGCATTACAATGCAGACTGATTAAAAGATCTGTCAAGAGAAGTACTGTTTTCACTGAGCTAAAAAGCTAGAGGTAGTTCTACAACATCTTTCATGGTACTTCAAAGAGCATAACTAGAACATGAAATTTTATAATTTAAGAAATTTCCTAAGAGAATGAGTTGAAAAACACCCCCAAATTCTTGACCACACATATGACTACCTCACTCAGTAGTAGGGTAGGTGGTGTTAAAACCAGCAATCTTCTTAAGGTTAAGAGACAACTAAACCAGATGAAGGAACGGAAAAATAACTTTGTGAAATCCATCAACATTATTAGAAGGCGTATTCAAGAACAATCTTGCTATTATGGGTCCAGTTAACAGATGGTGCTTTCAAGTATATGATCCAGGACACTGTACTAGAAGTGTTGTGATTTGTCCTCAGAGGGAAAGGAATTTTAGTTTTTTCTTGGCTAAATGCACAAAGTACAATACTTGTCAGGGTCATTGTAAAATAAGAACTCTGCTGAAATTAATCTTAAATATATAATACATGCACAAATGTGTGAATGTGTATGTAAATTTGACTTAAAAATTCAAATTAACTGAGTATTAGGTTTTACTAAAACAGATGACCTCTCCCCCTGAAATTCAAATGAATGAAATAGCAATGACTCAAAACAACAAGAATTGTGATTTTTTAAAAATAATAATAGTGAAAATGGTAAATGGCCCTATTAGAAAACCAGCCTATCTATTCAATTTAGTACTTATGTTTATTTAAAAGATGAGTGACAAAAAACAGCACTCATTATTACTATGCCAGATAAAATAGCTTTTATTATTAAGTGAAGCTCCCAGTAAGTAGGCTTGTCTAGCTCATTTCCTTTTTATAATTTAAATTTAGACACATACTAGATGATAAATTTTAATTGTACAAAAAGTACATTATGAAAGAGCATTTAAAATTAATTTACTATTAAAAGAAAGTAACTTGAGGATGGAGAACTTACCTTTCAGGGCAGCTGGGACAGATTTTGGAGTAGTGAAAATATATTCTTGGGAAAGAGGACCTTCCCCTGCTTCATTACAAGCTTGAATACAGAATTTATAGGACGTCGACTCGTTAAGTCTTTGTACTTTGTATGTATGACATGGACCTCTGTATAAGGATACAAACCTAAAATGGAAATGACTTATGAAAAATAAACCTTGACTACCTTATGAAAAATGTTTAAAAACCACTAAAGAAGAACAGTCCGGACACTATTTAGCAGCAGTAAGTTACCCCTAGAATTTAACGCCACAGTGTTTTGCCACTCAATAAATCCTTATTTTTCATCAGATGGAAATCACAGAATTAGTTAATTTCCCAATTTGCCATAGTTTCCTGAAAATTTATTGCAAAATTTCATATCCAATCACAGTAACTGTTTCTTTTTAGGCTTCTGGTATCGCTTTGCTTCTGACTGCTGTTTTTTAATGTATACATCTTAAAAGATACTCAGAACATCACAATTTTCATTATCAATTATTTCTAACTAGAGTTACAGGCATACAGTTTGTCACATAAAAAAGGTAATTCCCTTTCCTAGGCATAATTTTAATTGATTTAGTGAGGTTTTCTTAATATTTACCTAACAGTATGAGATAATATTGTATATAATTTCCCATAAATTATCCACTTGAACTGTTCAATGCAAAGCTTAGTGTCATATATGACATACATATGCTGAATGTTCTCCAAAATTTTAATTGGCTGTTTTAAAAATTTTTGGAAATTGAGGAATGAGTTCTACATTAGAACTTACGTAGTTCTAATAGTCTGAAAATTGTAGTTAGTTTAAAATGAAGGAATACTTAATGATCGTTAGTAACACTGTTTCCAAGAATTGGATAAGCCTTGCCTTTTGAATCTCCATTTTTTTTTTTTTTAAACTGAGAGGATTAAAAAACCAGTGGCAAAGCCACTGTTGTAAAAAGCTGAACCACAATAAAAAACCTGTGGTCAGGGCATAGATGAGGTAGCATTCTGACACAATCCCACACAAATGTAAAGAGCTGTGAAAAATCAAAGGAAAGTAACTAAAGAAAGATATTAAATTGATTTATGAAACCTATGTGGTAAATTTACAATATCATAAAACACTTTAATTTCTTTATTTTCCACGAAGACCATAAAGCCATACCCCACACCCTGCAACAGTTCTCTAGATGCCAGCTAAACATTAATCATGCTTAAAGTTCTACAATATAGAATAATATCTACAATAATATCTACAATATAGACTAATATCATCTATACTTCATAGAATCTTTGTTCTATTATTTTTCAACCAAATACCAATTAAATCTGTTTCTAGTAAATCTTGCACAACCCTAAATATGAATTAATTCACCTAACAATAACAACATATATTAAAGATAAATGGCTATACCAAAAACGTGCAGCAAGGCAAAAATCTTCCTTCCAGATATAAGGTTACAAAGAGTACACAAATTCTGCCAGGAGCAAAGGCTAACATTCAGAGAGGCACAGATTTCAGGAAATAAATGATCAATACTATTTGCTCTGTGTAATGCTCTTATGATTGATACAGGATGTTTAATTCTGTACGCTATTTTAAATGTATAATTATTTCTGATAGGGAGTACTGATATACAAGTACCCTGAGTATTCCATTATTGAATATTTGGCTGACATACAAACCCAATGCAAAAAAACAAAATAACCTAGGGAAAAATTGTCATTAGTACTCTGAATCTATCAGAGATACAAATTTATTTCTAACAAATTGAGTGAAACATAAAAAACAAAAACAAAACAGAATTCTTAAAAGATTAAAGTATCAACTGAGGAAGATATATGGCATTGTTTATTTTGGATTTAATATCAATATACTGCCCTGGATTGGATTTTGAATAATTTACACTAATTACTTTGAGTAACACTATAATTCAAATGCATGATTTAGTGGAATAAAACAGCACGCATTTAATGAGATGGCAAAGGACAGAACAGAGAAGAACCTGAGTAGCCAGGGGACTGGACTATTTATCAGAGGGTCTAAGATCTGATGGTGAGGAAGTGAACTCCTGCATTCACATGGTGTTCATGCCGTGAGTGTGTGGAGGGTGAGACATAACCCTCAAGGATTTCAAAAATCTTATGCCAATCAACTGTTTACTGTAAAAACTACCTCTTGCTGGAAATCAGCATTGACGAACTTATTTTGCAGTAAAGATCGCTCCTTTCACTAGCCTGAAGACAGTGAATGGGTTAGAGAGCCAAAGAACAGATCCCCTATTTTCTTTCTTCACTATGTCTTCTGATGTTTCAAAAATGGCATACTTAAAAATTATTTATGAGAATTGTTTTTGAAAACAATTTATTTCTAGTGTTAAAAAAATTTATATACTTGAGACCTAAGAAACAATATAAAGAAGCAATTAGAAACACCCACCTTCCATTCTTATCCTCCATCTGAAGGTGGTACTGAACCGAATCTGTCGACAATGTCTTTGGGGTTCCTTCTCCCCACTTCAGTTTAAGGTTTTGGTGGCTGAAGGCAACGCATTCCAGACGAGGTGGGTCAGGAGGGAAGGGTTTTGTTTTTAATTTTATCATGTGGCTGAAAGGACCAGCTCCAAGGCTATTCAAGGCTTGAATTCGTATTCTAAGTGCCATGTTAAAAAAAAAAAAGGTTTAGTTTATGATTATTCTATTTAAAGTGTCTCTCTGGTCTAGGCAAAAATTAAGATAGTTTTTACTGTGTACCTGTATGTTGTATCTGGCTGCAGATTGTCTAGAATGTAGTTTGTAACCTTTCCCACTGTCAAGGGCTGTTTATCTCCAAAGTCTATGCTGTAGGCAAGGATTTCTGAACCATGATCACAAGGCTTTTCCCAGCTTATTGCAAGGCATGTAGATGGTGAATAATTGGGATTTTCTATATCATCATCACTTATTTCTTGAAGACAACTCACAATAGCAGGAACTGATGGTGGAGTCATACAGGCTACTACTTCACTAAAAGGGCCTGCACCCACAATGCTCAGAGCCTACAAATTAATAGAGCCCCAAAGTTAAAGACATAATTATGCAAATGCTCACAAAACACAAAACTCTAGAGTGACAAAACCCTGACCACCTTTACCTGGACTCTGCAATAATAGGTGGTTGCTGGTGAAAGTCCTTTTAATTCGTAACTGAGACCGGGTCCGCAGTAACATATCTGCATACTTCCTTCAACTCCTCCCCATTCCAATCGATATTCAGTGACATCAGTTCCATTACTCAAAGGGACCTTAAAGTTAAGAAAAGGGGATAAAGTCTTTTGTCTTAAGTTCTGATAGTGATTACATAGTTTGGGGGCAAAAATGTTATTTACCCAAGCACATAAAAAAGTGAACTGTTTTTGGATTTCTAAAAAAATGTTTAACAGAACATAAACTGTTTAATATTACATTTTTATTCATTAAGGCCACCTGAATTAAAGATCTGTCAAAAAATATAACTGTTTTCAATCAGACACAGAAATATGATTCAATCACTTTAAAGAGTATCTTAAGGTAAATACACTTTAAATAATTCTATTAAGTAATATAAATGTTAAATCATACAAGGATATTTTGTTAAATTTAAAGGAAACAGAAAATGTAATTATCATTATTGATTACTACTATATGCAGTAAGTATACTGGAGATAATAAACATGAGAGAAATAGTATACACTAATTCCTATGAATGTCTGTTCTGAACATGCACCATGGGTAAATATCTCAGTACTGAGACGGGGCACCACCATGAACAAGAATCTAAACACTTGTAAACATATACCTTATTTAAATACTTCAAAGAGAGAAAAGACTTTACTTTTTACCAAGTGGATTTAACTAGGACTTTACTCTTTGTATAATCTATGGAGATGAAATGAATAGTATCTTCATTCTCTTTTTTAATCATTTAAAGCAAATATAAGTGAAGGAAATGACAATACCTCCCAATTCACTTGTGCACAAGTTGCAGATCTGCATGTCACTTGAGGGGGCTTACACTGATCTGGTGGTCCAGGGGCTGTAGTAATATCATGTTTTTCTGAAAATGGCCCAAACTAGAAAAACAAATATTAATATCAGTGTTTTCATTTTTCACCTACCAATTGCACAGCTCTCCATAAATATTCACAGATAATTAAAATCATCATCCCTTTCCTTTAAGACTAATTAGTCATAATAAAATTCTCCTAAAAGAAATCACAGAAAGTAAAGATTTAATTAATGATCATGGAAGTAAATATGTGAGGTATTTTAAAGTTTCCTTTACTATAGTTTCTTCTCTTGCCCCTTATTCTTTCATCAATTGGTTTTTTGTAAGAATGGAGGGGAATTTAGGAATTAGGTCGAATAAAAAGAAGAAATCATGTCAAGAGTGAAGAAATGAATACCAATTAAAAGCACGAGAGATTGCAGGCATAAATTATAACTTAAACTTAAGTAACAGCTTCAATAGGGTGTAAAAATGCATTCTGTGAAAATATAGGGAACAAATATTTACTTGAGATGATTCTGACAAGTTATCACAAACCTGAAAACACAGATTAAAGACACTAGTATTAAAGATGCTACCCCGTGTCCTACAGCCTTGAGGGGCTGCCAAGATCATCCGAGTTTACTAAAGTCTGAAGTAATGGGGAAAGACTTGTCAGTTTAATTTCATGAAATTTTAATTATATTGTAGTTTTAAGAAACACAGTGCTAACTCAAAGTCAGAAGTGACTGGTTGGTCCTCAGAGAACTTTTATTTATTTATTTTTTTTCTCAGAGAACTTTTAATTCAGAGAGATGAGAGATGTCCCAGTTGAGCGGAAAGGGTTTTGGCTCCAGAGTTGGACAGAGTGACTGATGTCTCCCACTTTTTAGTGTGTGTGAGTGCTGGGGCAAGGAGTTTAGCTTTCCTGAGCCCCAGGTTCCTCAGCTGTAAAATGGAGATATCACCTATTCTGTCCATTTTATGGAGTTACACAGGTACAGAGATAATTAAAAACAAAAACAAAAAAATACACAAAACCAGAAATGCTTAGAATGTTAAGTTTTTTCCCTTTGGTAAAAAAAATGAATCACGAGTAGTTGTCAACTGGAAATAAACACTGCGTACAACCAGCCTCAAAACACTTACTTATTTCATCTTATGATCATGTTTCTCCTCTTCTTACTAAGTAAACTCCATTAGTACTGCCTGAAAGGCTCAGCTCAAGGTCAAAGTGTCACATATTAGTAATTGGAGTTTTAAAGTACTGCTATTCTGTAACTGTTAAGCTATGGTATATACTGAATTCTCATTTATCAACAGAGGCTTATTAAAAATTATAAAATTTGGAGTCACATGTTGAAAGCAAAATGGTCAAATAATGGGCACAATGACATGTTATATGAAATACCACTGGGATTCATAATTCAGTCAGCTCAGTTTTCCTACCCCCATTTTGTTAGCTGCACGTAGTCTGAAGCTGTAAGTCTTTCCAGGAAGAAGGTTGCTCACTGTACATTCTACTTCAGGACCTTGGTAAACTTCTCTGGGTTCATCTCTTTCTACAGGAGACATTTCCACCCCATAGCAAGAAATGGGTGATCCACCATTGACCTGAGGGGGTCCTAAAGGTGGAAAGATTCACACAGTTAAACAAGAGGAATATATTTAGTACCAACTTAATTATAATTTATTACCAAAATGAAAATTACCCCATCGTAACTGTATTTCTTTTGCTTTGGGTCTACCCTGTAATCTGGGAGGGAGGCATGGGCCAGGAGGCACAGCTGGAGTCTGCACAAGTAAAGATTCAGATACCTGCCAAAACAAAAGCAAAAACAAAACAAAAATGCCCCAAGCCAAATAATCAGACTGCTTTTGTTAAAGGAAAATAAGACAAACACAAAGACTGCACCAATAATTTGCATCTGAGTATCAAAAGAAAAGGAATAAAGTTCTGAATAAAATCAAATCTAATTAAATCATTAAAACACAAATTTTATATAGGCAAGTAAAATAAGGACAAGTATTACGTGCCTACTGGATATAAAGTTACCAGAAAAAAAAAAAAAAAAAAAAAAGAACTCTTTTCTTCTTTTCATAATTAAAAAAAAAAAAACTTTCCTCATAACCTAATGGACATTATTTTTGGTGTCCAAATGGATCTACAAATCTCTTCCAAAGAATGTTCTAACATTCTATAAATGCTATTTGCTGTATTTTTAGGAGGTTTAGACTATTTTGACCACTTGACTGTATTTTTCAACCTAAACGCTAATTTAATATTAACAAAAAATTCTTTTCTTTCATCCTAAAAATAATTTAAAAATCAGGTAAGTGTTCTCAAGTATTTAGCATCTTTCCAGGTATTTGGTATTACTTTTCATTTCTATGCTACTAAAAAAAACTTTTAGTTTTATTTTAAAAGACATTCTCTTAAAAGCACTGACACAAACTCAGTGCTATATTCATTATCTGCACAGTATTAAGGTTTATACTTAACATTTTATAAACAGTAAGGTTCACACTTAAGATTTCATATTAAAGAAAATGAAGCAATTGGATCCAAAGCCTGTTGCACAGGACTTGCAACTCAACTTCACTGTACTCCTATTTTCAACAAAATGCTCCTAATTCATTAAAAAAAATTACTTTCATTGCATTAAATCTCATTTGAAAAAAATAACAATTATGAATGCTCTAAGATACATTATTGGTTGGATTCATTAAAAATCACTCCTATTAAAAAACATTATACTTTTCCAGAACATTACAAATGTCTCATATATAATCAATGGCACATTTAAGTCCATTTCTGTCTCTAGTAAGAAATAAAATAATTGCCAAACTTTTCTGAAATAAGTATATATTTAGAATTTGTGTTTAAATAATGATTTTGTTTCTATTTCTGTTAGGTAGGGTTAATTGAGCATCATCCTAAAATTTATCTTTATAAAATTTTCTGCAATGTTTTTGTATACCTATTTTTTCCAAAGCTAAACAGCAACCAGACAACAGATATTCACTACAAGCTAAATACTACATTAGTCCAGTCTGGTCACTAAAAATTTAACCATCTGGGTTATACATTTTATGGATGTACTTCAATATTTGAGGTGGCATCTGATGATTTCATCTCATTTGACCAAACTTGAGAAAAGAGATCTACACTAAGTATTACCGCACTCTGTCCTCCATCACTGATGCAGTAAACTCGAAAACGATAGAAACAGCCTGGATTCAGTCGATCACAAAGATGTTCCCTAGTAGCGCCACTGTATATCATATCCCATTTGCTTCCTGTAAGATGGAAGAATTATGCTCCATCAGCGACAAGGTAATGTTTAACATTTTGGTATCAAGGACATGGCAGGTATCCTAGCTTCACTTCACTAAGTAAGCGTTTATGTAATTTGTCGGAAATGATTTAAGCCTGTTTTTTGAGTTTCCTGGAAATGATGTAATTTTCTTTATGTGTATAGCTTCCTAGACAAATTTGCATGGCTTTGTTGAAGTGAAATCTCTCTGTAACTCTGTACAGACTCTGACTTAGATCGATAATTTGCTTTTAATTAAACATTTTAAATGTGCTTACTGGCCCAGTAACAACATTATAACACACAAAGAATAGAAAGAACCAATACCATAGGAAGTTTAGTCTTAATTAAAAGACATCTTAATTTTTTGCAAGGAAATAGGCCATTTGATATAAAGATAAAAATGTGTGATTCAAGAATAAAGATCACTAGACAGAGAACTTATTACTAAAACTATTATAAGTTAAATTTTAGAAGATTTTTCTGATACATCTGGGTATAAATCTGAGTGAGCTAACCTTCCGAAGACTTTAGGTATACTAGAATTGAGCAATGCAAACCAATGAGGAAAAAATAAGAAAATGTAATAATGTAAGTATACAGCAGTCTTACATTTGAGTCACTGTATATCTGGAGATTACAACTTAGAGTGGGTCATAACAGGCAAAATCTTATCTGCTACAAACAAAGGAAAAAAATCAAGAGGA
The DNA here is from genome assembly GCF_027580195.1 of Bos mutus. Taxonomy (NCBI): domain Eukaryota; kingdom Metazoa; phylum Chordata; class Mammalia; order Artiodactyla; family Bovidae; genus Bos; species Bos mutus. The sequence continues at coordinate 18,772,640 of NC_091628.1, read as the reverse complement.
AAGAAAAGACATCACGTAAAATTTAGAACCATGAAGACTAAAGTTTTAATAGTTATTCTTACCGTTAGAACCTTCTGCCATTTCCACTACATATTTATTGATGGCTGCCCCTCCATTGTCTTTTGGTGGGTCTATCCAAAGAAGCAAAAGTGGCATTAGGCAGAGTATATACAATTCAAAAAATGACATAAACTCATAATAAACGGAACACCAAACTCAGGATTGCTCTAAAAGAAAGAAGAATCACCTGTAATGACTTTTTAAAAATTAATACCAGCACCTTATTTACTCCTGTTTTTACAGAAGCAGATTCTCAATAAATTTTTGTTTTAAATGAGTAAGTGATTTTAATTTCTCATGAAAACCAGAATGAGCCATGAAAACTTTAGCTATGAATTCAATACTCTTTCATCTCACACAGGCGGCCCCTGTTCAGAGTTCTACAGGTGACCCCAAGTTCTTCCTCCATCAAACCTGAACTTAGTATGTATCAGTACAATGCTCTCCATAAAGCAGATCATCAAACAGTGAGTCTTACATTTCTCACTGAGCTAACAAATCTACTCAAGTATCTTTAAAATGATCTAAATATTCAAATCATTTAAATCAAATATAAAAGTAATGACATACAAATATGCATAATATCTTACCCCAAGTTATTTTAAAACTATGTGAATGTATCTTTCCTTTAACTGAAGGTTTTACAGGGACTCCGGGTTTATCAGGACAGGTCGTAAACTCTACGACTTCACTTGGACTACTTTTACCTTCTGAGTTATAAGCAATAACCTATGATGAGAACACAAAGACATAATTAATGTCTGATACTTAATGATACTGGCTTAATGAACAAAGTGATGGGAGACAAAAAGGGTGAATCAAATGATTTATGTGAGAACTGCTTGTCTGCAAAAGGAACTCAGCACATATGAAGAGAATTCAGGTATAATCCCCTTTCGGTCAGTCCTGAAAATACAAGTGAGTCTAACATTTTGACACTAAACAAGAGTCATCACTGGAACAAGCTATATAATCTGATGATACTTGGCGAGGCTTGATTTAACTTATTTTTTTAACAGTCTTCAGGGATTTAAAAAAATGTCAGATTCTCTGAATTTCCTCTCTTTAAAAGATAAAGGTTAACTCCTCCTCCTTTTGAATTGTCCTTAATAACTTGCTTCTAACAAAGTGTGTAGCAGAAACGATGATGTATGTAGCTTCCCTATGGAGAAGCCCATGTGGTGAGGTTTTATAATTGTTAACTGAAGCAAAAATGCAATCCAACATCGTAAGAGGAAAACTGGAATAAATGTACATCTTCCTTAGATACTTTGTAAATTGTGTCAACATAAAAACTGTATTTGAAAATTAAAATGACCCAGTGCTATCAGAAGTTTTGAAAATGAAGCTAGTATACAAAATAAGTATTGCAGGCATACTGCTTACTGTCTGAGCCACCAGGGAAGCCCCAAATAAAACATAACAGATATAATTATGCACTACATAAACAAATTTCCTGATATCACTAAAATTTTCTTTCTTAGGTTCTCAAGGAGTAATAAAACTTTTCTTTTTAATAGTGAAAACACTTTACAGTGGCTTCTATCATTTATTTGGAATAATGTGTTTAAACAAACAATGGTAGGAAAATTCAAATGTTGAATTTGTCAACTAGTAAGCATCCTGTTACCTTTTTGGGAAAACCCCTGTACGAAAATGAAGGCTGGCTTATATTAAATTGTATATTAGCTAATTCAAGGCCCTGTCTGCCAAGCAATAGCAATGTGTATCACTGACCAAGTCAAAGATGGACTATATCCTAGAATGGATGCTTGGAAAGATTCAGGATTTCAGAAGAATCCTAAAGATTCTCACAGGAGAATTTTCAAAGCTTGCTATTGCTTCAAGTGAGCAAGAATGATATGTAGAGTCTCCAGGCCTCCAATGAGCAAGAATGACATATAGAGTATCTCTACTTTCCTAAAATAATTAAGTCTGAAGGCCATCAGATGGGATAGTGAGACAAGCACGTGTGCTGGGGGATGGACGAAGGTTGGGCAGAGGCAGCAGCATTCACCCTGCACAAACTCAAGTGCTCTGGATACGACTTTCGGGAAGGCTATGAGGGCAAGAGGGGTTTCATCCAGTAAGTAAAATACCGTGAACATAAACAGGGAAGAGTTTCTCACTGATGATGATGGGAGTTAGAAATAAGGAAAGTGAGAAAATCAGAATTAATCCGTGGCACTAGATCAAATGGAGGTATAGGGTGCAAACTCATGATTTTTAAAAACAGATATATATGTAGAAATATGTGTTCCTAAATGTAAAGGGTCTATGTGTGTCTACACACACACACACACAAAACATACACATGTACATCTAGTTCTTGGCTTTGTCCACTGAGAGGAGGCCTAGGAGTGGCAAAAATCCTATAGCATTAAGTATACTTACTACCCAGATCCTGACTTCTAAACGCCACTGTCTGCTTAAAGGACCCAGGTGCTCTGAGAAATGGTCAATGTCAAATTTGAAGAAGAGAAAGTAAATGATGAGAATGTAGTATGTGCCAGAAAGGAGGGGCTCAAAGAATGATGGGGTGGGGACATGTCAAAAAAATCAGAAGTCAGCTTGACAAGGGCTCCCAAAATCTAAGACAGTTTGAACCTCATAACTGATAAGTACAGTAACAAAATATAACCCACTCAGTAAACAGGAATCCATGAGTTCATACTAATATAAATGAGAAAGCTTTTCCTTTTAGTATAATGCCAACTAATCAATGTAGAAGAAATTTTAAAAACCACCACTTGGCAACCATTAATTATAGTTACTGAATGATTCAGGGCAAGAATAATCAATGGATGTTAAAACTAGTGGGTGAGACTTTGATGAGGAACAAGATATCTATACAGTATTTACAAAATACTTATTACAAAGGGAGAAATAACAACTTTAGAGCAAAGAAACATGGTAGATATCACCTTAAGTAGCTACTAGTAAGTGGACCACCACTTCAAAGAGCAGAACAGCATTACTTTTTTCTGATATACCTGCCAAAAAAGCATATTCTGACTATGTTCAATGACACCCACATTTTAAAAGATGTTTTGCTCACATTTTACAGAGTCTTGTTAAACATTAAGACTGCTTTGAACTTAAATACATAAAGTTTGAGAAGCATTATTATATAGTAAGAGAGTAAAACAATAAAGCTCACTAGAAAAGGCCAAAATATTTTAAGATTTAAAATTATGAGAATGAGGCATGTACTTAGTTTTAAAACAGAACAGTAAGAACAATAAACCTTTCAAGGGCTTTCAAAGCTTACCTTAAATTTATACTTTGTACTGCGTCGGAGATTTTTCACTGTGTAAGCAAGGTCTTCCCCATCATATTTAGGCTTAAAACCATATCCCTGGAAAGGGAAAAAAAGTCTTCATTAGACGGCTAACAGCAGAAATATGGGGAATAAGCAATATGTGAAAAGATTCAGGCCCTCTTCATCTTCTGCTGTGTGCAATGTGAGTAATGCCTGGTTGACTGTAATCTTCTCCTTGGTGTTTCTATCTTGAGAAGACAGATCAAGAAATGCTGCCGACCATTTGTAGGAGGATGAAGACCAGCACTTATCCTCAGTAAATACAGTAACCAAGGGAAGATCTTTGTGTTGAGGGAAAATCAGAGGCAGTGGTAACATCACCATCGGTAAGCTTATCCCTAAAACTAAGGTGAATTTCCCAGATGGACGTTGCAAGAATTAAACAAAACTGTAACTATTTAACATATTTAACTCTCCCTGAACACACACTTGTGTTTCGGTGAAAGATGAGTGATTGGTTGGGCTGGCAGGTTGAGATGTTATTTAGATTTGGCATTATTATTTCTAGCCCTAGGGACAATGCTTCACTTCTTTCACAATGTTATTTTTAAAAGTTAAAAAAAAAACACAAAAAACTGATATAATTCACAAACCATGAAATTCCCATTTTAAAGTATAAAAAACAATGGTTTACAGTATATTCATAAGCTTGTAAAACCATCATTTAATTCCTAGTTCCAGAATAAAGCCTAAATAAAGTACTTTGACTTTCTGGTTAGCAGTCACTTCCTCTCTTTTCTTATACACTAATATACTTTCTGTCTCTACGAATTTGCCAATACCTATATAAATGGAATCACATGATGTGTGGGTCTTTTGTGACTGTGCTCTTTTATTTAGCATGACGTTTTTAAGGCTCATTCATGTGTGGCATATGTCAGTACTCTATCCCTTTATATGGCTGAATGATATTCTACTACATGGATATAGTACATTTTGTTTATCCAATTATTAACATTAGTTGACGGATATTTCAGTTATTCCCACTTTTTGGTTATTATGATTAATGCTGCTATGAACAATGGGGTGCAGAGTTTTGTACAAACATACTTTCAATTCTTCTGGGTATATATCTAGGATGGACCTTTTCAAAGTAACTCTGAAAAGCTATGGAGCTATAGGTAACTAACAGAGGACAGTCTAACACTTGTTCAGCTCAGTGCTGTCTCACAGGAGATGAGACACTGTAACTGGGTAGTATCATGTGAGGCTCTTCAAAGTCTCTGTGGCACTCGGGGAGGCAGCATTTGCACACAGTTGGAGAATGCAGACACGCTCTTTTCTTATCTTTTACAGTTGCTTGGTCTAAGGCTGTGATGATCTTGCCCTCTCTTTATTCTCCCTAAAACATATATACTTACATGGGGTCTGTGTTGTTCCCAGGCACAAAATGCATATATACATACACACATAAAAAACAAACCCCCCTCCAACATGTTGAGAAAGCAAAAGACTGAGCTGTTCCTCACTTCCAGTCCTTTCCAAACAGTAACCAACCAAGGTTTCAAAGGGTCCGGGGAAGGAGCTAGCTATTGTGGCAGTATTTACTGTATCAGGATTAATGTCACACTAAAATGTTCTAAATATCCCATTTAAAATACATATACTTACTGAAGTTTCTTCCTCCATCTCTAAAATGTAAGAAATTCCTTCATCTGATGGCGTTCCTGAGGGTTTACTCCATTGTAAGGATAACCAAGTAACCCCAGCTTTAGTTAATACAGGACTTGCTGGCATAGATGGGGCACAGCCTGAGGTGTAATATAAGACTTCTTCACTAAAACCGCTGTTGAAACAAATGGTTTTTAAGAAGGAATGAAGAAAAGTTAATTTTCTAAAGCCAAAGAACACAGTTTTGATAAATGACATTTTTGGTGAAAATGATAAATTTGATAATGAATTATAATCCAATAATGTATCTTTGATGTGATAATATCTTTATGGTAACTAGGTCAGATACCTAACGATGAATTATTCTTTTAAAACTGCCATTTACATAATTAATTTTCTCTTATAGCTTTTGCTAGGTTAGTAACACATCTTAACCATATCAACAAAGTGATAATACACTAAGGCAGAATTTTTAGTGGTTAATTTGGACTGTAAATAATTTATACAAATGAACAGTCTAAAATACCTATATTAAAATGTATCTTACCTTGTACCATAGTCATTTTTGGCTGACAGTCTAAATTTACAACCCATTGCTGGTGACAGTTTAGTAATTTTAAATTGCTTCTGTAAGCCCATATAACACTGACAAAATTCTCCATTTCCTTTTCCCTAAAAGAAAGTTTTTATACATCACTGTACATTAATGTAAAAAGAAATCCACATTAATTCCTGACAGTAACATATTAGCTAGTATACATTTAAAGTCATCTTTGTTACATACATGTCATGAATCTCAAGAGAAGGTTGAGATAACACATCCTTTATACGATACTCATTGTTCATTAATGCAAATTAGAAAACCAAAGAGTAGGCATCTCTGTATAGCTTCTTGAACTAAACATACGATTTTAGAGCTGATGCTAAACCTCTGGCTTTTAATAAAAGAAACTCTTTCTGAGTATGGACCCCACAACTCTATGGGGTAGTGGCAGAAATTGGTTGATCTTCAATGTGAGTATCTGGCTGCTCTCCTTAACCTATGAAAAGTTTTATGCAAACAGTTTTAAAAAAGGTCCCTCCTGTGCATCTTCAAACCACCTGGATAGCTGCTAAACGTCCCTAAAGTAAACGCTGATGCTACTACTGATTAGATTTAACACTGAAAAAATATAAATAGATAGAAAAACTCCATTATATGTATTAAGATGGGAGAGAGAAAAGCTTGCAGTTCAGGACAAGTGAAGAGTTTCAGAAATTTAAGTGTTATATAAAATCGACAAATTTCTCATTTTCTACCCATTTCTCTTTATTGTGTGGTAGAGTGAAAGGATAGGGCTTCCCAGGTGGTGCTAGTGGTGAAGAACCCGCCTGCCAATGAAGGAGACATAAGAGACCCGAGTTCAATCCCTGGGTCGGGAAGGTCCCCTGGAGAAGGGCGTGGCAACCCTCTCCAGTATTCTTACCTGGACAGTCTCCTCAGAGGACCCCTGCGGGTGGGCTACAGTCCATAGGGTCACAAAAAGTCTGAAGTGACTTACACACACACACACACACACACACACACGTGAAGGGTGGTTACAGTGACCTCTGTCAGAGAAAATCTTTAGTCTGAATTTGGTTGCTTTAACTCTCATGTTAGTTTTAATAATGTTTATAGTTTATTCTATTGAGTTATCTAAATAGAAACTCATATCATCTCTAAACAATGATAATTTTGTCCCCCAGGCCAGCCACCATAGCTCTACCTCCTTTTTTTGATACTGTTTAGCTATAATTTCCTGAGTAATGTCAAATAAAGGTAGGAAAAACTGGTAACTTTGACTTATTTTTGTTTGGCTGGAAATGCTTTTATTGTTTACTGATAGTACTTCACTTAATACAAAACTATCAAATAAGGGATTACCCTTTTATTCCTAATTTGAGTTTTAAATGAAACTGGTAATAAATTTTATCAAATACTTGTCATAATTTATCAAGATGATATGGTTTTTCTTATCAAGGACTCTGATACTGCAATAGATTGCCTAATTCTGTATTCACTTAGAACTTCTGGAATAAAACTTCCTTGGGTTGGGCCTCATTACTGTTTTAATATATGGCTGGAATTTCTTCTACTCCCTCTGGCCCCTCCTCTTTGCTGCAGTGAAGCAGCAGGGCAAAAGAGAGCATGACAAATGACAGTAAAACAAAGTACTAAATAGCAAAGCCCAGGATGCTTGCTGTGGTAGGCCCCCAAAGATACCCAGATCCTGACCCCTGGGACCCATGAATATGACCTCAGATGGCAGCAGAGGATGTATAAATGTGGTGAAGGTCAGGCTCCTGAGACTGGAGAGATTATGCTGGGTCATCTGGGTGCATCCTTAATGGAATTACAAGTATCTTTTCTAGAGGAAGGCAGAGAAGGACCAGAAGATGGTCATGTGATAAGGGCAGCAGGGGGAGAAAAGGCAATCTGATGTGGCCATGAACCAAGTAATGAGGACGCCTCCAGGAGCTGGAAAAGGCAAGGCAATGGGTTCTCCTCTAGAGTCCCTGGAGTAAGCAGGGCTCAGGTGCCACCCTGATTCTGGCCCAGTGAAAGCCAGTTTGGATTTCTGATTTCCAGAATTATAAGAATAAAAGTGTTGTTCTGAGGCACCCAGTTTGTGGTAATTTGTTAAAGCAGTGACAGTAAACAAACATGCTTGCCTTTAAGGCTGATGTGAAAGAAAATATTCCATCAAGTTAATTAACCAAGTGATTGCTTTGCGGTTGGTTTAGTTGGAAAAAACTAAAACAACAGGAGGTCTGGTCAGTAACATTTTCTAAGAACACCATCAACTGACTCAAGCACCACATGAAATGAGGAAAAAATTATTAAACAGAAAGGTATTTCTGCCTGAAGGTATACATACATTTTAGGCTAATTTTAAAAGTTCAAATGTACTTACCTCATCCCATTCTAAAATAAAACTTTGGATTTTAGAGCCATTGTCACTAGGTGCCTAAAACAAACAACAAAAAAACCCCAAATGAGTACAAGTTAGTACGTTTATAAAAGGTATTGGTGATGATCTAATCTAAGGCATCTATTGTGCTATAGATGTTCTCTGGGATTTAGCCCTGAAAAATCTGCACAGAGAATACAGATATAGATGTACATCCTATAATCCTTTTAACTGCCAGAAAAGAAAGCAAAGCAGGAGGCTACTCAGATTTCTCTCAACTCTGAACAATCTCTTTTATCAAGAACTATCTTTTATCAGAAGGTTTTTTATCATCTTTAAGCTTCTGGGACAGATCCTGTCATTTTCATTAAAACTCAACTTATCAATACAATCTGCAAGTGATACCATGTAATACACTAAAAAGTAAAAGAGCAAGAGGAACTTCAAGGGTGCATACTATCTGGATCTCCACTTCTGGGCTCCATGTGTTGATTGCCTAAGACTGTTAATTCATCAATCTGTTACATTTTCAATGGTGAAAATTTCAGTTCTAGTCTTTCTCCCAGGATTTGGTCACTCTAGAACTAAAGAATTTCACCTTTCAGAACAATGAAAAATTTTATTTTTTTCTCCAGGACATTTTTTTTTGAGAGCCTATGATAATTTAAGTTTTTTCTATTTCTTTTTCCATCCTCTTTTTGGTAATTCCTTTAAATTTTATTTATTTTTAATTGGAGGATAATTGGTTTACAATATTGTGTTGGTTTCTTCCTCCAGGACTTTTGAATGTATTCCTGGATACCCATATAGATGAATACCTGTTTACAATTATTATAGCCTAGAACTTGATTCCATTTTCCAAGGTATCAGTGGTATAATTTTAACAGTGTATTCCCTTAAATGCAACTACTATGCAATCTGGGAAAGACTGTACTTAATTTTCGGAGAAGGCAATGGCAACCCACTCCAGGACTCTTGCCTGGAAAATCCCATGGATGGAGGGGCCTGGTAGGCTGCAGTCCATGGGGTCGCTAGGAGTCGGATATGACTGAGCGACTTCACTTTCACTTTTCCCTTTCATGCATTGGAGAAGGAAATGGCAACCCACTCCAGTGTTCTTGCCTGGAGAATCCCAGGGACGGGGGAGCGCACAGAGTCGGACATGACTGAAGCGACTTAGCAGCAGCAGCAGTACTTAATTTTATTCAGAAATTTACCAAGACCTATGTTAGGATTTCAGAAAATCATGTCACCAATGACAACAATGCCTGTTGTATCTAGGATCCAATTCTATCTAGTGTCTATCCACTTTATTACATCTTCTTGTGTAATATTGGGTCCAAATATTTATACACTAAAAAAAATATAAAGAAACTGCCTGTTGATGCAGGAAATGTAAGAAATGTGGGTTTGATCCCTGGGTTGGTTAGATCCCCTGGAGGAGGGCATGGCAAACCACTCACTCCAGTATTCTTGCCTGGAGAATCCCATAGACAGTTCATGGGGTTGCAAAGAGTCAGACATGACTGAAATGACACAGCATGCATTCCATTAGAAATAATTTTATTCCTCCTTTATGGCATCATATTAATATTTGGGTTAAGTTATTATGAATCTCATTTTAGGATAAAATTCAGGATACAAAGGCGTTATTACAAAATATAGAAAGCAGTTAGTTTGAGAAACACACATTGCAGTGTCATCACACATTCAGTATAAGGACTGCTAATTATAAGCCAATCTTTTCTGTTATATTTATGTTACGTAAATGTTATATTTTTATGTTTCTGTTTATTTTTATGTTTCTGTTATACATGTTATATATAACATATTTTATGTTTCTGTCATAAAAACGTCGTAAATATTTATTTTTCATAAAAATATGTCATAAAAACATATTTTATGTTTCTGTTATATATATGTTACATATAACATATATATAATTTATAACAATGTTTCTGTTACATTTATGTTACGTTTATATTTGTGTTATATAAGAAAAACTGATAAGAGTGTTATTTTAGGATATAAGGAACAAATGCCTATTTAATATATGTGAAGAGCAAGAGCAAGTTAGCTTAAACCTCCTTTTGTCTCCGAAAACAAATGAAGTTTAATAGTAAAGGGAAAAAAAAAAGGGAAACAAATGTCCAGTTGGAAACACTCTAGTCTTACCTTCCACTGCAAAGTAAGTGAATTTTTGGTCCGGTTGGCTATCCTTGGTGGATTAGGTATGTCAGGTTCACAGCTCAAGGTGGTAAAGGTTTCAGCTGCGGAAGGAGTTCCCTTTATAGAATTGTATTCTGCCTGGACTCTGTGGTGATAAAATAAACTGTGGTTTTATCCTGCAGAATCACTGTATCCTACCATTCTATAACATCACCTTTAAGTATGTGCAAGTCAGTAAAGTGCCCTCTAAATGTTCTATCGAGAAATACGCATATCAGAAATAAAGGGTAACCTTTAAAAAAAAAAGAAAAATAGAATAAACAAGTGGCTTTCATATTTTTTCTAACTGCTCAAAGAAATACATTTTAAACTATGACTGTCTCTGCAATATGTATTTATACATACGCACACATATACATCATACACACACATACACAACAAAAGTAGTATTCTGAAACAATATCCTTAATTGGGTAATATACTGATATTTTCTATTCCATCTGATTATATTAAAACAATTCTGACTATAACCCACAAAATTAATTTCATGATTCAACAGTGGTTACAATCCACAGTTTGAAAAATATTAGGTTGGATAATACTTAGGGTTCCTCCACAGGGAGTATAATTGAAGACAGTTTAATAGGATAATCTCAAGTACAAGTGTTCTTTTTAAAAATAGGTGACTGAATAAACTGTTATACGAGTCCCAGCTGGGGAGGCCCTATAGTCTAAAAAATAATTTTGTGAAATCATAATAGAAGAACTGTGCAGAGTAAAACAGTAGTATCTAAGCTATCCCAATTAAATGTTACCAAATTCTAGGAGTTTTAATATTCCAAACTCTTACAAAATAGGATGGAATAAATATACATAAGTGGAAATTATTATTTATGATTTTGCTTTGTAAAAATTTCAAAAGCTGGCACAGTCTTCCAGTGCTAAATCAGGTATTACAGATATAGTATACATATTATCTGTCAGTTCAGTTCAGTTGCTCAGTCGTGTCCGACTCTTTGTGACACCATGGACTGCAGCATGCCAGGCCTCCCTGTCCATCACCAACTCCCTGAGTTTACTCAAACTCATGTCCATTGAGTCGGTGATATATATTCATTCTAATCCCTAAGTCGTACAAACCAGGCCATTTACCCTTCAATATAACATTTGAGATAAATGTTTTTTGGGGGAATGTGTTGATAATTATAGCAAAAGAAAAATCAAAATCCACAAACTCCATGTTTTTAATCCAAAATTAATATTGAAATTATAGTCTAGACTTTTAAGGAAATCATTAAAAACAAACCCTATGCTACAATACATCACATAAAAGTAGCATATAGGAATTCCTTACTTTGCATGGTAATCTGTAGCTGGTTTGAGATCATTTAAAGTGACACTGGTTTCTTCTCCTCTGGGGGGAAAAAAGTAACATATCATTATTTGATAAATATAGCATTTTTAGAGAATGTGTTATGTATACTACAGTTTGTGGAATTTTATGAAATTATACTGCTTTTTACTTTCTTACTTGAAATTATACTTGCTTCTTACTTCGTGGTTCCCAACTGTAACCACATTCAGACTGTATCAATAAGCAATTTGCGTATTTAGGGTATATGCCACACTTAGGTATGTACCTGCATAACACTTGAAAACAAAAAAGTGTGCTAAGTAAATGGACTGTATAAGCAAGACTTTGTGTGTGTATGTGTGTGTGTGTAGTTAGGATAGCTATTCAGCTTAACTGAAGAAATAGAACCATTTTCAATTACTGGCATATAGTTAAAATACTAAGTAACACATGAAATCAAAACTGAAGTCAAAACTATCAAATTTTTACAAGGAGTCTGCCACTATTGGATTTTATTTAAAATATAAGGTGGAACTTTATTTAAAATGTTAGAATTTAATGAGTAGGTTTCTAAAAAGTGAGTCACAATTTAAGGTAAAGCATTTTCCATAGCCACTATTACATTTTCAAATATAATAGCACATATTTTCCTAATTATTTGCTACAACTATTATTTGGGCATGTAGCCAACAAGTTAGCCTGTTTTCTCTTCCTTTTCTTTTAAATCACTGTGCTCTGTTTCATTTCCTTCAGTCAAGTTTCGCTCCTCTCCACTTAATGGACTTCTTCCTCCCGTCCCCCTCCCACTTTCCTTCCAGGTATCCTGTTTCTCAAATCAAAGCCAGTGAACAGTATGAAAAAGGAAACATGTCTCACTGATGGAAGGACACCTTACTGAATCGGGGCAGTTGTAGTAGCAGCCTCAGAAAGAGACTTTAATTGGTGCAGGATAACGAGATGACTGAGGTTGACTAATGTCCCTCTTGTGTTCTCTGGTCAGGCTGCAAATGGAGATAAATTCTTTCCCTTAGGAAGCAGTCATATCAAACTAGAACAGCCATTAACACAAAAAAGAAACCTTTATGTTGATGGTCCTTTATTTAGCCCGTAGGTACCTTTGCTCTTTTAAGAAAATGAAACAAAATACACACAAGGGAGTCTCAACAAAGAGGAGGAGACCTTGTTACTAGATGGCAGTCACTGAAGCAGTTTCACTTTCCTTTCTTCCCCATACTAGCTTTTTTTTTTAAATACACCAAGAAGTTTGATTTATCCAGTGTTTTGTTAGTAACGATCATTCAAATGGCTAACCACGTCCTCCTTTACAATCTTCCTGGTGAAGTTATACAAGTTATCAATTTTACTCTTTTTCACCAGAATAAACAATTTATATATGAACAAGAACAGAAAAATAATTTATTTTACAGCTGTCAATCAAAAAGTCACAATTTTAGCCACTGAGACTTTCTAAGGTTTGTTGGAGTATAATACACTTTTGAACCAAGGAAAGAGAACATTTTCAACACACAAATGAGGAACAAGGATACTAAATTCATTTCACAATAGGACATGAGGTTGTATATGTAGGAATGAAATCCAACTCCCTAGAGGAGCAACACTGCATGAGTTCACAATGTAAGAGTTCTCCATTTCTGGTCCTGGCTTCTACATACTACAATTTATATTTATGTCTCAGGAATATGTGGATAGTGAAATATCTATTAGGGAGCCTATTGAAAAATAAAAAAGCTGAATGTGGCCAATGAAAGTGAATTATTCCAAGGGAGTTGTAGACAGAAATGTGAACCAGCTGGCATGTGGACTATTTACATTGAAATGAGAATCACCGGTCAACTTATAGATTCAAAACAAAAGCATGAAGAGGGAAAACAGCACAGAATTAGTATTAAGCTCTTTGTGATAAACCATTAACTTATATAACGGGAAGGAGTAAAACAAAACAAATACCTACACAAAAACACTTTTGTATTTCCCATCTTTTCCAGTGCTTGAGACCAGAATTTCATAACCATAGAGCTCTGGTACAGTGGTCTCATCTGTTTCACCATTTATGAGGCTGGAAGGTGGTGACCAGGTAAGAACCACTGTCCTTGCCTGGATGTCTGAGGCCTGCAAAAACATAACATTTAAAAGCTCTCTGAAACAACTGTAATGTGCACAACAAACAGCACAAAATCTAACAGGGTTTCAAGATTAAATAAAATTTATCTGTAGTTACTTACATAAAATGACTCACCAATAGAAACCTGCCCATTTGTAAATGAGATACAATCTGCCATGAAAGGGTAGATGGGTTCAACAAAGTTCAAAGACCATTTTTTTGGCTGTTTAAAACGATTACTGTAAACATCATATACAGTTGAAAGAATGGCAGAAAAAAATCACTTGTAACATACTTGAAAGGATTCATTTCCTCACTTTAGAAAGTGTCTAACAATAAGAAAAAGATCAAAACCTTAAAAGAAAAATTAGCAAAAGACTGGGACTGTCCAAAGAAATATAATTGAATCGTATTTAAAAAACAAAAATGTATCTAACTACCTTCATAATTAAACACTCTGTACAGAGCATAACTTTCTCTTCTTTTCATTTGTGTAAGTTTTTTACTGAAAAATAAGACCTCATCATTTGAGAAAAGTTATTATATTTCTTTTAATTACTAGTGAAGAACACTTTGGGGTCTTAATGGGTCTAAAAATTTAGTTTGTATGAGCATTTTACTTAATATTAATCTTTTATCTGATGGAAATATTTTTCCTATCAGAATGATAGCCTTTATTTAGGCTATTTTAAAACACACAGAAGCTTTCCAGATGGCGCTAGTGATAAAGAACCCGCCTGCCAATGCAGGGATGCAGGTTCGACCCCTGGGCCAGGACGATCCCCTGGAGGAGGGCATGGCAACCCACTCCAGTATTCTTGCCTGGAGAATCCCATGGACAGAGAAGCCTGGTAGGCTATAGCCATAGGGTTGCAGAGTTGTACACGACTGAAGCAACTTAGCATGCATGCATGTAAAATACACAGAAAATTTTATGTAGCCAGTTTTGCTGTCATACATTTTTCTGACTTTTTCTATTACATCTGCACACAAATAGTATTGGGGACTATTAACTTTCCTCTATGGTTTGATTTTAACTCTTTTTGCAACTGGAGTTAATTGGATGTATTTTATATGGAAATAACAATTTTTTTAAAAAATGATAATCAGTTGTACCTACACTCTTCATTAGATCTTTGCCTGGTCCAGTGATTTTGAATGTCATTGAGCATGTACTAAAACCTTGTTTAAAAAATGAACTGCTGGTTGAGTATTCTGCCACACTGATTAACAGCTTCGCTCTCCTTATGTCAGATCTGTATTGATCTATTATTACCGATCTCACATTCCTGACATATAGTTAAATTGTAAGTAAGCCCTGAACCTACCAAAATCCTTTGTGAATATACTAAATGTAAATGTCAAGAAAATACATGTGATACTTACCACTGGTTTGACAATGTTGGAAAGAAGTGCTTCAAAAGCTTTAGTTTCTTCATCTTTTTCTTAAAAAAAAAAAAAAAAAAAAATTGGAATAATTAAAAAAAACTTAAATGCAATCATTCTGCTCCCTTCACAATATGTCTTCTAAAACATGTAACAAGAGGTTGGTATTTGAGAATTTTATTTTCTAGTTTTTACTCCTTTAGTTCATATTCAGCAGTTTGTGGCTTTTTATAGAGTTGTTCTGCCTCAGTTTCTATTTCCCTTTTAACCATAATAACTACTTATAGTACTACTATATATAATCCTTTTAAAAAAATAAAGTACTCTCTCTTAAAAGTCCTTATTTGCCAATCTCATACCTCTTAATGACAAGTTAACTAAGCACTTGTTTCATATATGCCTTAATTGTGGTTCCCAAATAGGAATATAATTGACTTGACCATAACTTAAAACCACCATTGAAGTATCTGAAACTTTAGCTTAACTCCTCTGAAACATCAGTGCTGAAAAGAATGATCAGAAGGTCTCAAAAATATGGGAGAACATTTTAATAAATGTTTATATTACAAGCCAAGAGGCTGTGAAAGCACTAAATTGATGGGAAATAGAAATTTTAAAGAAAAGAAGTAGTGCTCAGAGTCCGTATAGTGGAAGTCACAGGTTAGAGGAAGGATCTAAGGGAAACAGAAAAGAACTTTTGAACAAAGAAATGGACAAGACTCTATCCTAACTATAACATTTACAGAGTACATAAATGGATTGGTGAACTACATAACTAGTTGCTATCAGGGAGTTGTATAAGAAGCTGAGAAGAGTAAGAGTTTTGATTAAAAACCAGTTTAGCCTTATTTAGGTTCAGAAAGAAGGAATCTGGATGAACTCTGAGTTTTCCTATCAAACAGAAATTTCCCGTGGTTAGTAAAATTTATGATATAGGTGTAAGTGTTAATTGAGCTTTCCCAAAATGTAAAAAAAAATACCCTAGTAACAATTCAGGTTCTAAAACTTACCCCTCACATTTAGACCGTATTATGCTATTAACCTACAGTTTATGTGAAGCATGATGAATGACTGAAAGGTCAGACTATATACTTTTAGTAGGTTAAATGATGATAAAAAGACAATTAGAACATATAAATAGTTACCTTCTATTTCTGTATCAACTTGTGCACCCCCTTTCCCCTTCCCTGACTTGTTCTTCACTGATCCTGTGTTCGTACCACTAGCATTCTGCCCTTTTGTAAGCCCATTATGTTCACTTATAGGAGAAGGGCATTTCTGGGGTGATGATGGTGGACTGCTCATCTTATCTTTCTGTGTTCCTTGGCGATCCTTTAATTTTTTCTGCAAACGTTCGTATGTTTTACTAGATCTTTCATCTCTAAAGTTGGACCTTCCATGTGAAGAGTGAGCATCTAAGAAGAAATAAAGTAAAAATCATTTAGAAAAGGTTGCTTTCTCCAAACACATTTATGGCAGGGGAAAAGAGTAGGAAATAAATCTATCATTATATAAAACTTATAAAATACTTCAAAGAAAAATCTTGCACAACACAAAGCTATTTCTGTGTCTCCACTAACTGAAGAGAACCAAGCTTTATGACTTGATTATAATTATAATCTTACAGATATTTATTTTCTTCTTCTTTTCTCAAGTATTAATCTCCATAGAAACAGCTTGGTCCTAAGCTATGACTGTCACAGGAGCGGAATAAGACCTGAACTGAGCTGTGTAGAGTTCTTTTATTCTACATTAATTTTAGCATCTCTTTCAACTTCAAACATCTCCTCTGACTAACAGTGGCTTTTAACAATGTAAAATAGTAGTATACTGTAATAGCTAAGATTTTTCTTATAATTTTCTCACATTAAAAAAAACTAGGTCATAATTAGGAGTAAAAAAATTTAAAGAGACTGATTTGTAGTATAAACTCATGCTATCAGAAGTATGTTTACTGGGCTACCGCACGAGACTTATCTGGGAATTTGTTATAAATGCAGAAAAACAAACCACACTCAAACCACACTCAGATCTACAGAATTAATACGCATTACTTGGGCAATAGAAATAAGTTTGAAAAAAAAGTAATATATGACATAATATGTAATATATCTACTACTTACAGGGTGTGTTGCATAATTTAAAATTTGTATTTAGAGTTATTTCTTCTACAAATTTACTAAGCTTGAATGAACAAGTACTGATTAAGTGCAAGGAAAACAGTGATGAAAAAAACAGATATAGTTCTTCAGGGGTTTACAGTTACATAAGGGAAAAAGACTTCTAAATAAACAAAAATAATCAAGTTGTGTTCAGTTCTGTGAAAGAAACAGGTTTTAGAGATTGACAAGGAAAGGTTATGGGAAGATCTCTGAAAGCTAACATCTAAAGCAAAAAAAAAAAAAACCCAAAGCAGCAGCAGCCTGCATGTAAAGGGGGGAAGAGCACTTCTGGGAGAGAGACCACCATGTGTACGGGCATTGAGGCAAGAAAGAGCTTGGTTCTGAAAAACCGAAGGTGGGGTGTGTGCATGGGAACAAGTAAGACAAGGCAGACTGAGGCCACAGAACAGGATCTTGTCCAAGGCAGTGGTTGGCAACCAGGCCCAAATGTGGCCCCCAGGAGTCATCTGGCAGTGTCTGGAGATACTTCTAGTTGTCACAGCTGAGTTGGAGGAGGGTGAGGGTGGAGTTGTGTGCTATTGGCATCTAGTGGGTAGAGGGCAGGGATCCTTCTAAACATCCTACAAAGCCAGTTCTGTCCTCCACAGTAAAGACTCATCCTTCTTCAAACAGTGCTGAAGTTGAGAAATTCTGGTCAAGGGGAAGGGTTTAGGATTTTATTCTAAATGTAGTGGAAAGTCACTGAACTCTATTAACTAGAAGAATGGTCTGATTTATATTTTAAAATGATTACTCTGGCTGAGTGTGGATGGTTGCGGGCAGGAATGACAGCGGAAAACCCACGGGAAGGCTGTTGCTCCAGGCGTCCTGACCAGAGGTGACGGGGGACTAAGTCTGAGTAGCAGTGGAGAAAAGCAGTCACATCTGGGAATCTTCTGAAAGTAAGATATCAACTGATGTGGGGGTTGAAAGAGGAGGAATCAAATTTGGTCATCTGGTTTTTAACTGTGCAAACTAAGTGGACAGCGGTACCATTCATGGAGATGAAGATGACACAGAAAATCAAGTTCCATAACTATGTTTAAAAATACTATAACTGAGATGTATGAGACACTTCAGTGGAGTTATCAAGAAGGCAGTTAGAGGAGTAACCTGGTGGCCTAGTGGTTAGGATTCCAGAGTCCAGGCTTTTAATTCCATGGCCTGGATTTAATCCCTGGCTTGGGAATGCAGCACAGTCCAAAAAAAACACCACAGACAGAAATAAAAACCTGGGGCTCAGAGGAGAGGTTTTTGACTGAAGATACAAATTAAAAAAAAAACTGTCAGTCTATGGATGGTATTTAAAGCCACAGGAAAGAGTAAGATGATTATTTTGTGTATATGTAGCTGTCTAGTCTTCCCAACAATTTATTAACTCCCTGAGGGCAGAGATTGTTTCGTTTTTTTCCCCCAGTATCTTATAGAACCTAGCAATGTTAGTTAGTGGCATCAGAGGCTTCAAAATTAAACAGCAGCATGATCACCCCTAACTAAAAAATTTCCTCAGAGAGCAGCAGGACAGACAAGTAGATCTCTTGTTTGAGTGTGTCCCCACTGAACGTTGCTGCACGATGTAAGTTACTTTCCCTTTCTGATTTTCTGTTTACTCACCTGCTTTGAAGGCTGGGCATGAAGATGACACATTTAACATGTTTTTTAAAGTTAATTTTTACTGGAGCATAGTTGATTTACAATGTTGTGTTAGTTTCTGCTGTATAACAAAGTGAATGGGTTACACATACACATATATCCACTCTTTTTTAGATTCTTTTCCCATATAGGTCATTACAGAGCACTGACTAGAATTCCCTTAACACAGTGTTTGAGTGACAGAAAATTATTGTGATAGTTACCATTTTTTGGTTTCTTTTATATAATGTGATAATAGCACCTATTATATCCAAGCAAAGACCAGCCAACTCCATAAAACAAGAATGCTTTCTAGATGTCTTACCTACATCTCCATATACTTGTGAAGACTGATACGGTGCCATATACTGCGTTGCCATGTCTCCGGCTCCAGTAACCGGTGAGTACATGTGGCGTGGTGGGGGGGGCATCATGGTTGGGACAGGAATGAAACCAGGTAGAGGAGGGTGTGGAGAGCGGTGGATGACTGTGTGACCACCAGGATGAAACTCTGGTGCCTGAGGAACCACAACAACTCTTCGAACACCATTGTCTTCAATAACCTATAAAATGAACAACAGATTAAAAGTTTCTTCCATAGGACGTAAGCAGTTTTTTCCAGATATGTGAGAGTAAAAATTATTACATCGATCAGAAGTTAATTAACAAATTTTACAGAACCAACATGAAAAGATTTTATTAAATACATTACATACATATGAATTAGCACCGAACAACATGAAGTAGTTTTTGTTATACAATGCAATATAAATCTTAAAACACTGACAAGATTGGCTAAATAATAATATACACAGTGAGTTAGGATATTTGGTATTTAGGTGTGACATGCATTTAGTGATACAGTTAAAATGTAGCAATGGGACCAAATGTCTCAAGGGACCTTCTGGTTTCAATATAACAGGGTCAGGAATTTCTTTCTTTTTGTGAGGTAGGGGAAAAATAAGATATGGAAAGAACAGAAATTGTGAAACAGCAATGGGGAAAAAAATTGGATCCAAACTCCCCAGATCAACTGTATATTGAATTTAGACATAAAACTCTTAGGACCACGACCAGAACAATTTTAATAGTTGAAGATCATGTCAAGGGAGGCAAAAACACTCCCAGTTAAGGAAAATCTCTGTGGCTCTAAGTCTTATGAGTAGAAGAAATTACACATTTCTACAAAGGGGTCACACTGTGGAAAAATATTTTTTAAAATGACAGATTTCCCTTTGAACCTCACTGGGACAAGAACAAACAGGAAGGACTAAAAAGATACAAGATTTTACCTCAAGATTAGAAATACTTCTACAAGAAGAGTTCTTTATCTTTTAGACTTAAATAATTACTACTGAAGTATAACAAACAGCTAATAACAGAAAATGATTAAAATGTAAAGTAGTAACTTAAAGGCAAATCCTAATATTTTCGCATTTTACTATCGAAGAGTAAGTTTTACTACGCCTAAACGAATAGCAAATTTTGTTTATAAACAAATGTGCTTGGTAAGGATGTTAGAAAACACAGTTACTTGGATACAGATAAGCCTAACTTACAAGTTAATTACTGCTTTAGGAAGAATATAGTTGCTATTAAATAGGTTATTAAACTTTCCCTGATGAAGTGTGAGATGACTTGTGAGATAACACGGAACCAGAAAAGCAAATGAATCACTGTCTTGATACACTCGGTGAAGACTACAACGTTTGTTTCCAGCACAATGGAGACCTCATATCCCATGTCTCCCTATTTAACCCAGTTCTGGATTCAAGCCTGGACAACTGCCTATGACTGGTGGAAACAACGTCCTATCTGGAACCCTAGCTGAAGATAATCTGGAATCTGTTTACCATTTTTCAGCCTCTAACCTATAGGAAGGGACCTGAGAGGAAGTCTGAAATGGATTCTGAGCGAGCCAAACCACAATGTCTGCCATTAACATACCACTTTCACCTTTATCAACTGTCTGACTCACAAATCTTAAATGACCTCCACTGCTGACAGGACTGCATGGTACACACTCTTCAACCTAGCGTTCCATCTGGTTCCAACCTCTCATTATAGCTGTCATCTTTCTTCCACACCAAGCTCTGAACCCTTCATTCCAGCCAGGCTGGTTTACTAAAACACCTATCTTCATACTTAACCTGCATATTTCTTTATCTTGTACCTTGGCTTATGCCATCTTCTCTTCATTTTACTTTCCCCCAGTCTGTACCTATGAGAGTCTCATCTATCCTTCCAAAGCTAGCACTAACCACCTCCATTCATTAAAACAAAATTTGTTTTTGAACAAGAAGATAGTGGTAAGTTAGGAGAGAAAAAACCAGTGACACGTTTGTGTGGGCACACACACTAACAGGGGCAGACGAACATGACAGCAAGTTAGTCATTTAGCACGCTGCACGGCAATAAACACGACGGGAAAAAACCACACACCAGGTGAGGGGTATCAGAAGTACCGCAAAAGGGGGACGGTCATAATAGAAAAGAATGATCAGGATAGGCCTTATTGGCAAAGTGAAATTTGAGCAGAGATGTGAAGGAATTGAAGGAATTAGCCAGGCAAAAATCTGAAAGACTGTTCTGGGAAGAGGGAACAGTCAGAACAAAGCCTTTAAAGTAGGACTGGTTAGGAGGAAGCCAGTGTGACTGGATCAGCGTAAAGGAGGAGAAAGGACAGAAGCAGATAAGATCAACAGATACAAAATGGTAGAGATGATGGCCAAGTCAGGCAGGTTGTACTGTACAGGCTATTAAAGACTATATGTACTCAGTGAGGTGGAGGACCATCACAGAAACAAGTGGTTTTCATTGAGGGGTGATTTTACTCCCTAGAGCAACAGTCTCCAACTTTTAGGAGGACTGGTTTTACGGAAGACAGTTTTTCCATGGACTTAGGGTAAGGATGGGTTTGGAATGATTCAAGCGTATTACATTTATTGTGCACTTTATTTCTATTATTATTACATCAGCTCCACCTCAGATCATCAGGCATTAGATCCTGGAGGTTGGTGACCCTTGCTGTAAAGGACATTTGGCAGTATCTGGAGTCATTTTTAGGGCTTCCCAGGTGGTGCTAGTGGTAAAGAAGCTGCCTGCCAACGCAGGAGACATAAGAGACGCAGGTTCAATCCCTGAGTTGGGATGATCCCCTGGAAAAGGGTATGGCAACCCACTCCAGTATTCTCGCCTGGAGAATCCCCATGGACAGAGGAGCCTGGTGGGCTACAGTCCATAGAGTTGAGTGTGAATGAAGCGACTGAGCATGCTTGGAGTCTTTGGTTGTCACACCTGGAACTGGAGGTACTATTTAGTGAGTAGAGGTCAGGGATGGCGCTAAATGCCCTACAACACAGAGGACAACCCCCCCACCCCCCCATAACAAAAAATTATTGGCTTACACTGTTTATTGTACCAAGATTGAGAAATCCTGATATATCTTTACATTTACTAGGGTTACTCTGGCTGCTGAGTTGAGGATAGATTGTAGGGCAAAGCCAAAAATGGGGAGATCATTCAGGAAGTCATTGTAGAAATCTAGGCAAGAGATGGTGGTGCAGGGTGCAGGGAGTGCAGGGAGTGAGAAGCTGCCCACAGTTAGCATATCTTTAAAGGCAGAACAACAAGCTTAGCTGATAATTCCACTGGAGAAGTGTGGAAAAGTTTTGGAATCATGGTATTTCACCAACAGTGAAAGGGAAAGCTATAGGTTAGAACAAGTTACTTCAGCAGAGTAGGGAGAAGATCTGGAGTTTTAGGTTTTGCATGTGTAAGTTTGGTAAGTCTGTAAGTGGAAATGTTGAGTAGGCAGTTAGATAATAGTGGCCTGCAGTTCCAGAAAGATAGGAAAGGACAAACGGGTAAGGGAGGAAGAAAACTTAAGAGTGTAGAGTTTGGTTATAGGTGGCTCCGTAGCGCAATGGATAGCGCATTGGACTTCTAGAGTTTGGTTAAGTATATCAGGGAGAATGGATCGATTTTGTTAAGTGTCGATGATAGGTTCAATAAGATGAAGACTAAGGACTGACCGTTGGATTTAGCAATTTGGAAGTCATAGGGACCTTGATGAGAGCAGTTTTAGCATAATCATAGGGGCAAAGCCTGAGTGGAGCGGATTGAAGAGACAAAGTGGGGAGGGGAATTAGAGAGCTAAATTTTCTCACAATTTTAGAAAGTTTTCCTATAGAAGGGAATATGTAGGGTGGTAACTGACAGTAGAAGAGTCAAGCAGCTTAAAAAATCTGTTGCTGTTTTTAGTGGGAGCAATTACAACATGCTGATATACTAATGAGCATGATCCATCAGAGAGTAAGAAACTGTGATGTAGGGGAGAGAGAGAGAGCTAGAGTAATGTCCTTGAGCAGGCAAAAGGAGAGGACAGTCAGGACTCCAGCTGGGGCACAGGATTTAGATAGGAGCAGAAAAGTCTGATCTAGATGAAAGAGAAGTACAGACTGATGAGATGAGAAGGTAAAGAATGTAACTTCAGATGCTGAAAGAGATGTGGGGTTAGCAGTCTGTAGTTTCCTTGACTGCTCTCTGTGAACCCTTTCCTAGATACCAGAATCTCAGTGTTCTCTCTTTCCTATCACTTCTACTACATTTATTCTCTATCATCTGTTTGGTATCCCTAACACTGTAGTATTTGTTAATTTTCCAACATGTCTTACTCTATAATTTAACTGTAAGTTTCTCAAGGGACATGTGTTAACTATTTAATCCTCAAAACAATGCTAAAATAGGTAGCATTATTATTTCCATTTTTTTTAGACAGGGAAACTGAGGCATAGAGATGTTAAATAACTTGCAATGTCACACAGGCAGTAAGTGGAGGAACTAGTAACTGAGCTCAGATAAACTGACTTCAATTCCATGTTCTTATTCACTTTGTTAGCACAAAATCGACAAATATTTGCCTCCTAGTGCCTTTTTAAATTTCACAAACACAAGTGAGATCTCATCAGTTAAAAAAGAAATGGCTAAATTGCTTATGAAATTAAAACCACTTTTCTGCTGAATAAGAACATTTCAAATATACAGATAAGCTGAGGGAAGGGAGACTGGGGAGTTAATTGTTTTAAAAGGTTGTGAAATGAGATTTCAACAAGAAACCTGACTTAAAATAGTCTGGAAGCCCCGAAGAGGGGAAACTCTCATGCACTACTGTTTGCTGTCCCTTGCAGACTCTAGCGGGAATCACATACCTTGCATTTCCCAACCGGAAGGAAGCTTACTTTACATACCCCAGCTGGAGGAAGGAAAAATTTTCTCCTTGCTTAGTATGGCCAATGAGAAACTACCACAACTAGCCTAATCAGAAGCAGCCATAACCCTCAACTCTCTTTCCTCCAATGGACTTTGCTCAAAAACCACCCCTTCCCAACTCCCCTCTTTTCGTTAAGAACGGTCCTCTTCTTTATTTTGGGAACTTGCCTATGGTTTGCCATAGTTTGCATGTCCCGCACTGCAATTTCTCTGCTATTCATGAATAACATCATTTTGCTGTTAACTATGTATTTTATTTTTAAGGTTGATAAGGTACAGAGTTCAGTTTTGCAAGAAGAGTTCTGGGGATGGATGGTAGTGCAACAGTGTGAATGTACTTAATACCACTGAACTGAACCTTTAAACCAGTTATATTTTTAATGTGTATTTTACAATTAAAAGAAAAAAAAAAAAAAACTAAGATACAGAGATTAAAAAAAAAAAAAGAGCCAGATCAGGATCAAGAGGGTGTGGAGAACTCCACCACTTCAAGAAATCATCTGAGCAGCCAGTAATGTCAGAGTGAAGCCAGAGACCTCAAACTATCCGCCTAGTCTCTAGCTGCCAAGAAATAGCCAAGACAATGAATTTTACACCAACAGGGTACAATGATGGCAGAGGTTAAGATAAAATCAACAAGTTCTAAGAAGGAAAAAAAGGTAAAATATAATCCACAGTCTATGTTAAAAAAATTAAAGACGATGAGATAAATGGAAATATCAACACAGTTTGACCACCTAACCACATACACCATGCAATATCTAATTAGACAAAAGCCCTGTTTTGTTTCCTTCACTGAACACAGACGTAATTGAGAGGGGCTGCAGAGAAAGGAGGTTGTGTTTGCTATCTGATATTTTATATTGTGCTCCAGAATGGACATTCCATGACAGATCTGTTCTGTATCCTGTTTTCTCCCCAATAACTGGTACGGTACATGTAGTGTATGACAGATGCTCAAAAGTTTGATGACTGATATGACCGGAAATAAATGCTATTGGTTCTACTCAAATCTCCCACCCCCCTTAACAATAGCTAACTACTAGGGTTTTGTGACCTCTTTAATTCCTACAACCTTTGCTTCCCTGCTACTTCTAGCAACCTACTTCTATCGCATCATTCTGAACAACTCCAAATTTAAGCTATTGAACAGTATTACAGATATTTCTGGCCATTCATCTAACAGATTCATCCAACATCTAACCAAGCACACAGCAACGTAAGCGACTACAACCTTTCTGTCCAGCTCTTACTGTGTCTTTTCATCCTCATCTAAACCTCTAAATCCCCTTTCAGTCTCTTACACTGCTGTCCATCTGTTTTGGTTGTTCTTTCCAGGAGAGACAAAGACTGAGATGAGACTTGTTTGTACAGTCTTTGAAAGATTTACTAACCTCATTGCTGTGTGCTGACATAAAGGCTCAGTGAAATACCAAGTCCAGCTCAAAGGAGTAATCTGAAACTTTTCATGATGCTGACACAGGCCCTTTCCCCATATTATGAGATCTCTCTCATCACCATAACAACCCACATTCCATAAAAAACAAGGAGCCATTACAGAAAGGCAGAAGGAAGGAACTTTTGGTATTACCTTTCAGGAGTCCCATTCAGGTTAAGTCTACATTATTTTCCTGATAATTCATTAACTTCATCACTAAAATATCAAGTGTTATTCTGAGCTGCAATGCCCTTAGGGACTACAAGTTGTTATTATTTGCCAGGAAACTAAGTTCCTTCTACACCTGTCACCATATGCTTTCTGTGTCATCATTTGTTTTCACTGTTTTTGTTTACTGTACTGTTTCTCCCTTTGGTGTCTGAGTTCAGCTGGCACATATTTCTGTCTCTATGCAGTATGTCAAATCACTCATAAATTTCCCTTTCTTATTTGTTAAACTGTAATAATCAAGTTCCTTAAGGTTATGTCTAAAATTATGTCTGTAATTAGAGAAAAGGCTAAGGGGAAACATACTAAATGTTTACAGAAGTGTCTCTGGGTTATAACACTCAATGGAATTTTTCCCCTACCCTTTTACATGTTTTCCAAGTTTTCCATACAATAATGATCAGAAAATGTACAACTCTATTTGTTCTTTATCACTAAATACATTTCCCAGTGGCTTGCTTGCAAAATTAATATTCCTTGACATTTAAGCTTCTGGTGAACAATTACATTTTCAGTTCAGTTCAGTCGCTGTCGTGTCTGATTCTTTGTGACCCCATGAACTGCAGCACACCAGGCCTCCCTGTCCATCACCAACTCCTGGAGTCCACCCAAACCCATGTCGATCGAGTCAGTGATGCCATCCAACTATCTCATCCTCTGTCGTCCCCTTCTCCTCCTGCTCTCAATCTTTCCCAGCATCAGGGTCTTTTCCAATGAGTCAGCTCTTCCCATCAGGTGGCCAAAGTATTGGAGTTTCAGCTTCAACATCAGTCCTTCCAATGAACACCCAGGACTACTTTATGCATAAAATTTTAATTAACTTTAGGCTCCCCCATCATATTGCAAGTACCTGATGATTAATAAAAATTTTTTAAAAATGATGATCCATTTTTCTGATCCAATAACAAAAGCTATGCAACTAAAAAATTAAGACTGACTATTTTCATTACAGCTACATAGAATGCTGAAGTATCAGAGAAATAGGGTACAAATATAAATTAACAATATTATAGAACTCTTAGATAAAAGAAGCAAAGAAAGTATAACAAAATTGGCAATTTTAACGGCAACTTTGGGCTTTGCAAATTGCAAATGAGAAAAACAAAACCAATGAATCCCCAAATTACCTAACATATAATACCCTGTCTGTTATTCTCAAAAATCAAGTTAAAATATATGTGAATTATTGATAAGTGCTTCTAAACTTGATGGCATTCATACAAACAAAAAATTTGAAGGTTGATTTATCCTGGGTAAATCATGATTTCTTCATTTCTACTTAAGTACTTTGTTAAATCTTGATCTTCATCTAAGATTATTATCTTTTGAATCTTTAATTTTTCGGCCTCAATATGCTCTTTGGTTTGTAGCATGATTACTTCCTCAGTGGTAGAGCTAGAGAGTCCCAACACTGGATTTCAATTTTTTAAAATTATTTATTTTTAATTGGAGGATAACTGCCTTACAACATTGTGTTAGTTTCTGCCATACTGGATTTTAGTTTTTGCAGTCCTTGCTTGTCTGACCAAATGTTTTAGGATATTTACATTTGCTGAATCCTGTTAGTGTATGTACTGAATTACATGATGGTATAGCAAAAAACATTGCTGGGAGGGATTGGGGGCAGGAGGAGAAGGGGACGACAGAGGATGAGATGGCTGGATGGCATCACTGACTCGATGGACGTGAGTCTGAGTGAACTCCGGGAGTTGGTGATAGACAGGGAGGCCTGGCGTGCTGCGATTCATGGGGTCGCAAAGAGTCGGACACGACTGAGCAACTGATCTGATCTGATAGCAAAAACATTACTTGACCCTCCTTCGACCACTGGCCTTCAGCAACAGATACACAGAAGGCAGGGATGGAGTTGATTAAACTGCTGCCCCAAGGGGAGAACAGTGTACAGAAGTCTAGAAAGAGACTGCAGATGACAGCTATTCCTGGATTTAGTGTGTGTGCTCCTTAGTTCCCACTGAGCCGAATACAACATGCACCTTATAACAGCCATCCATGTGTCTTAATGTTTGGTTCAACTCCCAGCTTTATTTTTGCTAATATAATTATGTTTGCTTATGCGTCAAATTTTGGACAATTACCAAGCTCTTAGCTGTGCCGAGAACTTGGCTCTTGGTAAGTATTTTCTAACATGAGAAATTGTGTATGTCAGGCAATAGGGGTTGTACTTCAAAGGTGATGTCAAAATGTTAGAATTCATTCTTACACACTAGGTACTTAAATTATTTCAATAATGATGAGAATAGATTTTTGTCTTTGGATTACCACTGTGTGCTTAAAAATGGTACATTTCCTAGAGACAATGATTACTGTTAAAGTTCATTCACTTATTTGACAAATATTTATGAAATACATACTGTATTTGAGTTACTACAGAACAAAAATAATAAAAGGTACCTCCATACACTCAAGGAAATTAAAATCCCGTTTAAGGAGAATATATAGACACACAATTATAGTATCAGGTACGTATATGTAACTAAAGAATGGTACAAATAACTTGATCTAGGTTCTCAAAGATGGGTAGAATTTCAAAAGGCAGAAATGAGGGAATGAATAACATTTCCCGGATAACAGCATTAAGAAAACCATGGAGAAAGAAGAACATCAAGTGAGCATATGAGTAGTCATGTTTGGCTGAAAAAATAGATAGGTGATTACATTTATCAAAAGAAGGGTACAGAGACAAACCAGAACAGAACCATGTTAAGGCCTTATGTGTCAAGAAATCTAGACCGCACTGAGTGGACAAGCCAACTAATGAGCACAGAAGTGAACAAATTCAAGAAGTTATATAGGAAGATTATTTTAGTGGCTCTTGCCCTAAAAATACAGCACTTCGGACTTCCCTGGTGGTCCAGTGGTTAACACTGTGCTTCCAATGCAGGGGGTGTAGGTTTAATCCCTGGTTGGAGAACCAAGATTCCACATGTTGTGTGGCATGGCAAAATAAATTTTAAAAAAGATACAGAATCTTAACTTGGATGACCATTTGATTGATTTACTAGTATTTATTGAGCCCTTAATACATGACAGGCACTGTACTCAGCACTGAGGAAATAAAGATGAATGAGAATTCTGTATGATCTAGTCTTACTATCTCTCTGACCTCATGTTTACTATAATTGTGCCTTAAGGACTCAGTCCAGCCGCAACGGCCCCCTTGTTCCCAAGCATGCTCTCATCTTAGGCCTTTTGCACCAGCTGTTTCTGTTCCCAGAATCCTCTTTCCCTGAATAAATGCATGGCTAACTCCCAAATGTCCTTCAGGACTTAGTTCAAAGGCACCTTTCCAATGATGCCTAGTCTGACAACCCTATCTTAAAATGTAACTAGCTCCGTTTTCTTTCTTTTCCCCCCATTTTACTCACCACCTAATACATTATACAATTTACCCATTTATTATGCTTTTTGTTTCCTTTTTCCCACAGAATGTAAACTACAGAAGTACAGAGGTCCTTGCCTCTTTTTATTCAAGCACTGAGAGTCCCTAACATGTAAGAGCACTCAATGCATATCTGTTGACTACTGTTAAATACAGGAACTGTATGAATTCATAATCTTCTCTTCTCAGGAAAGAGAATTTATTAACTAAACAATGTGAAAAATTTGTTAAAAGAGGGATATACATAATGTGCTATGAGAACCCAAACAGAAAGGCATGTGAAAAGGTTCAAGGAAAGTTAATTCTAGAAGGTCATAACTGAGTGAATTGAGAAGAGTAGAAATTTGCCATAAAAATGAAAGGTACTGTTAGCTGAGAGAACAGCAGAATTCCTACAACTGCCTTTGAATAATGTCTTAATCATCTTTATGTCACTAGCACCCAATACAGAGCTTGGCACATGATGCCATTCAACGTGTTTGTTAAACTGAGCTATGCTAGAGAGAAAAAACTATGTAATCCTCTTTAGGGAGATGGAGAAAGGTCTGAAAAGGAGTAAACAGAGAAGTAGGAAGAATCAGGATAGCATTACTTCAAGAAAATCTGGGGTAATCTGGGGTAAATCATATGAATGTTGTTTAGTTGCTAAGTAGTGTACAATTCCTTGTGACCCTACAGACTGTAGCCCGCCAGGCTCCTCTGTCCATGGGATTTCCCAGGCAAGAATATTGGAGTGGGTTGCCATTTCCTTCTCCAGGGGATCTTCCTGACCCAGGGATCAAACCCAAGGCTCTTGCATTGGCAGGCGTACTCTTTTACCACTGAGCCACCAGGGAAGAGTCAAATGTTCAGAGGTCAAAGAGGACTGTTGCTGTTCACTCACTCAGTCGTGTTGGACTCTTTGCAACCCCATGGACTGCAGCACATCAGGCCTCCTTATCCTTCACCATCTCCCAGAGCTTGCTCAAACTCGTGTCCATTGAGTTAGTGATGCCATCCAACCATCTCATCCTCTGTCGTCCCCTTCTCCTCCTGCCTTCAATCTTTCTCAGCATCAGGGTCTTTTCTAATGAGTCAGTTCTTCACATCAGGTGGCCAAAGTATTGGAGCTTCAGCATCAGTCCTTCCAATGAATATTCAGGATTGATTTCCTTTAGGATTGACTGGTTGGATCTCCTTGCAGTCCAAGGGACTTTCAAGAGTCTTCTTCAACAACACAGTTCAAAAGCATCAATTCTTGAGTGCTCAGTCTTCTTTTTGGTCCAACTCTCCCATCTATACATGACTATGTTTTTAACAAATGTTTAGAGGTCAAAGAGGATTATGCTGGAAGAAGGCTTTGGTGTAGTGTATACCAGAGAGTAGATTTAGTAGGATAAAAAGGCAGGCAGGCTAAGGAGTCAGTGTGCTAAACAAAAGCAGAAATAATGAGCGGATTATTCTTCTGGAAAGCTTACAAAGTACTTTCAAATATGAAAGAAAGTGAAAGTATCAGTCACTCAGTTGTGCCTGACTCTGCGAACCCATGGACTGTAGACCGCCAGGCTCCTCTGTCCATGGGATTTTCCAGGCAAGAATACTGGAGTGAGCTGCCATTTCTTTCTTCACTTTCAACTATGTTATCTCATATATGTTATCATCTTATCTTACAGTGAGGACACTGAGGCTCAAGGAAGTTAATCTGTCCAAGGCCATGCAGCCAGCAAGGGTTTTAAACATGATATGGATCCAGCTTTTTGACTCTAATTCTCATACTATTTTCATTCTCCCCAGCATCATGGTCCTCTTTTGCTGTCATTCATATAGTGGGGTAGGCGTCACATAGTGGCCAGTGAAACTACCACGATAGCCCACCAGTATTTTGGCATAATCAGGGAGGATATAAGAGAGGAATTTTCTGAAGAAAAGTCCAAGTATAGGGGCTTCGCTGGTGGCTCAGTGGTTAAGAATCTGTCTTATTATATTAAGATATATCTTAATATAATTATTATATATTTAATATAATCATATATACATTAATTATATTTAATATATTAATATATTCTACTAAGATTCTGCCTTATTATAATGCAGGGAACATGGGTTCAATCCCTGGTCTGGGAAGATCCCACATGCTGCGGGACAGCGCATGCAGCCTGTGTGCTGCAACTACTGAAGCCTGTGCCCCTGGAGCCCGGGAGCGGCACCAGGAGAAGCCACTGCAAGGAGAAGCCCGCACATGGCAGCGAGCAGCAGCCCCACTCACCGCAACTCGAGAAAGCCTGCGTGCAGCAACGAGGACCCAGCACAGCCATAATTTAAATAAATAAATACATCTTAAAAAAATTTTCAAGTATAAATTCAGTGCTAGGATAAGAAACTGGCTATTTCCAAAAAGCTTTTGAAGCAATGAGTGCTGACTATGTAGGATCTCAGTAGCAGATATTGACATCTATAGATTTCACAGTTTTACTAAGTTTGCCTGTGCAAATAAGTAAGCTAAGTCAGAGCTTTTCAACTTGTATGTAAGAAAGAGCTACAGGTATGTGGTAATACTGATCCCCTTAGCCCTTAGGGTTGTAGGTCTACAGGTCTAAATTCTCTTGTACAGACCAGAATGTGCCATGCAATGATCATGGGCACCTGTGAACAAGTGTAAAAAAGAAGTTGGACGCACTGGCTTGGATTACTTTTAAGTAAATGGTTAATTTTAAAATGTTAGCATGGGTGCCTTTAAACCTTATGATATTAATTATATTATTCATATATCCAAGGAGAAAAAACTCTAAAATTAATTCTTTATTATAATTCACCACCCAAAGACAAGGCCAAATGATGAGTGCTATTAACTTAGTTTTTCCTCCTTTCCAAATAGCACTGAATGTGCTAAAATATTTGAAATAGATTTACCAAAGATATACTATACTGGGTAATAAGCTTTGGCACCTAAATTTTGTTTGCATTAAATAGTAACGTTACAATCACTCACACACACACATATAGACAAAAGTAACACAAAACATACCTGTGGGGCATAGCCAGGAGGCACATAAATCGGAGGCACAGAACCATTTGGGGACATCATTGGAACCTGAGCAGGACCTGAACAGATCACAGAAATCATGTATTAATCCTGGGTTACTTAACAAGCAAAAATGGAAAGCAATTTGAATTACATTTTGAATTCTTCATTTTAAACTAAACCCTTAAACTAATAGTGTATAACCATGAAAGGAAATTCAGATGATTCGCCTGCTAAAATAGAAATGTTTATCTTGTAAAGGGCACTGACTTCTCTTTACCTACAGTTGTGTTTTTCAAACCTGCCTGGTGATCATAACAGTCACCTGGGGAGATTTTTAAAGCACACCTTCTCTGGCAGTCTAGTGGTTAGGACTCTGCACTTCCACTGCAGGGGCTGCGGGTTCAATCCCTGGTCAGGGAGCTAGAGATTCTTGTTTAGTATGCTTGCAGTGTGGATCTTGAATCAGTGTACTTACAAATGTCCCAGGTAATTCCTGTGCAAATTGTGCAAATTAAGAAACAATGACCCACTGGAAAATCAAACCAAACTTTGCATATAAAATCAATGAAAAATACAAAAGGCAAAATTTGAAAAAACAATACGAAAAATCAAGAAAAAGTCAAGAGGAAGCAGCAGTAAGAGGAAGAATAGTTAGAAATTTGGAACTTGTTTTCTAAGGGTTAAAAATCTCTTTTAACCCTGTAATGCGTTAAGTCATGCCTTTAGGGGCTTGAGAACGTTACAAAAAAGGAATATACGAGTATTTACCCAAAGACACCTTTTTTGTTTCTTACACTGAAAAGTCCTTTTAAAAAAAAAGAAAACTCAGCTTGTCTTATTATACATTTCCTTTCATTTTTATAGTAATATCCTTTCCCAACAACTTTTTAAAAAGTTGTTTCATATCTAAGGATATATTTCTACTATGTATTTAGTAAACACTGAAGTATATGTATTTTTTAGCAACTGATGTAATGAGCTTTAAGAAATATGCTCTGATGCTTCTAAGAACAAGTAAGGCCTTCTTTATTTTCATATCCTTGGAAAACAAAAACAAAATTTTTCTACATCTAAGTCAACATTACCTATAAATTTACTAAACAATACTTGTGAAGTGCTTTACACCTCTAGGCAAGAGAGGCTTCATCCAAAACTCACCTTTCAACTTCTATATGCTGGACTCAAGAAATGACAGCAGTTTTAAAGTTATGCTAGTTTACTTCTGTTAGCTAATTTATAGAAACTATAGCAAGCTAGCTTTCTGAATCCTGAGGTCTGGCTTAGAGATTATTCACAATGTGTGAAATTTAGCTGAGAACCAGAAAGAGAATTCACTGAAAACTATTATCTATAATCTTAATAAAGGAAATTACTTTATTGTGTTTCTACTGTATGTGCCAGAGACTGGTTCCTTGCATATGTGGTCAAGTTTAATCCCTATTTCAAGTTATCAGAACAAGCTTTTGTTTTTTAGCCATCAGAGTAAAAAATAAATTATTACCAATTACATTTAAACTTATAAAACTACATAACTGCTTTGGGTTGCTCTTCTTTCACGAAAGATATGAATATATAAACACTAAGTAGTTGCAATTCAAACCATAATATACTTTGAAAGCTGCTAAGTGTTTATAATTTAGTAGTACAAAATTCTACTTTATTCTTTAATTATATCTAAGTGTGATTACTGAAGAGAGCTCAAAACAAACCTAATCTCAAATAAACCAGCAGTAAACCCATAACTAGTTGCAGTCCAGGAATAATCATTAACTCATATCCCTATGAAGTAATCTTTTCACTTTAGCAAGTGAATTTTCTAACCCTGAGGGAAAATGGTACAAGGTTATATTTTTTTCTTAAAAAAATAAAACAAAACACAACAAAAAACACACACACTTCATGTATAGCATTATTTAATATCTAAAATACTGGTGTGAAGTAACATGCAACACAACCTATAAAACTCCCATTGTATGAACAAAATAAATGCAGGTATTTATTTTGTTGCTTAGAACTACAATATTTACAGCACCATTTCTGTTGCTATTCCTGTCTATAGCAGCAAAACTTCAAAACCTACTTGATGATGCAGTTCCATCACCTCCTTAGTTCCAACAATACTTTTTAATTTAGGAGGTATGAAAAGATTAACTACAATCTCTTGATTAAGGGCAGTGACGGAGCTCCTGTCCCAGAGAAGAAGCTAAGTCTGTTACAGACTGTACCATTAAACACACATCTGGCAGGAGAGTAGCTGTATCTGAACCACTGTAGATCCACCAAGGAACTCCTTAATAATATATACGATTTGAGCAAAATCTACCACAAATCATATACCTATTGATTTTTAAGGGCATATTTCCTTTTCTAAAATCTTGCATAAGAGTAAACAACTCTATTTACCAATTGCCTTAAGAAATTTGAGAAGCCTCAATTCCTTAAAAATTGCCATCAATGATTTAGTAAAGACGGTATTTCATCTAGTAAAATGTCAACTCTTTTTAAATTTTTTCTTTATTAGCAGACATTAGCAGACATTTGATTAAAAAACAAAACAAAACGAGAGATCTGTCTGGGTTCAAATTCTTAACATGCAACGGGCTGCTGACGTGCCACACATTCTCTCACAAGCAAGCTTTCACAATGGCTTCCAAATAATCTGATGCCAATTTGCAGATTTTAGTTGTAAAAAGAAAATCCTAGTAAAGGCTCTGGAAAGGAATATTCTGTGGAATATAAAATCAACCCAGCTCTAAACAGAGTCTAATCTTTTTATAACTACATGGCCACAATGTAAAATTTTTACAGAGACAGATCTGGCATCTATTGAAAAAACACACGGCATGACTTCAGAGTAATACAATACTTGCTACGTTTTTAAATAAAAGCAGAAGGTTCAAAACCAGTAAATCTTACCACTCATTTTGTTTTTACAGTAGCAGCAGAGAACAAGAAAATCCAACAAGGAAACAGCGTAGTACACGTTAACAGCTTTAATTGGAGAACCTCGGCTGCTGCTTTTTTTTTTTTTTTTTGCAAAGCTACGAGGAAAAGAGCCTTTGACCGAGTCACGTGACACTGACCACGTGACCTGCAGTGACCCGCGGAAAAGGAAGGGGGGTGGGGGGAAAGCAAGCGTTCCCTCTGGCAGTGTTTGGCATACAGTTAAAAGATTTCTACCGATTCTGCCCCGAATTTGAAATTTTTCAGACTGCTTTATGAACCAACTCAAAAGCTCATCAAGATATTCATGGAAACATAGATATCTGATGTAAAATAATTCCCTTTGTTCTCATTTTCCTCTTGTAACTAATAGGCCTGTGTGCTAAGTCGCTTCTGCCATGTCCGACTCTGCGACCCTATGGATTGCAGCCTGTTCTGCTCCTCTGTCCATGGGATTCTACCGGCAAGAATACTGGAGTGGGTTGCCACGCCCTTCTCCCGGGGATCCTCCCAACCCAGGGATCGAACTAGCATCTCATTAGTCTACCTGCATTGGCAGATGGGTTCTTTACCATTAGAGCCACCTGGAAAGCCCTAAACACTATCTACTAATTCAAATTTTATTACCCCAGCCGGCTGCTTTTCATTTATAAATTTTAGGACACATATAACACTTATTTAGAAGATTCACTCCTAAATGTCCTTGTGTAACTTGATGCACTCTCCATACTCATCCCTTAAAATTCTTGTGTGTATTGTGGGCAACCCTTATGGAAAGCCCACAGTACACAAAAGAATTATATACAGAATACAGGCTTGATCAACTTGTTCCTTAAGCATGGGATTTCTATTTCAGACTGGCATTTAACATCTCAAGTTAATAAACACTACCTTTTTTTTTTATTACTGGTTTTACTTTCTTTTCTTCTGATTTTTTCTTGTTGTTTCTAAAGGTTTAACCTGGACACTAATACAGATACTTGGTAGATGGTATTCTCACTCATGCTCATGAAATCTGAAAAGACAGGTCATGATTGGGGCTTACTTTACTCAAGCATGTGTAGAGACCAGGAAGAAGACTAAATGTTCAGTTATAAGAGAGGGGAATAAGACTGTAAGAACTTTGGAGGGCTTTTCATTACTTTATGGTGCTGTGTAGTTAAGGAAATTTATTTATAGCTAATACAAATATACAGGTAATGATAATGAATGTGATTTGTAATAAATTGAACAGTGGAAAGAAAGAGGATTTTGGCATCAAAAGATGTAAGTTTTAATAACAGCATCAATGTTTATTAGCAAGGCAATTTACTGCTCTTCTCTGAGACTCAGTTTCCTTCTATAAAATGGTTAAAACAATCAACTTCATAGCATTGTTGTGAGAATCAAACTAGATAAATTTAAAGTACCAAGTACACTGGCTGGCACCACTTAATAAATGATAGTTATTATTATAAGAATGGTCACTATGGGGCTTCCCAGGTGGCTCAGTGATAAAGAATCTGCCTGCCAATGCAGGAGACAAATGAGACATGGGTTCAATCCCTGGGTCAGGAAGACACCCTGAAGTAGGAAATGGCAACCTGCTCCAGTATTCTTGCCTGGAAAATTCCATAGACAGAGGAGCCTGGCGGGCTACAGTCCACGGGGTCGCAGTCAGACATGACTGAACACACACACACGTTTGAGAAAGTAATAATGGACAGGGTACTATTCAATGTTCTACATGTGTTAACTCAATCCTCACAATAATTGAAATAGGCATCACTTATAGGTAAGGGAATTGAAGCAGAATGCAATTAAGTAACTTGCCAAGAGCACACAATGAGGCAAAGCCACGATCATTTTAACAATAAGGCAATATTTTAAACATATATAAACCATGTTCAAAGACTCAGTCTTCCAAAAAGCTGGAAAAGAACTGGCAAGGGATAGCCTGGAGGTTTCAATAAATAGATGCCAGACATTTCAGAGGAGATAAGACACTGAAGTATCATTCTCACTAGTGGGGAAGGATAATTATTACCTTCTAAGTCTCACTAAAAGGCAAAGCTGCCCTGAAGAGCATAGCTTAATACCTAAAAGTCTTCTGGTCTCAACAGAATCTTCTCATAAATGTTGGATTCAGGCTCCCAGTAAATCCAACCATGCCTCTGATCTTTAGCCCCTAAACAAAAAGCAAGTCCCGGCAGCCCACTTCCTCATTTTGGCTCATGTTCTCACACAGCTGTGTTTCCGTTTCTTGACTCTTTCTTTAACGGATGATCTTCTCATTTCTTCCCATTGTGCTCACTGGAACATTTTCCTTGTTATAAATTCCCCTAGATCCTCAACCTTTTCACAGAACACCTGCTCATGGGCTTTCTTTAAATGAAACCCAGCTCGCCTCCAGGACAGCTTTTCCAGTAGCTGGTGGGAGCAGTGGCTTCTCATTCTCTCCTGAGGCAGGCTCCAGACACCCGGAGGGCTGCTTCCCAGCGCCACTGCTGTTACTGTTTCATGCTTCAGTTTCTTTTCCCTTGAGATCATGCCATAGTAATACAGGGTAACACACCACCCTCTGCCCCTTCTCACTGCTGTCATTTATTGAGAACTTCCGCATCATGTTCACAGTGTTTTTCCCAGCTCTTGCCCATCAGCAAGACGACTTCCGTGTCCAAGAAAACCTAACTTATACCTTTCTTGAACTCTTCTGTTTTGAGTAATGCATGTTCAATGATATATCTTAGAATTTATCACTTAGAGTTCCACTACAGGATCTCATCTTTGAAATGTTAAAACTTTCATATTTCAGTCTCTGGTCACTGTATCTATCATCTCACAAGTTGTCTTTCTTCTACGACATCAGGTCTTCCTCATAGTGATCTCCTATTTCTCCTGATCCATCTGTGTCTTCATGGCCTGATCTTTTTTCCCATCCATGTCTTCCTTTTACCTTGCCTTCACTAAAAATACCCAATTTTAATAAACCAGATTTAATTATTTTCTCATAGACCTGAACTGTAGAAATCAAATGTTATGTGGGCTGGCATGTTTATGAATTTAATTATATCCAACCTTAACTCAGCCATCAGCACTGCTCAGGAATCCTTTCATGAATTTATTCCTGGCTAATAAACTTATATGCTGTTTTCTACAGGGATTATCAGAGATCCCCACCACTCTTTAAGGATGTCCCCCAATTCAACCTCAACTACATACCTCAGCATAAAATTGAACTCTTTCAATGTTGTTTACAAACTCTTCTCACCTCTTCTATTTTCAGAAGAATCATTGTCCTTTCACACTGTATTAAAGCTATCTCCCCCCTTCTAGTCTTGATCTGATCTCCACTTCCTCCTCTACTGGGGTCTGCTTCAGTTCAGTCGCTCAGTCGTGTCCGACTCTTTGCGACCCCATGAACCGCAGCACACCAGGCCTCCCTGTCCATCACCAACTCCCAGAGTCCACCCAAACTCATGTCCATTGAGTTGGTGATGCCATCCAACCATCTCATCCTCTGTCGTCCCCTTCTCCTCCTGCCCTCAATCTTTCCCAGCATCAGGGTCTTTTCAAATGAGTCAGTTTTTTGCATCAGGTGGCCAAAGTATTGGAGTTTCAGCTTCAACATCAGTCCTGCCAATGAACACCCAGGACTCGTCTCCTTTAGGATGGACTGGTTGGATCTCCTTGCAGTCCAAGGGACTCTCAAGAGTCTTCTCCAACACCACAGTTCAAAAGCATCAATTCTTCAGCGCTCAGCTTTCTTTATAGTCCAATTCTCACATCCATACATGACTATTGGAAAAACCACAGCCTTGACTAGATAGACCTTTGTTGACAAAGTAATGTCTCTGCTTTTTAATATGCTGTCTAGGCTGATCATAACTTTTCTTACAAGGAGTAAGCGTCTTTTAATTTCACGGCTGCAATCAAAATCTGCAGTGATTTTGGAGCCCCCCAAAATAAAGTCAGCCACTGTTTCCCCATCTATCTGCCATGAAGTGATGTGACCGGATTCCATGATCTTACTTTTCTGAATGTTGAGCTTTAAGTCAACTTTTTCATTCTCCTCTTTCACTTTCATCAAGAGGCTCTTTAGTTCTTCTTCACTTTCTGCTGTAAGGGTGGTGTTATCTGCATATCTGAGGTTATTGATATTTCTCCCAGCAATCTTGATTCTAGCTTGTGCTTCCTCCAGCCCAGCGTTTCTCATGATGTACTCTGCATGTAAGTTAAATAAGCAGGGTGACAATATGCAGCCTTGACGTACTTCTTTTCCTGTCTGGTTTACCACCAGCGCCACCTGGGAAGCATGAGGTCTGTCTTCAGTACCCTCCTAACAAGATTTGGCTCTATCCCCTCACTATCCTCAACTACAGGTGCAGTGGTGAATACATTTTTCATTTTCCCTTTTGTACCTGATTATATGACAATTTTAACAAACAAAAGGCTCATGGTTTTTATTTTCTCAACACTGCCTCAATGTTTGCAGAGGGTTACTGGAGGCCTGGTGACACCAAGTGGCCATCAGGGGCATGAGCAACACATACTGCTGTGGCCACCGGCAGGAGACTGGAAGGAGTTCTGTCCTTAGCCCTCCTTATCAAAGACCACTCTGCTCTACTACTAGGTACCTTAACCGCCATGCTTGACCTGCTTCTGACAGGGGTCACGAAAAGAAAAAT
Source organism: Bos mutus (assembly GCF_027580195.1). Lineage (NCBI taxonomy): Eukaryota > Metazoa > Chordata > Mammalia > Artiodactyla > Bovidae > Bos > Bos mutus. The sequence continues at coordinate 18,732,938 of NC_091628.1, read as the reverse complement.
GGTTTATTCTAGTTGCCTTTAAGTATAATCACAGGTTAAAGTAAAAACAAGAGATAGACAAGCTGCTTAGAGGAGATAATGGCAGAAACTGGCAACACAAAATGATGGCCGATCATATACATCAGAGCTTATTTTAATGCAACTATTAATTATACTCTGTTAAAAAATGAAAAGTCTGGAACAAATGTTAAACCAGTTAGACATCAAGATGAGAGGAATAAACTGGGATTGTCCTAGACAAAATGGGACATAAGGTCACCCTATTAATAAGCGATGCTTATTTGTTAAGGTTACAAAACACCTGATAATTTTTATTCACATGAGGCTGGCAATCAACACAAGCCTATACAGTCTTGGAACTGAACTGAGTTAGTCGACTGTAATTTGATTGTATGTGTTTTTTTTATCATATATTTTTCTTAGTGTAACTGAAAGGTCCTTGAAAGTATGGACTCTAACACTAATCCTGGGCATTAGAAGTGACAACTGTAATTTGGGAAAAGAATGAAGTAGGAGATTAAAGAAAAAAGATCAAGGTAATTATTATTCACTGCTTTAGGGGCCTTTCTTTTCCTTGAAAATTTATTATTCCTTTTTAAGGCTGGATGAAGTAGACTATTAAAATCAGGGGTCTAAGGATGATTCAGAATTACGGGTAATTTCATTTATCTGTGTACAGGTAACTAAAAATTTCTATAATCAGACTTGCTAAGCATTCAGATGTATCAGTGACAAGCCTATCAAGTAGGAAAAGGATGAAGAATGACTATCATACTATGGTTAGAATCTATCTTTAGCACTAAATCAAGCTGTATATAGATAGAAAACAGTAGATATGTTTACCAAGCAAGCACCTGCTTCTAAACAAGAGTTATTTTTAGGGCTCTTGTTTAGAAAGCTACTAAGGCTCTGATATTAATGTGCGTGGATGCAGCAGGTTGTGAACATCACTATTTTTAGCACCAGTCCAATGTGAACAACCATGAATCATTCTTTGTTATCCTAGTAGGAAACAGCGCTTGGGATTTACTACAGCACATGAGGTTAACTAGGTCTCACTAACTGCACACCCACATGCTGACATCACACAGGCAGTGATATGGATCAGTGACGCAAATCCTGTCAGGATCAAACATTAAGGCCACAGAGGTTAAAAAAAAAATAGTGTCTGCATGGCAGGGCAGACCCGTCATCCAACATGTACAGACTGCATTAAATCAGGACTGCTGCCGATGAAGAGGCTTGTGTTAGTCCTTTTTACAACAGTTTAACTTTTTTATTTTAATTATAGATTTCCCACATACAGACTCTATATTTATCTTTAAGTTTCCTCACAGCTTCTGTGGTTTAAGGTCTGGACCTTTAAAACATATGTTAAGGCTCCGACAGCCACATGAGTTATCTGGAAAATGGCCTCCGTAGCCAGGCTCTTTTAGACCAATCTTTTGAAGACTACACCACCACTAAGTATTTTATATAACGCATGCCTAACAAACAACACTCAGATTTAGATCTGAAGCACTACACCGTGGCCTCAGAGTTTGCTGCTCCCTCAGTCTTCTTCCCACCGTCACCTTCCTCTTTGAGCAGTTACTGTTTTCAGTTTTATTGGCATCAAAATATTAATTTCTTATAGTTACAGACAGATTGGAAAACATAGCTTATTAAGAATAACCATGTATCAGGTTTCAAAATACCTTCTCTTTGAATTATGCGTACCCACCTGGAATTAGAGATTTCATCTCCTGTAACAGGAACAGAACCTACCCCTGGAGATGTGCCACATTCCAACGTTCAGTTCTTCTGAAAAGGAACTTGGTCTCTACACGTAAAGCATCACCCTTCCTTCTCATTTCTCATGTTCTCCTCAAGGACTGTCACTTCCCAGGAGAACTGGTAGGCCGGAAGGAGATGAGAGCTGGAGGTGTTTCCTTCTATCACTGTTTGACATAATCAGGCTAACATGAAACCATGTCTTTCCCAAGCTTTCAGGCACCTGTTTTCATGTTGTTTCCTCAACTAATGGTGCTTTTTATGAGAATGTAAAAAAGGCTGGTGAGTTGTTGTTGTTGTTTTAGTGTTTGTTGGAGTATAACTGATTTACACTGTTGTGTTAGTTTTGCGTTTATTGCTGTATAGTTGATTAACCATGCTGTGTTAGTTTCGAGTGTATAAATCTTAATAGAGGTATTTAATGCATACAAAAGCAATTATGTGTCTACTCTTTTAAAAACACAAGTGTCTTGGCTATTATAAATAGTGCTGCGATGAACATTGGGGTACACGTGTCTCTTTCCCTTCTGGTTTCCTCAGTGTGTATGCCCAGCAGTGGGGTTGCTGGATCATAAGGCAGTTCTATTTCCAGTTTTTTAAGGAATCTCCACACTGTTCTCCATAGTGGCTGTACTAGTTTGCATTCCCACCAACAGTGTAGGAGGGTTCCCTTTTCTCCACACCCTCTCCAGCATTTATTATTTGTAGACTTTTGGATCGCAGCCATTCTGACTGGTGTGAAATGGTACCTCATAGTGGTTTTGATTTGCATTTCTCTGATAATGAGTGATGTTGAGCATCTTTTCATGTGTTTGTTAGCCATCTGTATGTCTTTTTGAAGAAATGTCTATTTAGTTCTTTGGCCCATTTTTTGATTGGGTCGTTTATTTTTCTGGAGTTGAGCTGTAGGAGTTGCTTGTATATTTTTGAGATTAGTTGTTTGTCAGTTGCTTCATTTGCTATTATTTTCTCCCATTCTGAAGGCTGTCTTTTCACCTTGCTAATAGTTTCCTTTGATGTGCAGAAGCTTTTAAGGTTAATTAGGTCCCATTTGTTTATTTTTGCTTTTATTTCCAATATTCTGGGAGGTGGGTCATAGAGGATCCTGCTGTGATGTATGTCGGAGAGTGTTTTGCCTATGTTCTCCTCTAGGAGTTTTATAGTTTCTGGTCTTACATTTAGATCTTTAATCCATTTTGAGTTTATTTTTGTGTATGGTGTTAGAAAGTGGTCCAGTTTCATTCTTTTTACAAGTGGTTGACCAGATTTCCCAGCACCACTTGTTAAAGAGATTGTCTTTAATCCATTGTATATTCTTGCCTCCTTTGTCGAAGATAAGGTGTCTATATGTGCGTGGATTTATCTCTGGGCTTTCTATTTTATTCCATTGATCAATATTTCTGTCTTTGTGCCAGTACCATACTGTCTTGATAACTGTGGCTTTGTAGTAGAGCCTGAAGTCAGGTAGGTTGATTCCTCCAGTTCCATTCTTCTTTCTCAAGATCGCTTTGGCTATTCGAGGTTTTTTGTATTTCCATACAAATTGTGAAATTATTTGTTCTAGCTCTGTGAAGAATACTGTTGGTAGCTTGATAGGGATTGCGTTGAATCTATAAATTGCTTTGGGTAGTATACTCATTTTCACTATATTGATTCTTCCAATCCATGAACATGGTATATTTCTCCATCTATTAGTGTCCTCTTTGATTTCTTTCATCAGTGTTTTCAGCAGATGAATGGATAAGAAAGCTGTGGTACATATACACAATGGAGTATTACTCAGCCATTAAAAAGAATACATTTGAATCAGTTCTAATGAGGTGGATGAAACTGGAGCCTATTATACAGAGTGAAGTAAGCCAGAAGGAAAAACATAAATACAGTATACTAACGCATATATATGGAATTTAGAAAGATGGTAACAATAACCCGGTGTACGAGACAGCAAAAGAGACACTGATGTATAGAACAGTCTTATGGACTCTGTGGGAGAGGGAGAGGGTGGGAAGATTTGGGAGAATGGCAATGAAACATGTAAAATATCATGTAGGAAACGAGTTGCCAGTCCAGGTTCGATGCATGATGCTGGATGCTTGGGGCTGGTGCACTGGGATGGCCCAGAGGGATGGTATGGGGAGGGAGGAGGGAGGAGGGTTCGGGATGGGGAACACATGTATACCTGTGGCGGATTCATTTTGATATTTGGCAAAACTAATACAATTATGTAAAGTTTAAAAAATAAAATAAAATTGGAAGAATAAAAAAAAAAAAAAATTTTAAAAAATGGGCAAAAAAAAAAAAAAAAAAAAATAAAGATGATTGTAACTTAATCTTTTTGTTAAAAAGTGCCTTGGGAGTCAATGAAAATACTGAAGAAAAATCATAAGTAGAAGAATAAAAATTAATGAAAATAAAAAAAAAAACAAAAACAAAAACACAAGTGACAGTACACTACACACATTGTTCTGCACCTTAATAATATAGTTTGCTCGGAAAGCTTTCCATGTGGGCATATGCACAGGCTGCTCCAGTCTCTTAATGGCTGCATAGTACTCCACCATAACAATGTCCCATAATTTAACTATTTCCCTACTGATACTCAACTTATTTTCAATATTTTGCTATTACAAACAACGGTGTAATGAACATCTCTGCACAAACATAATTAATAGATGTTTCAGTATGTCAACAGGATAAATTACTAGACGTGAAATAGCTATATCAAAGAGAATTTGTTTTTCAAGTTATCAAATCTCAGAGTTTGTATTTACATTCTTATCAACACATCCTTACCAACAGTTATCAAATTGGGACTTCCTGGAGAGCCCTAAGACACATTACAAACCTTTCTTATGAGAAAGAGCTATAAAACCAAAAAGCATTTTGAACCTAACATGCTCAATAATAAATTAATCATCCCTATCCTTCTACCCAAACCAATTTTTTTTCTCTTCCTTGTATATGTTGCAGCACAGTGAAAGACACTGTCATTTATCTTTATGCTCAACTGACTATGAAATCTGTAAATCATTCTAGTTTCTTCTTACCCTCCACACTGAGTGCCTAGGTCTTATCCTTATTACTTATTTGCTTTTGTTGTTGCTATTTTCCTGCTTAAAATGAATCCTTCAGTGGCTCTTTGTTCCTTTCAGGATAACACCTGAACTCTTTAGCATGCTATAAAGGTATTTGTAACACACCCTATGGGGCTTCCCAGGTGGCACATTGGTCAAGAATTCAGCTGCCAATGCAGGAAATGCAAGAGATGTGGGTTTGACTTCAGGTTGACTGAGCACCTATTCCATTTTTAGTCTCATTTTCAGATACTCCTCAGTGTATTCTGTTTTCCATGATATTTCTTTTTTTTTTTTCTTTTTCATGATATTTCTTTATTCATACCTTTTCAGTCTCCTCTAATTTCTCTGTGCTATGCATTTGCACATGCTATTCCTTCTACTTCTAAGATATTTCTCAGTTATTTTTCCTCTTGGCTAAACAACTATTTCTTTAATCATCATCTTTTCCTGCACGTGCCTGTCTGTGTCCTCAGTCACTCAGTCGTGTCTGATTCTTTGTGGCTCTAAGGGCTGTAGCCTGCCAGGCTCCCCTGTACATGGAATTATCCTGGCAAGAATACTGGAGCGGGTTGCCGTTTCCTCCTCCAGATCTTCCCTATCCAGGGATCAAACCCGCATCTCTTGCGTCTCCTACACTGGTAGGTAGATTCTTTACCATTGTGCCACCTGGGAAGCTTTTTCCTGCACATGTGTGTGCCCAGCCGCTCAGTCATGTCCGACTCCGTGCAACCCTTTGAACTGTACTCAACAAATATTCCTAGCTGGGTTAGGTATGTCTCCTCTGGCCTCCAATATGTATCTGAGGATACTGAATTCCATCATAGTACATATCACCCTCTCGGTTTTAACTGTAGATTACTTGCCTTTCTTCCCCACTATGCTGTGAGGCAGGGTCTAAGTCTTTCAAATGGCTGTCAAGAATGAGCTGTTCTTCAGAATAGTTAGAGATTTGGGCAAATTCTCTTTCCAGGAAGAGAGCATGCACACACTTTTAAGTATCATGTCTTCTGTATTCTGGCAACACCCAAGCATGGGAGACTGAGTACAGGATGGTGAGAAATTCCAACATATTAAGACTAAAAATTAAGTAAAATATTGAAATATGATCTTTCATTGTAATGATAAAGAGTTTTCCCCCCAAAATTGAGGGATTATATGATAAAATGAAGCAGAAGAGGATGTCAAAGACAAGAGAACTTTGCTGATCCATAAATAATGGGAACAGGATTTGACTAAAGTTCACCTTCTAAAAGTGAATCAACATCCTTAAATAATGTTACTGCACATATTTTGAGATCAGAGTCGTATGTTAAAATTATGACTCTGGCAGACAGTAACTTTGCCTCTGGAGCCTTAGAGAAACTAATACAGACTTGCAAGGAAAACTTCTCCCACCACCCTTATTATGTTGTTGCCTGACTCTTACGGTTAATGGCAGCATGTTTGGATGTGCCTTAATATAACACCATAACCACAGTCAGAGGCAAAGTCATACTTTTATAAATATAAGAAGGGTCTGTACTAGACATGAAATTATGCCTCGTGTTAGCTGCTGTGACACAGGAAAATGAGAATTGTGAAAGAATGATTTTTTCCAGCCCTTTATTATCTAGGTAGGTACTAAAAATCACATTCAATATTGTTGCCATATAAAGAAAGGAACCAGAAAAGATCTTTTCTTTTTCCTGGGACAGTCTCTGCAATAGGTAAAAGGATATATAAATCAGATTATATAATTAATTCATGGTAGTCTCTTTATAACTTTATATAAATGTTCATTGAAGATTGTAGCCTTGTGTTGTCCCAGCTACGCTTTGGGGGCAAAAAAACAGAAATGTTTATGCCTAAGTTAGACTGCTTAATTAACACTTCCCTGAGTCCAAATTCGTGGTTGCAGTCACTACAGGGCTAAAATAAGATAACTCTCTGTATCAGTTTGTATTCAGTTGCTCTTCTCACCAGGAGATCCTTCCAGTGATGCTAACTTTAGAGAGTCTGGTCTTTATTTTTAATAAGGAAAGTGATCTTTCTAGACATTCTGACATAAGGTTAAGAAAAAGAATGCAAAGCACAAAGTAGGTCTGTAGTAAATACGTGTTCCTTTTCTAGCATCCCTTCACAGAATGATTTGGTTAAATAGAGGGGATCCAAACAAACACTTCTCCTTTCATAAATACGGACTAGCTTACTTATACTGGTACTTTTTTGGGGCTGACAAAAATCCTCAACATTTAATGGTTTTTGCCCTGGGTTCACATCTGTCCATTTGAATGTCAGAATTCTTTAAGCCAGTTCTAAATTATGGTATCAAATTTACACATTTCTTTTTTCCACCCCCTTGATTTCAAAAATTGTCAGACTATTACTAATATTATATACTTGTAAGCTTGGTATGTCCCATATTTTTAGCTTTCACTAGTTAAAAAATCACTTATCTGCACCAAAATGGTCCACCATTTTCCTTAATAAGCTCAGGGTCTCAGCTTAAAAAAAACCCAAACTCTAAATTTTATAAAATAAAATCAGGACTAAATTTTAAAAGAGTTACAACATTTATATGGTTATTTAAGCAATTAATATTCATCAAAATTATCAAGTTATACAGAAAACATAAACAAGGAAAGACATTCCTATAATCCTACCACATAGGGGCAGGCACTTGAAGGAAATGTGCTCAAATTACTTTTGATGCATATGTACTCATTAAAAGTAATATTTTTCCTTATTACAAAAAAGCTAATTATGTTGACACCCTCAGTAATGTATAATCAATAAAGAGACTTCAAGATTCAAGTCCTGATTAAACAAAACTACTAATTAATAATCTTTTTAATCTTCCATTTTGGGGAAATAAAAAGCAAAACCAGAGCTTATCCTTGTGTGTCCCTCAGGAAGTCTTTCCTAGTCCCTGGGCTGGTTTGGATGTTCCTACCAGAGCTTCTATAGCACCCTTCCTGTTTTCCTCCACCACAGCCCTTGTCTCATGTTACTGACAATCTCCCTATGAGATCACAAACTTTGTGGAGGGCAGGGATAGGGTCTATCTTACTCACCAGTAAATCCCCAGAGTTTTGGAATAGTAACTGTTCATATTGAGTTCATAATAATTTGCTAAATAAAAGAATGGCTTTTAAATGAAACCTAATATCCTAATCTAGACTCAGCAATTTACTCAGCAACTCAATCTTCTAAATAATCTACGCTATACCACCATACAGTTTTAATGCTTATAATGATTTAGGGCACTGGAAGATTCTAAATTATTTTCAGTACATTCTGTTCACTAAGGCTAAATTTAAGTGTTTATTTTGTAAATATTTTCAGTTACATGATTTGGAAAAATATTTTCTGGTTTTCAGTTAATCAGAAAGGTATTTTAACAAGAACACCTTGCCCCAGGTTAAAGTTTAAGGCATATACCTTACACCATACTAAGTTAGACTGCTTAATCAACACTCTAATAATATCATCTTTAGCAAAAATACTTAAATCCAACTGATGAAAATTTCTTCCCCAAAAGATGAGAAGGTAGAATTGAAAGATACAAATCTTCCTGTCAACCATCCCCATCATTTTAGGGTAATAAAAATTAAGATCTTTCTCAAGTATAAATGAAAAAGAACCTTTTCAAATTCTAGTATTTAGAGAGTTTGAATTCGCTCAGTCGTGTCTGACTCTTTGCGACCCCATGGATTATAGCCCACCAAGCTCCTCCATTCATGGAATTTTCTAGGCAAGAGTACTGGAGTGGGTTGCCATTTCCTTCTCCAGGGGATCTTCCCAACCCAGGGATCAAACCTGGGTCTCCCTCATTATAGACAGACACTTTACTGTCTGAGCCACCAGGGAATCCCAATATATAAAATACGGTACTATTTACTCCTTAAATTTCTTATGGTAGATTCTCTCCTCGAAGATCAATAAATGAAATGAAACATGCTTTCTCAGTGCTCTGAGGAAAAAATTATATCTTACAATGAAAAGTAAGAGGGTTTTTTTCCCCCTAGCATCATGTAGTACAACATACATAAAGCTATGTTGTACTTTTTGATAGGGTTGGTCTTAGGGTTCAGAGATGAATCTATAAAGTTCTTAGGGTATAGTAATTTGGTTTTGGATCTTTTGAAATAAGACACTCCCGTTTCTAGAATAGAATTTTGAATGACTTGTAGTAAATATATGAAAATATTTCGGAAAAAAGTATGTGGTTGAGAGAAGCTAACTATTGTTAAGTCATGAGTAGAGTGCCATCTCAGATACTTATGTTTGAGAAATGGCTGTAAAGTGTGGATTTTGCAGCCAGACTACCAGAGTTCAGGTCCCAGCTCAGCTGTTCAGTCACCCGAAACTGGCCAAGTTATTAACCTAGGTCTCAGTCTTCTTGTCCATAAAATGAAGGCAGTAATAGCTATCTCACAGGGGTGATAGGAGAATTAAATAGATTAATTACATTCAGAATGTTTACAAAAGTAACTGGTACAGTAATTGTTCAATAACCATTAGATAGTATCATACATGCTAATTAAATTATGTCACTTTCTGCCCTTTTAACCATTACTTGCAGTTCTATAGAGCATTGGTTTTGCAGTTAGAAATAAGTGCTGAAATAAAGACAACTTTGTTGCTTATTCCTAAAATAAGTCAAATAACATTTACAGTTTCTATAAATGCAAGGGACAGTTCCAGGTATTAACGGGGAAGGAAAGGAGATCTAGACACAATATGGTCTGTACCATAATCATTTGAGAAAGGCTAATGTGGGTCTAGACACCTGCATGTTTAAACTTCCCTGTTGAGTCTGATTCCTTGGTGAAGGGATGAAAATTTTAATCTTTACAGCCAGAAAGACCTTCCTTTGAGTCCCAGATCTTTCAGTAACTAGCTATGAGACTAACGAACCTCAAGTTTCTCACTCTGTTAAGGTTTAAGTAAGATTAATTGTACACACCACAATGCTGTCAGACAATGAGAACTCAATTACATGATTAGTGGTGGACTCTAAAACAGAAAAAAGACAAAAACCAGTAAGTGCCATATAAATCAATAAAAGACATATGCCAAGTTAGAGATATAGGCCAGACAATGAATGGAAAAGGAAACTGAGGAGTACTTTTTAACCCTGGGGTGGTCAGAAAGAATCTCAAGAGATGGGGAACTAGTTTGTACTGCGTTTTGAAGAATTGCAAAAAATTCAGAAAGCTCTTGTGTGTACACATGTGAATGCACACTCTTATGTAATTTTCAATGAAGGGGCAATGTAAACAAAGGTATGAGAGGGGTCTCTGTAAGAAATATATGGAGACTGGTGCTGTGCTTAGTCGTTCAGTTGTGTCCAACTCTTTGCGACCCCATGGACTGAAGTCCACCAGGCTCCTCTGTCCATGGGGATTCTCCGAGCAAGAATACTGAAATGGGTGGCCATGCTCTTCTCCAGGGGTAGAAACTGGAGTATCTACTAATTCTAGTATATCTGGAGTAGAAATTTCTGAAACTAAAACTAGAAAGAAAGACTGGAATGAGTTGGTGGAGTGCCTAGAAAATAAGGCTAAGAGTCCTATGCTGTATGAAATGAAAGAAGGCAAGGTTTTTTAGTTTGTTTTTAGCATAGTAATAAAAAAAAGTCATGCTTTAGGAAGGCCAAACTTGTAGTTACAGAAACAAATATGGAAAATAACATTTCTGTAAAGAAATTTGAATCCAAATCAATGTGGGACTAATGTGCTTATTAAAAGACCTCCCTTGTGGCTCTGCTGGTAAAGAATCTGCCTGCAATGCAGGAGACCTGGGTTTGATCCCTGGGTTGGGAAGATCCTCTGGAGAAGGGAAAGGCTACCCACTCCAGTATTCTGGCCTGGAGAATTCCATACACTCTATGGTCCATGGGGTTACAAAGAGTTGGACACGACTAAGCGACTTTCACAGTAACGTGCTCAAAAGGGCATGAAACTACTCAATTAGGTATGCTGCAGCTAAGTCGCTTCAGTCGTGTCTGACTCTGTGCGATCCCATAGACGGCAGCCCACGAGGCTCCCCCGTCCCTGGGATTCTCCAGGCAAGAACACTGGAGTGGGTTGCCATTTCCTTCTGCAGTGCATGAAAGTGAAAAGTGAAAGTGAAGTCACTCAGTTGTGTCCAACTCTTCTTGACCCCATGGACTATAGCCCACCAGGCCCTCCGTCCATGGGATTTTCCAGGCAAGAGTGCTGGAGTGGGGTGCCATTGCCTTCTCCGTCAGTTAGGTATAATACATACTTAAACAGATTTCTGTGACAAGTTTTAATCAAATCCAGTTAGAAAGTATAGCTCTCTAATGTGGCTATTTGTGAAAATTTCTCCAGTTTTTCAAGGGCTTTCCTGGTGGCTCAGATAGTAAAGAATCTGCCTGCAATACAGGAGACCCGAGTTCGATCTCTGGGGGAGGAAAATCCCCTGGAAAGGGAATGGCAACCCCACTCCAGTATTCCTGCCTGGAGAATTCCACAGACAGATGAGCCTGGCGGTTACAGTCCATGGGTTTGCAAAGTGTTGGACACAACCGAGCAACTAACATTTTCACTTTCCCCAATTTATACAGCTAGTCAGATTCATTTGATAAATTACAGTATCATCAGCCTTGGTTTCCTCATTTAGGAAGAAGCTGCTTCATATAAACAGTACTCAACTTATTAGAAAGTCAACTGGCAAAATAGGTATTTCAAATCCAGAATGTACTACTTCATGCTTTCAACTTTATAAATGGTAGTAAGGCTCTGCTATAATTAAAAACTCACAAAATAAGTACTGATATGGCCTAAAAAGTAGTTAAAATATTGTGCATGTGCGATGACAACAGAGTAGAATGACCTTTTTCTATTACTGTAAAATATATCAGAATGTATCAAATACTTAAAAATACCTTATATACTTAAGGTATATATATATATGTATATGCAGTGTATATACATATATATATATGTGTGTGTGTATATATATATTTGACATGGCCTCCACTGGGCTGAGGTCACTGACTAAACAAACTCCAAATGATGAAAATCTCAAGAGGGACAAGGAGGAACAGTGGAGAAATACTAATCACATTGGGACAGGTAAAATGTGGCTGAGGGAAGGTAGACAAGTATCTTTTGGGTAAAAATAAAGGGGGGCGGTTCTTATATACAATTCTTATATTTTACAAGATTCAAAAATGAAAAAGTATAAAAAAGAAGAGAAGAAAAACTTTCCCTTCATCCCTGTTCCCAATTTTATGCACCACCACTCCATAAGCAAACACTGTAATTATTTTTTGGAGGATCTTTGAAGATTTTCAATTATTATTATTATTTAAAATAGCCTGTGGCATCTATCAGTTGTTTTCTGGTATTTGTTCTTCACTTCTTCCATAGTAATAATCTTCTGAGTGTTAGCTGGATCCATGGGCACCTCATCCAAAGGCAACTTTTAGTTTTCTTATTTAGTTAGACATGAGCAGCTAAGCTATGGCCAGTGAGCATAAGTTACCTGTATAATCTCCAAAGTATGTCCTTAAAGAAAGAGGGCATATCTTTTATCTCTTCTTCTCTTCCTCTTTTCCATTCTGTCTGGGCCATGAACATTGGTGGTGAGCCACCATGGATCATGCAGACGAGTGTAATATTCTAGGGATGGCAGATCAAGATGGAAGTAACCTGAGTTCCTTCACTACCTATAGGGCAAAGAACTCCATACAAATACTAACAGACCTCTGAACATGACGCATGAGAGAAAAAATGTTCACATTATAATTGTCATAGTTTTCTATTGCTCTTTTAACATTAGCACAAACTTAGTGGTTTTAAGAAACACCCATTTATTAGCCCACAGTTCTGTAGTTCATAAATCCGTGTGTTGTATAAACTGGGTTTTCTACTCAGGGTCTCACAAAGTGAAAATCAAAGTACTGGCTAGGGTGTGTTCTCATTTAGAGGCTGGAGTCCTTTTCCAATCTCATGAGGCTGTGGTGGAATTGAGATTCTTATGGCTCTAGGACTAAGATTCTCATTTCCTTGCTAGCTATTTTACGCAATTATATTTCTAGGTCTTACATTCCTTTTGCCATCACCACTCATTAAAGTTTTTTTAATTGAAATTTTTATCACTTAAAAAAAAACAGAACTCACTGAACTGGTTGAGATTTCCTATTTTCAAGAGAACAACTTTAACAATAATATTTTATTCATTAGGAACATAAAGAATTGAAGACAACTTAATTTGCCTGAATTTTCCTTTTTTAGCATAAACATTGCAGTGTTCTCTTAACCAAGTCATATATAACAGTTTCTCTTGAAAAGTAACATTTAATAGCATTTAGGGACAATCTGGGACTATTACACAAAGTACTCAGGATGAATCATTCACTTAACCTAAAATGGGCTGAATTTATGAATGGATGATCCATTATGTTTCATTTTAAAAAACAAGACTCATTAATATTTCAAAATGAGTCTTTTGAGCCTCTCTAGGCAATGGCACCCCACTCCAGCACTCTTGCCTGGAAAATCCCATGGACGGAGGAGCCTGGTGGGCCGCAGTCCATGGGGTCGCTAAGAGTCGGACACGACTGAGCGACTTCACTTTCACTTTTCACTTTCATGCATCGGAGAAGGAAATGGCAACCCACTCCAATGTTCTTGCCTGGAGAATCCCAGGGATGGGGGAGCCTGGTGGGCTGCCATCTATGGGGTCGCACAGAGTCAGACACGACTGAAGCGATAGTAGCAGCAGCAGCAGCAGCGAAACTGATATTTTCATTTTAGAAGGAAAAATGTAGAGGACAAATTTTTTAATAGTGGATTTCCACCACATAGTTACTTATACTTTTAGAGTATTTCCTAAGGGTAGTTAAGCTTTCCTAAGTAATGTATAAAAGATATAACTTCTCCATGATTTAGTTTGTTAAATTATGAAAAAAGTAAATAACACCTAATCATATGGTAAAGAGACTACTACATATGGTTTGGACTTGAGTTAATTATAATTTCCATATACCTTAAAACTTCATGTAGTTCAGTCATATTTGTAGTAAAAAAAAAGCCCTTAGTCCAAAGATAATCAGTGGTCTTTTAAAAAATTCTTGGAATACTGATCTGAGTTTAGTTCAGTCGCTCAGTCGTGTTCGACTCTTTGCAACCCCATGAATCACAGCACGCCAGTCCCCTCTGTCCATCACCAACTCCCAGAGTTTACTCAAACTCATGTCCATTGAGTCGGTGACACCATCTAGCCATCTCATGCTCTGTTGTCTCCTTCTCCTCCTGCCTCCAATCCCTCCCAGCATCAGAGTCTTTTCCAATGAGTCAACTCTTCCCATGAGGTGGCCAAAGTATTGGAGTTTCAGCTTCAACATCAGTCCTTCCAATGAACACCCAGGCCTGATCTCATTTAGAATGGACTGGTTGAATCTCCTTGCAGTCCAAGGGACTCTCAAGAGTCTTCTCCAACACCACAGTTCAAAAGCATCAATTCTTTGGCACTCAGCTTTCTTCACAGTCCAACTCTCATATCCATACATGACGGCTGGAAAAACCACAGCCTTGACTAGACGGACCTTTGTGGGCAAAGTAATGTCTCTGCTTTTGAATATGCTATCTAGGTTGGTCATAATTTTCCTTCGAAGGAGTGTCTTTTAATTTCATGGCTGCAATCACCAGCTGCAGTGATTGTGGAGGCCCCCAAAATAAAGTCTGACACTGTTTCCACTGTTTCCCCATCTATTTCCCATGAAGTGATGCCATGATCTTCATTTTCTGAATGTTGAGCTTTAAGCCAACTTTTTCACTCTCCATTTTCACTTTCATCAAGAGGCTTTTTAGTTCTTCTTCACTTTCTGCCATAAGGGTGGTATCATCTGCATAGCTGAGGTTAATGATATTTCTCCCGGCAATCTTGATTCCAGCTTGTGCTTCTTCCAGTCCAGCGTTTCTCATGATGTAATCTGCATATAAGTTAAATAACTAGGGTGACAATATACAGCCTTGATATACTCCTTTTCCTATTTGGAACCAGTCTGTTGTTCCATGCCCAGTTCTAACTGTTGCTTCCTGACCTGCATACAGGTTTCTCAAGAGGCAGGTCAGGTAGTCTGGTATTCCCATCTCTTTCAGACTTTTCCACAGTTTATTGTGATCTACACAGTCAAAGGCTTTAGCATAGTCAATAAAGCAGAAATAGATGTTTTTCTGGAACTCTCTTGCTTTTCTGATGATCCAGTGGATGTTGGCAATTTGATCTCTGGTTCCTCTGCCTTTTCTAGAACCAGCTTGAACATCTGGAAGTTCACAGTTCATATATTGCTGAAGCCTGATCTACTTATTATTAAAATAAATTTAAGATATGGCATAAGATATTACCATAATTATGAATATCTAAAAAATTGAGAGCTGGTAGAAAAATTGTTGAATCTAATTCACACTAGTGCATCCTCATTTCACAGATGTGCAAAATAATGGGCAGAATTTAAGTAATCTACTGAAGGATATAGAATCAGAACATTTTAGACTTGTGAAGAACCTTTAAAGGCATTAACTCCAACCATCCACTGAAGAGAAATTAAACCTGCTAATGGCCCCATCAAGTGAAGACTCAGTAGATGCATTACCACCTACAAAGGCAGATGGGAAACTGATTGCTCCTGAGTCTCTCTGACAGCTCTGTTTATTACAAAGTTGTTCCTCATATTAAGCTAAATCTGTTTTCCTTTAACTCCCACCCACTAGTCCCAGAACCCAGGCTGACCTACTCCCAGACTTGTACCTTTAAAAATACACCATTAAGTAATTCATACATTTTGTTATTAATATTTCTTTAAAGTTTTATTGTGAATTTAGTAAGAAAAATTATATTTCATTCTGTGAGTTACAGTAATATAGCAAACAATATAGTGACCATGATATATAAAACAGACACTTAACTTCTAATAAATTTCAGGCATTTTTAATATCAAAGATCTGACAAATCTAACAAGATTCACGGGGCCTAAGGTGTAGTTTGTACACATGTCTCAGGGATTCTAGATTATCATAGCAGGTCACTAGGGGTCCTCCTTGGATGAAATCTTCCTCTCCCATCCCCAACAAACACATCCTGGGAGAAAACGGCCCTTATTTAAAACACGAATATTCGCAACCATTTAGTTTATGTTAGCCAAAATCTGGAAACAACTCAAAGGTCCCTCAACAAATGACTAAACAGACACAATATGTGGGTGTTCGTGCAATGTAACACAACTCAGCAATAAAAATGAGCGAACTAATGATGCAAGAACAACATGGACGGACCTCAAACGTGTTATACTAAGTGAAAAGAAGCCAAGAGGAAAATTCTGTATATGCTTTCATTTATGAGCTACTACTAGCAAAGGTAAAACTATAAAGACAAAAGCATTCTGAACAGACCTAATGAGCACAAGGATTCAGACTAGAACACAGAGGCCAGAAGTGCCAACATCTGGAGTGCAGAGAACTCACTCTAGGGTAACAGAGTTAGGATAATTGGGATACAGAGCTTGTAAGTATTTAACAAAATGTTGTTTTACTAAGGACCTAAATGTCATGTGGCTCAGTTTAGGAGAGACTTACTAACAAAATGCTCTGCAAAGGAGATGGCAAATACGAAAGAGCTGACTACGTGTGTGCTTATCCTCACCATAATCCCAAAACACATGGAGAACAAAGTGGTACTTCCTGGTGGGGACAAACGTTCCCTAACATCAGAAGCCCCTATAAAGGCAGGAAGAGTCAAGATCAGGTGTATGAGGAGAGAATGTGAGAGCAGAAAAGCAGTAATCAAGAGCAGCAGCAGTAAAGGGAAGACAAACAGGAACAGCGGTGCTGACAATAACCGCCCCAGGAGCAACAGTGCGGGTCACTCTCTGAGTTAGATGCAGCAGAAGCACCAAGAGTCCAGTAACCTCCCACCGGCAGACTAGAAAGTGACACCAGCAGCAACAGTGGTGAAACACACATCAGTAACTACTGAGAAGCTGGTCAGAGCTACCTGGAAACGAAAAGGAAAGCAGGGAGATTTAGAGGCAGAGGTAGCATCAATGGCATACTAACTCTAGTGGGTGAAGGGGCGCGGAATCAACACACCAGGGAACTGTCGATTAGCTCCTGACTTCTTGAGGTAAGGTGCGCTACTGCTTTCAACAAACCTGAATTCACTTTAACAATTTTTTTTTACACGTGAGAGTCAAATCATAAAAAAATAGCCAGAAATCCAGGATTTGGCTAAATGATTAACATCTAGGCATTATTTATGGCTCACTACATTTATATTTTTACATTAAAATTTCCATATTACCATGCAATCTTAATTGGTGCTCATATTGAAAACTCTAAGGCACTAAAATATCTCTGAGTATAAAAATATATTTTCAGTACATAGTAGTTACCAAGGCAAACAAGCATACCAATATACTTAAAAATATTTTAGCAGTTAGTTTTAATAAATATCAACAGCACACCTACTAAGCAAAAGGCATTATTTTAGCACAGAGAATCAAAAGTAAAAATGACACAGTTTTTGTTGTTAAGAAATCAAAACAGAAGGAAGCGAATACTCCTTGAACATTTTTATTAAATAAGGTTTTATGTACCAAGCTAAAGACAGCATCATTATTTCTATAAATTTTGAAGTTTAGTGGAAGTTTCTCTTACAAGTGTTTATTTCATTAGGAATTTGAATTAGTAAATTAGCTAGTGGGCATCCTATTTATACAGGTCTATTAGGAGCAATAACTATTCACTAGCTCAATTACTCTTTGAAATGTGCCTCTGCACAGGTATATTTGTTAAATTTAGGACTCTCATTCAGAGTACTCACTTCCAAAATTAACTAAGATTTTAGTTTAATTAACAGGTTACTTTGGAATCAAGGACTCTTCAGTTAGAATGAATGCTGGAACTTACACAACCAAAATTCTTTTACTACACAAGAATTATGTAGTAATTCATCCAAGCAGTACATGAGTACACATAATGATGGGTCTTTATAAAAAAACCTTTTAAAGATAAGATCTGAGCTCAGTCTGGAAGCACTTGGATAGGCTGGAGGTAGTGGTGATACGGATAAACTGTAGATAAGAACAGTACAGAAAGTATTCAATATAAAAAGGGTTCAGAGAGAGTGGATAAGCCAACTTAGCAGGACTAAAGGAAAACAGTATTGAAAGGAAAGTGGGAAAAAAGCAAGCAAGGATGATGAAATGATCTTTCAAAAAGACTAAGGAAACTGAACTGGATTCACCAAAGATTTTTGAGCAGGGGAGTGACATGAAGACCATTACAGTATATTAACCAAGAAACCCTGGGAAAGAGACAAATTAGGATGCTACTACAATAGTTAAGCCATAAAGTCTGCAAAGTTCGTGCCTTGGTGTGGTGGCAGTCAGAAAGAAAGGAAGAAACCACAAGCATATGACACTTTTATGTTATCATAAACTTTAGTCTTGTCTCAAAAGATAATAAATTACCATTCTTACCTGTAATGCACTGAAACTGTCCATCTTCTCTTCTTATTGTAAATGCTTCCCCTGGGTTAACTTGTACCAGAATAACCTTAAAATGAGGGGAAGAAGTATTAATTATAAGAACAGCAGATCAAATCTGCATATCAAGATATTAAACGTTGCAAGAGAGTAGATGTATGCTATTTAATAGGGAAGGAAAATGGGGACTACACATTTGCTGAAAAAATTAATTACTTCACTTTTCTGGAGATCAGACTTAAGCCAAAAGTAAGGGAATAAAAAAAGACACTGCACTGCTGACCTTCCAATTCCTAACCCCTTTAAAAAACCAGAGTTCGGATCTGACAGTTACACTACTCTCTGTCAAATTACCGAATAGGTTCCCTTCTCCACTCAGCTTCTTCCATTTCTTACATCCCCGTATCCATGCTGCCATTCTTGAGACCTCACTCAGTTCGCAGGACAGATCAGCCGGGCAGTTTTCTTTTGTCATTCTTTAGAGAAAATGCTTTTAATGCCTGGTTTCAGTTAATACTGTCAACAGGGGGTGAGTGGACAACTGATAAAAGTAACTGCCTGAATATTTGCCAATAGTTAACTTCTAGCTCTCTTACCATTTTGAACAGAGATACATACAGCTATTGTGCATTAAGTATTCTGAACTTAAATACTACTAATATTTATATTACTTCCTGAATAACAGATAAAACATAGGCTTGAAACATATGTTTTGGATAAGATGGCTACCACCAAAGGGCAGATTAAAGTTGACAATGACTGTAAATAATGCCATATCATGGAGACTTTACAAGTAGGCTATGACGATACATGGGCTTCCCGGGTAGCTCAGAGGTAACAAATCCATCTGCCAATGCAGGAGATGTGGGTTCAATTCCTGGGTTGGGAAGATCCCTGGAATAGGAAATGGCAACCTACTCCAGTATTCTTACCTGGGAAACCCCATGGACAGAGGAGCCTGGAGGGCTACAGTCCATGGGGTTGAAAAAGGGTCAGATACAACTTAGCGACTTAACAACAACATGATGATACATGCAAATACTAATACAAAATGGTACATAAATGTAACACAAAAAAGTGTAATGAAAATGTCCCTGATTAAAGTTATAACCATGCTTAGTATATACACTAATGAAGACCAGAAAAATCTAGAAAAATGTAATTAACATTGAACATTTCTTAAATTTCCTAATTAATAATAAAAAAAATACAGTGGCTTGGTGAAATTATGGAAGAAAACAGATAAAATTTAAGAGGATCAAATGTAAAATTATTTTCTTAAAGAAAGAAATAATTTTCAAAAAAAGCAAGACAGCAGAAAAAGACATCTCTGGAGTGAGAAAGAAAGAGAAGGACCAAGATGAATTGACAGATAACAGAAATCAGGAAGCCTGACATGAATACCTCTAAACAAACAGGGCATACAGCCTGGGGAAAGTCAGAGCTAAGGAAACCTGAGGTATCATTTAGTCCAACGCAGATTTATTTTTTTTTTTAAGTAAAATAAGAGATTATTGTTGTTACTGAAAAGTTACTTCATCTTACAAGACCATTCAAACAAACTTTCTCTTAAGGTAAACTCCCACTGCAGTGGACTTAAAACTTATCAACTAACTACTTAAAGTGAGGCAATTTCAAATGGACATTTACCACCTTGGAATCTGAACTACTACATAAAAGTGCCAAACTGTATCCAAATGTCAGGGCAGTCATTTATTAGTAATATCTACATGTATTTTAAAGGAAACACAATAATGAGTGAACAATTTTTTATTATTTTTATCAGCACAGATCTGTTGCTTTAAGGATATGCCCTCTAGCATAGGAGAAACGCACAAATTTATAGGACAGAGAAAGAACATACACTGGACACAATGTTTATAAGATTTCTCCTGAACTGATGCTGGACACCTGCCTGCCTCTTACTTTCCGTATTTTCCTGTACTGACCGCCCTATAGCTTTTCAGCTATCCGTCTGCTCTATTCCGTTCAATCTAGTATTCCATAGTCAGAAGTTTCATCATCTTCATTTCCTGGCCTATGATTTATTTACTATTCTCCAGCACTATCTGATACACACTTGACTTCTGCTGACATTTTCCTATGAGGAACTACTTCCTTCTTTAGGAAACACTACTCTTCCTTCAACAAGTTGACACCCTAAAGCAGAGTTAGGTAATTCCTGTATTAGAGACATAGCACTTTGTATATCCTTCTATTAAAATACTTGGTACATGACTGTATTCACTTGTTTGCATGTTGTCAACTCTGCTACAACACACATGAGCCCTTTACTTCAGTCTACTTATTTTTATACGCAGAGACTACAGAAGATGAAGAAATGTTTGCTGAATTAACTACTGTTCAGTCTCTAAATAGCTCCTAAATCTTTTCTTCTGGCTTTGAGAACAGGGCTAGCTGATAAAACTTTCTGTGATGATGAAAGTATTCTATAATGGTGCTGTCTGATAATAGCCTGTAGCTATATTTGGCTATACATGGCCTGAAAATGTACACAAGCGCTACTGAGCATTTGGAATGTGACCAGTGAGAATGAAGAACTCATCTTCTTTAATCTTCTTCATTTTAATTAAATAGCCACATGTAGTTAATGGCTACTGAGTATAGCTCTAGATTCCCCAAACTCCAAAATTATATTTCCAACTAATTTCTGGATTTATTTACCTTGATAAAATGCAGATACCCAATCTTATTATGTCTAAATTTAAATTCATTATATGATTTTCCTAAGAAATTAAGCCAGGAAATTGACTTCACAAACAAGTATGAACTACTTAAACATCAAAATGTTATTAAGCTGACTTCACTATTAAGAACTTTGAATCATGCTTTGTTCTTCACTGGATCCTGTCAATCTGTAAAGGGGCTGGCTGATGTAACACATTTCAGCTGAAGTCTACAAAGAGATTAATAACTGTAAATAAAAGGGCAGCTATCAAACTAATGAATTTGAGTTTAATTCTTAGTCCTATGAAGGACTTTTTAAACTCAGGTAAGAATACCAGCATATAGAGAAACAATTGAGATCTGTTAACCATTCACTCTTTTAACTGACAAGTAATTAATGAGCAAATACTAAACATTAGGCACGTTTTGCAGAGCTGAGAATATACAGATGAATCATTAAGGGAAATTAGTTACAGCCAATTACAATGCTAAGCTAGAATACAAGGTATGCAATATAATATGTGATAAACAGAAAATACTTTCTATTAGGGTCATCTGTCTTCACAATTGCTTTTTTAGAAATAAAGCACTATAATAGAAAAAATATGAATTTGGAATCAGACAATTCTATACTGAAATTCTGCTCTATTGCTTAATAAATGTGGTTTTTAGACAAATTATTTAAACTCCATGAACTTTAGTGTCCTCTTCTAAAATGTAGTGTTTTTGAAGGATTAACAGAAACACTGTATGTAAAATGCCAGCACAGTGCCTGACATACAGCAGACCCTCAAAAACAATTAACTTTTCCTTTAATTAGGGTTGTTTTGCATTTAATCTTTTATCTAGACTGTGGAATACTTCATTACAGTTTATGGCAGAATAACATTTCACTGTATCACATTTTGTTTATTCATTTGTTGATGGACATTTGGATTGTTACCACCTTTGGGCTATTAATAAAAAAGCTGTACAAATTTTTATATGGACATGTTTTCATTTCTCTTGAGTAAATACCTAGAAGAACTGCTGGGTCATAGCATAGCTGCATGTTTGATTGGGGAATTGCCATATTGTTTTCAAAGTGGATACACCAGTTTACATTCTCACCAGCAGCGTATGAATGTTCCAATTTTTCCAGGTTTTTGTTAACACTTGCTACTATTTGACTTTTATTCTAGCCATTTTACTGGGTATGGTTTCATTTGCATTTTTCTAAACATTAATGACATCATTAATTAAATTAACTGAACGTTAATGCCAACAAAGGTCCATCTAATCAAAGCTATGGTTTTCCACTAGTCATGCATGGATGTGAAAGCTGGACTATAAAGAAAGCTGAGCGCCGAAGAACTGATGCTTTTGAACTGTGGTTCAAAAAAAAAAGAGAAGACTCTTGAGAGTCCCTTGGACTGCAAGGAGATCCAACCAGTCCATTCTGAAGGCAATCAGTCCTGAATATTCATTGGAAGGAGTGATGCTGAAGCTGAAACTCCAATACTTTGGCCACCTGATGCAAAGAACTGACTGTTTTGAAGAGACCCTGATGCTGGGAAAGATTGAGGGCAGGAGGAGAAGGGGACGACAGAGGATGAGATGGTTGGATGGCATCACTGACTCAATGGACATGAGTTTGAGTAAGCTCCAGGAGTTGGTGATGCACAGGGAGGCTTGCCATGCTGCAGTCCATGGGGTCGCCAAGAGTCGGACACGACTGAGTGACTGAACTGAACATTAATGAAACATTACTGAAACATTAATGATGTTGAACAACTTTTAATGTACTTATTGGTCATGTACATACCTTCTTTGAAGAAATGAGCATTCAAAACCTTTGCCCAGTTTTTATTTGGGTTAATTGTCTTTTCATTGCTGAGTTCTAAGAGTTCTGTAAATATTCTGAATACAAGATCTGACAGATTTACAATGTTGCATCAGAAGCTCTTTTGAAAGAAGAAACGTGTTTATAGTTAATTTTTCCCTAAACTTGTGGTGTATCTTTTTCATTTTTGTTCAATATTCATGTTTGTATATATCTAATATTAGTACTGATACATAACTATTGATTTGTAAGGCTTTTTTTTTTCCAGTTTACGTCAGTGGCATCATTATATTAATATAATGATCATATATAATATCCCTCCTCTAATTTGCTGTTTTATGCACCTTTTTACTTTTTAAGATTTATCCATAGTAGAGGCTCATACAATGGAATACTGGTAATCATATTCTAGCATTCCATTGTATGAGGGCTTCCCAGGTGGCACTAATGGTAAAGAACCCACATGCCAATGCGGGAGACATAAGAGATACATGTTTGATCCCTGGGTTGGGAAGATCCCTTGCAGGAGGGCACAGCAACCCAATCCAGTACTCTTGCCTGGCTAAACCCATGGACAGAGGAGCCTGGTGGGTTACAGTCCATGGGGTATCAAGAGTCAGACACGACTGAAGTGACAGCATGCACACAGGCATTCTATCATATGAATCCTCTAAATCCTATTCATTTCTCTGTTAGATATTTATATTACTTCTTGTTTTCTTGTTATTACAAAGCAATGAACAGGCACGCACATGTGCCCTTGTATACATGTATAAGATTTTCTGTAAGATAACTACCTAGAAGAATATTATATTAGGTCTGCACTTTTTCAGTTTTATTAAATATTGCCAGGCCACTTCCAAAAATAGTTGCGCCAGCAGTGTATGAAGGATTCCACTGCTCCACAGACTTACTATATTTCAGGTTTCTTAATATTTACATTATCACTAAGGTTTTAATTAGCATTTCCCTTCTTCAAAACAGTTCCAAACTCCTTTTTCTCCCAAAACCCTTAATTAGTCCAGTGAATCATCCCCAAGAAGATAGGGTACTTTGTTACATACAGGCACTTTGTTGCCAACTTTGCAGCTAACATGAAATTCTTTCCTTATACTCTAAGCACTCATTAATGTGCCAGTTAAGTTTACCAATGGTTTTAGTTTTAAAAGATGAGTTTTTATATTACATAGGCATGTGTTAAGTCGCTCAGTCGTGTCCAACTCTTTGTGACTGCATGGACCATAGCCCACCAGGCTCCTCTGTCCATGGGATTCTCCAGGAAAGAATACTAGAGTGGGATGCCATGCCCTTTTCCAGGGGATCTTCCCGACCCAGGGATCAAACCTGGTTCTCCTGCACTTCAGGCAGATTCTTTACCGACTGAGCCATTAGGGAAGCATACATAGGTACACAGACCAATACGCGGTCAATTATATGTTTACAGATCCTTAGGAGACACTGGAATTGATGTTTACTAATAATAGGTATTTTATTTAGATATTCCCCAAGTAGAGGCATATCTATTTTTGTTCACACAAGAGGCATGTGGATATTTCCTTTAAAATTCAAATAGTATATATATCTATCATGATAATAGATAAAATGAAACAGACAGACAATTCCAAATGTTGATCTGACTGCAGAGCAAATGCCAAAAACATACTGCTTGTGGAACTGGTGCTGCCTCTTTGGAAACCTTTTTTTTTGCCAATAGCAGGACAGGAAAAAATAATCTTACCCTAGAGGGAAGCAGCAGCTATTTGGGGAAAATAATAGTACTCTACAATAAGGAAAAACTGAAGCAGTAATAAAAGCTTGGTGTTTGAGGGAATATGAGAGGAGTTCAATTGTATTTGAGGTATTGGGGATGTATAAGTAGAAATAAACAAACAAAAAAAATAGCAGTTACTACTTGAACATGTATTAATATATTCCCTATGACCCATGCACTCCATTGCATACACATGTGCAGAAGTTGTGTACAGGAATGTTCCTGAAGAATCACTTGTGGTAAGCAAAAACTGGAAACAACCCAATTTTCCATCAACAATAAATTGAAGCAACTAAGGCATATTTATAGGATGGAATATTATACAGCAAATACTATATATAGCTATGAATGGTAACAGGAATGAATGTCATATGTTGACCAAAATAATGCATACTGTATAATTCTACTTATGTAAAATTCAAAGACAGGGAAAACTAATCTTTGGTTTGGGGAAGTAAAAAGGGATAGATATTCTTTGGGAGAGAGGGAATACTTCTAGGAAGGATTAAAAGCATAATCCTTCCCAAGAGACTTCTTGGGATTACCTTTCAAATCCTTCCCAAGAAGCCTCTTGGGGGTGCTGGTAAAGTTCTATTGCTTGACCTGAGGATGGTTACAGGGGTTATGCTCCTTTCAGTTTTTTTAATTGGCCTGTACAGAAATGATTTGTGCACTTCTCTGACTTATGTTGGTTTTAAATAAAGACATTCTTAAAATCTTAAACAGTTCAGATAAAGCAAAATTTTAACCTCTTGCCAACAAGCTCCTCTTTCCTAAGAAGAACTACTGTTAATAAATGGATATATATGTGTACAGAGCTTTTCTTCCTGTGATATATGTGTATGTATACTTGGAATTGCATGGCTTTTTTCCTTTTTTAAATTGTTAGAACTTTTTTTTTAAGTTTAAAAAGTAATAAATCCACAAGATTAAAAAAATACTCAAACAGTACAAAATGTTGTATAAAATGTAAACTCTTTTTCTGGGGTCAGTCCCTGCTTATAATTTCTTGTATAATTTTCTGTCATGTGTTTATATATGTGTGCATATTTGTCTGATTTTCAAAATGTTCTTTTTTGAAATATCACATAAATGCATTTCAGGAATTTGACTCCTGGGCATTTTATCTGGCGGTTAAGTAGATATACAACAGTACTTGAATATAAAACAACCATAAGTATATTATTGAAAGGGAAACATTATGAGAACTGAAAAAGCAGAATTCAACTTCTAGTTCTACAAACATCTGTATAGTTTTTGACAAAAAAAATCTTGCTTTGTATTAAGCTAACGTAAGAACATACAAAAGATCATGGGAAAAATCATCTTTGTAAAAAGTCTCCTTTTCATTTAGTGTCTCTTATTACAGGAGTTTATAATCAGATTCACTTTAAAGAATTTTCAGTATCCCATGGATAAATTTCAGTTGAATGCATTTCCTTGTTTATTTAGTGCTGCTTACCAGTTACTCTTTATTTCTTCCTCACTTCAGTCCAACTTACATTTCTTAAAAGTCAACAATTCTTACATGATTCTGGGGCACAGGAGCTGACTAAGTACAGAATTCCTTAACTAGAGAATTAGGAATTATTCTAACTGTATACTATCCAGGAGTTAATTTAATAGAATATCTATTGTTTTTAGATCAGAGTCCATCAAAATTCCATGACCATTATGCTTTATTTCACTAAGATGCTGTTCCCTTTAGATTTGATGATTCTGTCTTCCACAACAGGTTTAAGTGTGTGTATATACTCATAAATATTTCACTAAAATAATGTAAAAATTTTAATGTTTTAAGTTATAGAAACAGCTAAGTGTCAGTACATTGCAGGGCTGCAGCAAGGTTTCCTAGGAGGTGGCATATGCTCTAAATTGGTGTCCAATATATGTTGCTGTTTCTCTCATAGCCAGTCCAAGTCCAAGAATCAAGGGATAAAAACGAGAGGGATACCACTCTCTTGCAATAAAAATATAATAAGAGATTATTATCCTGCAAGGTTGCTAGATATTAAAGCAATATACAAAAATAAGCTGTGTTTCTATTTACCAACAACAGAACATGAAATTTCATACACATGGATACAATTTATAACAGCTTAGATATACCAACTTGAACTTTAAGGACTGAAAAATTCAATACTGTAAAGATGTCAATTCTCTCCTAAGTTGATCTACAGATGCAAAGTAATCCAAATCCGAATCTCAGAAGGTTGTATCTGTGTATACTGAGAGGCTATTTCTAAAATTTGTATGTAACGTGAAGGCCAAGCATGTCAAAACACTCTCAAAGAACAACAAAGTGAGACAGTTTGCCCTACCAGATTGCAAGACGTTATTTAAAGTATCGGTGTGTTCTTGGCATAGGGATAATCAAAACAGATCAACAGAATAGAATTAATAAATCAGAAAAGATTCCACAGATTTATGGTAACTTAATTTATGGCATAAATATCACTGTGAAGCAACAGGAAAATGACAGTTATTTCAATAAATGGTATGAGATAATTTGATATACCTATGGAAAAATAATCAGATTAACACAATTCACAGAAGAAAACTCCAGTGGATTTTTGAATAAAATGTTCAAAGTGAAACCATACTTTTTAGAAGATAATGTAGAAAAACATTTTTATTACCTCAGTGTAGGGAAGAATTTTTTAAACAAACAAAAAATACAAACTCTAGATAAAAGAACTGATAAATGTGACTACATTAAAATTAAGAATTGTTCATCAAGATACTGAAAAGTATGATTATAAGGATAAGAGAAAACATTCACTACACTGCTGCTGCTAAGTCGCTTCAGTCATGTCTGACTCTGTGCGACCCCATAGACGGCAGCCCACCAGGCTCCCCTGTTCCTGGGATTCTCCAGGCAAGAACACTGGAGTGCGTTACCATTTCCTTCTCCAATGCATGAAAGTGAAAAGTGAAAGTGAAGTTGCTCAGTTGTGTCCAACTCTTAGCGACCCCATGAACTGCAGCCCACCAGGCTCCTCCATCCATGGGATTTTCCAGGCAAGAGTACTGGAGTTGGGTGCCATTGCCTTCTCCAATTCACTACACTGGTGCCTGATAAAAGGTTTATATCCAGAATATATACAAAGGGTTTTGACAAATCGAAAGAAAAAAACAGCAACAAACTAGGAACTGCCTAGATGTCCATTAAGAATAGAAGAGATAAATCAATATACTGTTGTAAATTCATACATGGAATCCTATACAGCAAGGAAAAGAACACATTTCAGCAACATACAACAAAAAATGAATCACCATGTTGGATAAAACCAGGAAGACACAAAAGATCAGTTATAGTAAAGATTACTTTAAAGATCAAGAATAGGCAAATCTAAACTGTTATTGCTTAGTGATATATATATACATAAAACTATAAAGAACAGTCTGGCAGTAATTCCCATAAAAGTAAAGGTAATGGTAACCTCCAAAAATGGGTATTGTGATGTAGAAGGAATACACAGGGGATTTCTAGGATGTTGGCAGTTAGTCTGGCTGGCAGTTATAAGAATTTATGTTTTATAGTCATGTGCTATATCTTTGTTTTATGTACTTTTCTATATATATAGGTTGTAACTTACAATTTAAACAGGTTTTGAAAAAAGTAAGCTGAGGGTATGTTCCCTGTTTTCTCAGATTCTCTTTCTGGCATCTGTTCATCACAGGACCAATTACTTTAACCATATTTTCTTATTTTCTGTGTTCTTGATGCTTTGGCATTTATGGTTGAGCTGGCTAGGGAAGAGACTGCCCATCCCAGGGCTAACCAATTCTTAGAAGTGGCAAAGGGCTCAGTCAGGAGCACACCCCTCACATGCAAACCAACCAATTACAAGTCTACAGATCCAACTAACCCCCTTACTGAACTCTTACAAGCCAGTATTTCTGCTGCTCTAAGTCACCCCAGGGCCAAGTAACAGGCAACTAAAGACCACCTGTATAGCCCCAAATCTGCCAGAATCATTTTTTTATTTTCTTGAGATTTAATTGACAAAACATTGTATTGGTAGTTTTAAGTGTACAGCATGATTTGATATGAATATATTACAAGATAATTACCACAGTAAGTTTAGTTAACATCTACCACCACACAGTTACAAGTTTTTTCTTGTGATGAGAACTTTTAAGATCTACTCCCTTAGCAACTTTAAAATATGGTGCTGCTAACTACAGTCATTCTGCTGTACATTACATTCCTAGGATTTATTTATCTTATAACTGGAAGTTTGTACATTTTGGCCATCTTTACCCTGTTTGCCCAGCACCCTAATTTCCCACTCTGCAATAACCAATCTGTTCTCTGTATCTACGAGCTCATTTAAAAATATATTCTATATAAATATTACTCAACTATTAGAAAGAATGCATTTACATCAGTTCTAATGAGGTGGATGAAACTGGAGCCTATTATACAGTGAAGTAAGTCAGAAAGAAAAACACCAACACAGTATATTAACGCATATATATGGAATGTAGAAAGATGGTAATGACAACCCTCCCAGTCCATCCTAAAGGAAATCAGTCCTGAATATTCATTTGAAGAACTGATGCTGAGGCTGAAACTCCAATACTTTGGCCACCTGATGTGAAGAACTGACTCATTTGAAAAGACTCTGATGCTGGGAAAGATTGAAAGCAGGAGGAGAAGGGGACGACAGAGGATGAGATGGTTGCATGGCATCACCAACTTGACAGACATAAGTTTGGGTAAACTCTGGGAGTTGGTGATGGACAGGGAGGCCTGGTGCGCTGCAGTCCATGGGGTTTCAAAGAGTCAGACACAACTGAGCAACTGAACTGAACTGAATGACCCTATACATGAGACAGCAAAAGAGACACAGATATAAATAACAGACTTTTGGACTCAGTGGGAGAAGGTGAGGGTGGGATGATTTGAGAGAACAGCACTGAAACACATATATTACCATATGTGAAATAGATGGCCAGTCCAAGTTCAATGCGTGAAACAGGGCACTCAAAGCCGGTGCACTGGGACCACCCAGAGGGATGGGATGGGGAGGGGAGTTCAGGATGGGGAACACATGTACACCCGAGGCTGATTCATGTCAATGTATGGCAAAAACAACCACAATACTGTAAAGTAATTACCCTCCAATTAAAATAAATTAATAAAAAAATGTATATTCCATATATAAGTGAGACCATACCATGTCTTCGCTATTGCAAACAATGCTGTAACAAACACAACACAAGGGTACATATATCTTCTTTGATACATGATTTCACTTACTTCAGATAAATACCAGAAGTAAAATTGCAGGATCATGTGGTAGTTCTATTTTTAATTTTTTGAGGAATCTCCATATTGTTTTCCACAATGTCTGCAACAATTTACATTCCCATCAACAGTGAACAAGGGTGCCCTGTTCTCCACATCCTTGTCAATACTGATTTCTTCCCTGCCACAATTAATGAACAGCCAATCCAAAGCTGTTTACCCTGTTGTGTCTTTCCTGAGAAAACACTAATTAATGGCTTTGGTCTAGGCTTTCTGCCTGTTTCTGCTTCCGCTTCCAGACCAAAATCTGGTATTTTCCCTGCGGTCCAGAGTGGCATGGCATGCTCTCTTCTTTCAGGAAATATAAGTAACACAAATTCAGTCTATGTCATTACTCAAGTCACCTCCATGAATTAAAATCCTGCAGGGACAAGTGAGATAAAATAGTAATGGAGATTTGTAAAATAACAATTAAAAAATTAATGAAATGGAGAAGATTCTGATAAAAACACTAGACAGGCACTGAGTTTTGAAAGACCTTAACCAAAAGTGTCAGTTTAGTTCAGTCATTCAGTCACGTCCAACTCTTTGCGACCCCATGAACTGCAGCACGCCAGGCCTCCCAGGCCACCAACTCCCGGAGTCACCCAAACCCATGTCCATCGAGCTGGTGATGCCATCCAACCATCTCATCCTCTGTTGTCCCCCCTTCTCCTCCTGCCCTCAATCTTTCCCAGCATCAGGGTCTTTTCAAATGAGTCAGCTCTTCACATCAGGTGGCCAAAGTATTGGAGTTTCAGCTTCAACATCAGTCCTTCCAATGAACATCCAGGACTGATCACCTTTAGGATGGACTGGCTGGATCTCCTTGCAGTCCAAGGGACTCTCAAGAGTCTTCTCCAACACCACAGTTCAAAAGCATCAATTCTTCGGCCCTCAACTTTCTTTATAGTCCAACGCTTGTATCCATACATGACTAATAGAAAAACCATAGCCTTGACTAGACAGACCTTTGTTGACAAAGAAATGTCTCTGCTTTTTAATATGCTGTCTAGGTTGGTCATAAATTTCCTTCGAAGGAGTAAGCATGTTTTAATTTCATGGCTGCAATCACCATCTGCAGTGATTTTGGAGCCCCAAAAAATAAAGTCAGCCACTGTTTCCATTGTTTCCCCATCTATTTGCCATGAGGTGATGGGACCAGATGCCATGATCTTAGTTTTCTGAATGTTGAGCTTTAAGCCAACTTTTTCTCTCCTCTTTCACTTTCATCAAGAGGCTCTTTAGTTCTTCTTCACTTTCTGCCCTAAGGGTGGTGTCATCTGCATATCTAAGGTTATTGATATTTCTTCCGGCAATCTTGATTCCAGCTTGTGCTTCTTCCAGTCCAGCGTTTCTCATGATGACTCTGCATATAAGTTAAACAAGCAGGGTGACAATATACAGCCTTGACGTACTCCTTTTCTTATTTGGAACCAGTCTGTTGTTCCATGTCCAGTTCTAACTGTTGCTTCCTGACCTGCATACAGGTTTCTCAAGAGGCAGGTCAGGTGGTCTGGTATTCCCAACTCTTTCAGAATTTTCCACAATGTATTGTGATCCACACAGTCAAAGGCTTTGGCATAGTCAATAAAGCAGAAACAGATGTTTTTCTGGAACTCTCTTGCTTTTTCGATGATCCAGTGGATGTTGGCAATTTGATCTCTGGTTCCTCTGCCTTTTCTAAAACCAGCTTGAACATGTCGAAGTTCACGATTCACGTATTGCTGAAGCCTGGCTTTGAGAATTTTGAGCAGTACTTTACTAGCGTGTGAGATGAGTGCAATTGTGCGGTAGTTTGAGCATTCTTTGGCATTGCCTTTCTTTGGGATTGGAATGAAAACTGACCTTTTCCAGTCCTGTGGCCACTGCTGAGTTCTCCAAATTTGCTGGCATATTGAGTGCAGCACTTTCATAGCATCATCTTTCAGGATTTGAAATAGCTCAACTGGAATTCCATTACCTCCACTAGCTTTGTTCGTAGTGATGCTTCCTAAAGCCCACTTGACTTCACATTCCAGGATGTCTGGCTCTAGGTCAGTGATCACACCATCATGATTATCTGGGTCATGAAGATCTTTTTTGTACAGTTCTTCTGTGTATTCTTGCCACCTCTTCTTAATATCTTCTGCTTCTGTTAGGTCCATACCATTTCTGTCCTTTATTGAGCCCATCTTTGCATGAAATGTTCCCTTGGTATCTCTAATTTTCTTGAAGAGATCTCTAGTCTTTCCCATTCTATTGTTTTCCTCTATTTTATTGCACTGATCGCTGAGGAAGGCTTTCTTATCTCTCCTTGCTATGCTTTGGAACTCTGCATTCATATCTTTCCTTTCTCCTTTGCTTTTTGCTTCTCTTCTTTTCACAGCTATTTGTAAGGCCTCCTCAGACAGCCATTTTGCTTTTTTGCATTTCTTTTTCTTGGGGATGGTCTTGATTCCTGTCTCCTGTACAATGACATAAACCTCCGTCCATAGTTCATAAGGCACTCTGTCTATCAATCTAGTCCCTTAAATCTATTTCTCACTTCCACTGTATAGTCATAAGGGATTTGATTTAGGTCATACCTGCATGGTCTAGGGAAATTTCTTCAATTTAAGTCTGAATTTGGCATAAGGAGTTCATGATCTGAGCCACAGTCAGCTCCTAGTCTTGTTTTTGCCATTGACGTTCACTCCTGCCATCTCCTGTTTGACCACTTCCAATCTGCCTTGATTCATGGACCTAACATTCCATGTTCCTATGCAATATTGCTCTTCACAGCATCAGACCTTGCTTCTATCACCAGTCCCATCTACAACTGGGTGTTGTTTTTGCTTTAACTCCATCCCTCATTCTTTCTGGAGTTATTTCTCCACTGATCTCCAGCAGCATATTGGGCAGCTGCCGACCTGGGGAGTTCCTCTTTCAGTGTCCTATCATTTTGCCTTTTCATACTATTCATGGGGTTCTCAAGGCAAGAATACTGAAGTGGTTTGCCATTCCCTTCTCCAGTGGACCACATTCTGTCAGATCTCTCCACCATGACTCGTCCGTCTTAGGTGGCCCCACACGGCATGGCTTAGTTTCATGGAGTTAGACAAGGCTGTGGTCCGTGTGATCAGATTACCAAAAGTTTACATGCATTCAATATTTTTGGAAGGTAAATGAACAGAAATTAGAGAAGGTAAAGTTAAAATAGGAAAGTGCTGAACCACACAAGAAACCAAAATATCTGAACTTTCCTTTTGTTGGTACCAATAGTGACTAGAACTAAGAGCATTTCATGTACTTTAAAGCTCAAATTCCCTAAAGCACACGTGGGGGTTCTAACAGGGTAGGAGGAACACTCATTAAGGGCTTTACCAAGAAAAGATACAATCTCAGATCAAGCACGTGCCTGAAGATGTGAAATGACACGGCCACTCTGGAAAACAGCTTGTCAGTTTCTTATAAAGCTAAACACAGATCGAGCAATGATGTTCCTAGATATTTATCCAACTAGTTGAAAACTTATGTCTAACCAAAAACCTACATATAAATGTTTAAAGCACTTTTACTTATAATTGCCAGAAACTATTAACAACCAAGCTGTCCTTTAATAGGTAAATGAATAAAGCAGTACATTCATACAATGAAGTATCATTCATATAATGTATTATTCATACAATACAATCATATAATGAATGATACAACAGCATCATTCATACAATAATAAAGAGAAATGAGCTACTGAAACAGCCACAAAAAGAAATTTTCTAGATCATATTGCTAAGCGAAAGAAGTTGGTCTGAAAGGCTACATACTGCATGATTCAAACTATAAGATATTCCGGAAAAAGATAAAAACTATAGCGACAGTAAAAATACAGCTATTTGCCAAAGTTCCAAGGGGTGGGGAGTGAGGGAGGAATAATGGAGCGTTGGGGAGTTTTAAGGAAGTTAAACTGTTCTTTATAATACTATAATAATGATACATAGTATTACACATTTCTCAAAACCCACAGAACTGTACAATGCCAAAAATGGCACCCCACTCCAGTACTCCTGCCTGGAAAATCCCACGGATGGAGGAGCCTGGTAGGCTGCAGTCCATGGGGTCGGGAAGAGTCGGACACGACTGAGCAACTTCACTTTCACTTTTCCCTTTCATGCATTGGAAAAGGAAATGGCAACCCACTCCAGTGTTCTTGCCTGGAGAATCCCAGGAACAGGGGAGCCTGGTGGGCTGCCGTCTATGGGGTTGCACAGAGTCGGACACAACTGAAGCGACTTAGCAGCAAGAATGAACCCTAATGTAAACTGTGGAACTTAATAATGTATCAACATTGGTTTATTGATACAATAATGTATCAATATTGGTTTTTATTGGTTTATTTATTGGGCTTCCCCGGTGGCTCAGATGGAAAAGAATCTGCCTGCAATGTGGGAGACCTGGGTTTGACACCTGGATTGGGAAGATACTCTGGAGAAGGGAAAGGCTAACCACTCCAGTATTCTGGCCTGGAGAATCCCTATGGACAGAGGAGCCTGGCAAGCTACAGTCCATGGGGTCACAAAGAGTCAGACACAACTGAGCAATTAAGCACATTGGTTTATTAATTGCAACAACTGTACCTATAAGATGTTAATAACAGGGGAAACTGTGGGTAAGATGTAAATGAGAAAACCTCTCAGCTCAATTTTTCTGTAAACCTAAAACACTCCAAGAATACAAAAAAGATGAATAAAATTTTTCAAACACAAAAAACAGTAAAGGTGCTGCCAGTGAAAATTAAAGATAAATGTCTATCACAGCTTCCCTAAAAGCAACACTAGCAGTAATGATGTCAGGAGTGATTCCTTCCAATTTAATTCATAAGCCAAAAGACCCACTATGTATGTGACATTGTATAAAATGCATTTGCTATAAAAAAGTGAGAAAATATTGATGAGTATTTTAGATAATCTGGATGGTCAACGATAAGAAAATTAATTTGATCTCAAGAGGTAGAACAGAAATCATCTCACATTCCCAAGAGGAAACAGAATGATATTCCCAAGACAGTAAAGACAAAGCACAACCTATCTGTTATCCTAAACTGTTAACATCATGCATGTACACGAGACTTCCTTCTGTCAGGAACTGTCTTCAGCTTGCCTCTTTACTCTGGGCACCAACCCGGTGGTGTCATATCACGAGAGGCAAGCTATTAATTTGGCCATGCTTGGCACAGCAGTAAGTTCCTGAGTTAAGACAGAGGGGTGTGTTGTCAACTGTTACCTACTTATTGCTAGCTTCAGCTCCTTACAGTCTACCATAGCTATGGGCCTATTTTGTTACACCTATACTTAGCATCAGTTGTAATTATTTCTCAGCTTACTATATCTGTTGACTTAAGTCCTGACTGACATACCTATAGAGTTTCTTCAGTCTTTTAAGCATTCATCGAGTGCTTCAATTCAAATTCAGCAAATATTTACTGAAGCTCATTTCACCCTCAAAGGTACACCTACTGTAAGCAGTTATTATTACCTCTCTCTCAGAGAGAAGTGAAGTAATTTGTCTTAAGTCACCCAAATCAAATCTATCGACCAATCCTATGCTCATTCCATTCACTGATATCTCTCCCCTAACTAGCAAAGAGTGCTAGTTAGAATTTAAGGCTTTATTCCACCTCTTGACACCTGACTTTTCAAAGCCTACATAAAAACCTGTCTTCTAGAACTACTGACTCCACCCGATCCTTCAAATCTTGCTCTAGTAAGCTCTTCTATTCCCAGCTCCTTTCTCTGTATCCGTCTACACAATCACTACTATATGCTAGCCATGGTGCTCGTAAGATCTCAAGAAAAATTCTGCCAAAAGAATCTCCTTTTGAAAGAAAAGAAAGAAAGAAATCTTAAGAGGGCATTCTGGTCTTGATTCAGCCTTTTGTCTTCCCTTTAACAGACTATACACTATAGGAGCTACATCAGTGTACTGTAATTAACTGCTTCAGAGATTCTTTCTTGTATTACACTATAAACAACTTGAAGCCAGTGATTTGCCTAAGGCAACAATGATAAAAGGCACTCCCAGAGCCTTAAAGTAAACGAATATCTGCCACATCTATTATTTTTAAGGGAGAAAAAAACCTGTTTAACAGACTTGAATTTTATCATAAAAAGCAACTTTAGTGACATGAAGTTGCTGCTAAAAGCTATCAGAGCACATGTGAAAATAAAAACCAGTGTATACTTTTCATACCACGTTTATTCAAAACAGAAAAGCTCACCACTCAATTTTTCAATAGCAAAGTGAACAGAGTAGTTCGTTATCTGGTAAGCAAATAACTGCCCACTGTAGATACTAAGTTTATAAAGTAACAAAATACAATTATATTTCTCTTAGTTTCCCAAGGAAGCAATATGAATAATGGAGCAAAAAAGCTTTGTGTGATCTTGGGCCTTTCTGAAACTCATTTCGTTTCATCTGCAATAGGGACAGGATTGCTGAAAAAATTAAATAAGATCATAAAGTTCTTAGCACATGTTTTTTCCCATAGTGAGAACTCAAATTGTTCCTTCTCTTCTCTCATTATTATTTATTATGTCCTTAATCTTTGTTTCCTTACTCACAACATTAAAATCCAGACCATACAAGGTAGCCGTGAGAATTAAGTACATCGCTTGGCACATCACAGGTACTTATGAAAGCCCATCATTCTCATCCCTTTAGGACTGCTGAGGGAATGAGGCATCAACGAAATAACAGAACTTTATTTATAAAGCCCTGGGAGAAAAACACACCAGGAATTGTGTGTTTGCTTTTAGAGGGGAGGGGGATTCTGGTGAGAAGAAAAGATTTTAATATAATGCAGGCAGTCATTTAATCATATAATTAAATCATGATTTCATAGTGATTTGAAGTAATGATCTATAATAACCATTGAGGCACAAGGTTAAACTTAGTTAAAAAACGTTCAGGGACTAGTACACTGTTTGCCTAAAGTAAAATGTTAAAAACAAGTTCAGTGGCAACTAAATAGAAACACAAGAAATTGAACGATTAATTAGTGAGACATTTTAGAAGCAGCTTCAAAAACAGTCTCATTTCATTTTCCTATGAAACCAGAACAACAGTGTGAACTGGATTTTAAAATATTAACAGGAACCCATTGTTGTGATGCCTCATTCTGTTCTAAATTTTGCATTCTTCTGAAAGAAATACATGTGTACTAGACATCAGAAATAAACATTTCAGTTTCCTTACCTGTTGTGTTCCATCTGCACTTACAATAGGGGCAGACAGAAGAGAAATATCACTACTTAAAATCTGAGTTGTATCCAGTAGTGGTGGATGTTCTGCCATTATCAGTAAGACATTAATATACCGGATAACCCTCCAACTCTGAAAAACAAAAATATATAGCCATTTGTATGTACATCCTTAAAAATACACTAAAATACAACGCATTCAAGATAAAGAGATATTCTGACTCTTTTTTCTGTCAACAGATCATTTAAGGAAACACATTTCTTGTTTACCAAACATCTGTCAATGTAGACAGCAAATCAAGATACGTTATCAGGAGCTTCTATTTAAATGCCATGTCTGTCTTGTCTGTCTCTCTATTCCTTCCATCTCTACATACCATTTATTTAATTTAACTGCCACTACTTTAGCTAAACCCTGGAATAAGAATTAAAATGCATGACTGAGTGAGGCAACTCTATCACTGATTCTTTTTAATTTGAGCCGAGAAGGTGTTTATGAAGAAACAATTAACTCTCATCACCCTATCAGTCTCTAGGAACTACACAAGAACTACAATCTTTTATTGATTCCTCAGAGCAAAACGGTAGAAAAATTTCTTCAGGATTAGAAAAAGAAACTTCAAATGTTAAGTTCTGGCTTTGGTCTCTGTCATTCTGGTTTTATTGTTTCTTCCTAAGAACCTTACAATAAGCCAAATCATTTCAGTGATGAAAGCTCATACATTTAGAACACTTTAACTGTGTACACAGTATCACCTGTTATATATTTTAATAAAAAGTAAAAGATTTGAGGTAGTATCAATCTACCATGTATAACATCAACCAATGTCAGCAAATTACATGTCAAAATGAGCACAACTGAGGTCAATCATAAATTTTATCAAATCTATACTGAAAGGTAAAATAAACATTGTTGGACGCTTGTAGTAGTCTACAATTCAGTAGGGTCAAAATGTTTAGCTTTCTTAAATGGAATTTTGTTTTTACTTATCCATCACGGCTGTGCTGCACGTCATGTGGGATCTCAGTTCCATGACCGGTATCAAACCCTCGCCCCCTGCAGTTTTCTTGGATTGCTTTCTTGTATGGCCATATTCACACTACATGCAAAGCAGTTGGTTTTATTTCAGCTTGCAAACTGGAAACTTCAGTAATGCAACTAAAATGTTGCATTTGGAAACCTAAAAGTTCCTTTCATTCCTGCCCTGTCAGCTTCTTTCAATCAATTTCTTTTAATTTTGCTACTACTCAGTTCCTATGTTCTCATTTTGTGACCACAAATACCCATTTGTTTTAAATTATGCATCTATTTTCACTTGTTTTTTTTTTTTAAATAAATTTGATATGCGAAAAAAAAGAGAAGTGATTTGTCACACTTGCTAATTTCTATGGAATGAATACACATTCCCCCACGGTCCATTCCAAGCCACCATGGTTTAAAAACTGACCTGAAAATGCCTGAATTTTTAATAATCACTTTTGTACATAAGTACAAGATGGCTCCAACATATCACTCTCTTTATCTATATGTCAATATTTGACCGTCTATGTGATAGTAATTTAATGTCTAGCAGTACTACTGCAAATTTTTTTCTAACTACTGTCAAATTAAACAATGTTTAAAAAATTGATGCCAGATACATTGCATATCTGAATGCAAAAGGTAAGACAAAAAGCTCCTAAAGATAACACAAAAGAAAATCTCATAACTGTGAGACAGAGAAAGGTTTTTTAAACAGGGTATAAATTATGTTTCTTAAATCATAAAGTAAAAGAATGACATACTGAACTTCATTAAGTACTATGATTCATTAAAAAAAATCTTTAAGAGAATGAGAAAGCAAGCCACAGAATGAAAGATATTTACAACATATATAACTGTAAAAGAGCACATATTTAGCAAATTCAGGCCTCCTAACAAATTGAGTTTTAAAAAAAAAAAGAAAAATGAAATGAGACCTGAATACACTCTTCACAAAAATAGAAATTCAAGATACCAATAAACATATGAGAAGATTCTCAAGTTCATTATTGAGAAAAAGTTAATTAAAATCACAATGAAATGCCTACCACATACTAGGATGATAAAAATGGAAAAGACTGATGATATCAAGTATTAGTGAAGCTACAGAGCAACTGACACAATCATAAGGAATGTGAATGAAAACTCATAAAAATCACTCTGGAAACCAGTTTGATATTATCTACCAAAATTGAACATGAATATGAATATTCTATAACCTGGCTATGATTCAGCTATTAGACTCCTGCTGCTAAGTCACTTCAGTCGTGTCCGACTCTGTGCAACCCCATAGACGGCAGCCCACCAGGCTCCCCCGTCCCTAGGATTCTCCAGGCAAGAACACTGGAGTGGGTTGCCATTTCCTTCTCCAGTGCATGAAAGGGAAAAGTGAAAGTGAAGTCGCTCAGTCATGTCTGACTCTTAGCGACCTCATGGACTGCAGCCTACCAGGCTCCTCCGTCCATGGGATTTTCCAGGCAAGAGTACTGGAGTGGGGTGCCATTGCCTTTTCCAATTAGACTCCTAGTATACACCAAAAAGAAATGCATGAGCATGTGTATCAAAAGATAAGTACATGAAGGTATATACAGCAGCATTCATCTTTAATAGCCCCAAACTGTAAATAATCTAAATGTCCCTCAACAGTAAATGGAACACTGTATCTGATTCATCCAACTCACTACTATACAGCAATAAAAATTTAATGGACTAGTGATACAGAGAACAAAAATGAATTTTACAAATACAATGTGAATGAAAAATAGACACAGAAGAGTACATACTGAACAATTTATAGAAAGTTTAAAAACCAATTAAATTTGTCTGGTATTAAAAATCAGGTAGTGATTGCCTTTGGAAAGGAAGAAAGGATGGGGACCGGGAGGGGCAGGAAGGCAGTTTTGGGGGTGCTGCTACTGTTCTACATCTTGACCTGGGAGGCTGTTACATGGTAATTACTAGTGTGTTATAAGCTTCCCTGGTGGCTCAGAGGTTAAAGAATCTGCCTGCAATGTGGGAGACCTGGGTTCAATCTCTGGGTGGAGAAGATATTCTTACCTGGAGAATACTCATGAACAGAGGAGCCTGGCGGGTTACAGTCAATGGGGTCACAAAGAGTCGGACGTGACTGAGCGACTTCACGTTCAGTGTATTATAAATTTAGCTGTATGCTATGTATGTACTTCTCTGCATATACTTCAATACAATTATTTTTTAAAGTTAAAATGAACACATGATCACCTCCATTGACGCAGAAAAAAAACACTTGATAAGATTCAACACACTTTCATGATAAAAATACTCAACAAACTAGGAACAGAAAGAAACTACTTCAACGTATTAAAGGCCATGTGTGAAAACCTCAGAGCTAACATTACACTCTGTGGTGAAAGGCTGAAAGCTTTCTTCTAGTCAGGAAAAAGGTTAGAATGCCCACTCTCGCCACACCTATTCATAGTATTGGACACAGTACTAGAAGTCATAGGCAAAGCAACTGGGCATGAAAAAGAAATAAGAGACATACAAATTGGGGATAAATAAGTAAAACTATCTTTGTTCACAGATGACAGGATCTTACATGTAGAAAACCCTAAAGATTTTTTTTAAAAACTTAGAACAAATAAATTTGGTAAAAATACACAATGCAAAAATTAATGCACAAAGATCAGCTGCATTTCTATACACTAACTGAAACAATCTGATATGTTTCAGGTACTTTTAAAAAGACTAATTAGGAATAAATCTAACCAAGGAGAACAAAGATTTGTATTCTGAAACCATGAAATATTGCTAAAAGAAATTAAAGAAGACACAAATAAATGGAAAGATACCCTGTGTTCAGAGTTAGAAGGCTTAATATTGTTAAGATGTCCGTAATACCCAAAGCAATCTACAGACCAAATGTGAAAGTGAAAAGTGAAAGTGAAAGTGAAGTGGCTCAGTCGTGTCTGACTCTTTGTGACCCGTGGACTGTAGCCTACCAGGCTACTCCATCCTTGGGATTCTCCAGCAAGAATACTGGAATGGGTTACCATTTCCTTCTTCAGGGGATCTTCCCCACCCAGGAATTGAACCTCGGTCTCCTGCATTGGAGGCAGACGCTTTAACCTCTGAGCCACCAGGGAAGATCACAGAGCAAATGTAATCTCTATCAAAATCTCAATGGCTTTTTTTTTTCCCAGAAAAATTCATTCTAAAATTCCTATGGAATCACAAGGAATCCAAAACAGAAAAATAATTTCGAAAAGTACAAAGTTGGACGACTCAAACTTTCTGATTTCAAAAAACATACTACAAAGCCATAGTAATCAAACAGTGTGATAATGGCATAAAGACAATACACCAATGGAATAAAACAGAGAGCCCAGGAACAAACTGTCACGTATATGGTCAAATGATCTTTGACAACGATGCCAAGACCAGTCAACAAGGAAGGGCAGTCTCTTCAACAGTGATGGGAAAACTGCATATTCACATGCCAAAAAAAAAAAAAGTTAAACCCTTGTCTTGTACACCACATTCAAAAATTAACTCAAAATGAATTAAAGACCCAAATGTGAAACCCATAACTCTCCAAGAAGATAACAGGGGGAAAGCTTCAAGACACTGGACTTGGCAATTGTTTCTTAGATATAACACCAAGAGTAAAGGCTACAAAAACAAAAATAGACAAATAGGACATCAACCTCAAATACTTTTTGTGCATCAGAGGACACACTGAATAGAGTGAAAAGGCAACCTATGGAAATGGAAAAAAAACACTTGCAAACTTAGCTCCAGTTGCTACAAAATACCACAGATTGGGAGGCTTAAACAACAGACATTTATTTCTCATAGTTCTAGAGGGTAGGAAGTCTAAGATCTGGATGCCAGCATGGTCAGGTTTTTGGTGAGGGCCCTTCCCCCAGCTTGCAAAAGGACTATCTTCTTTCTGTACCCTCACATGGCCGAGAGAGAGAAAGCCAAGAGAGAGAAAGCTCTGGTCTCTCTTCCTCTTCCTGGATTTAAAGGGCACTAATCCCATCATAGGGGCTCCACCCTCATGAATCACCTACCTCACAAAGGCCCTACCCCTTAATATCAACACATAATGGTACAGGGTTATGACATATGAATTTTGGAAGGACACAAACATTTAGTCCATACTAAATTCTGCCCCTGGGCCCCCCATCCCCCCGGCTCTTTTCATGTAAATTTAAACACACACACACACACAAACAACACATTCATTCCATCCCAATAGCCACAAAAGGCTTAACTCATTTCAACACAGAGTCTAAAATTGCACCTAAATCAGATTTGGGTGAGACCTGAGGTACAATTCATCCTGACACAAAATTCCTCTCCCACTGTGAACCTGTGAAACCTGTTAAGTTTCATGCTTCCAAACTGCAACAGTAAAATAGGCCTAACATAGACAGTCTCATTACAAAAGGAAGAAATCAGAAGGAAAGGGTGACAGGTCCTGAGGAAGTTCAAAATCTAGCAAGGCAAATACCATTAGATTTTTCAGACCAGAGAATAATATCTTTGGTTTCAGGCTCTGCCCTCTGGACCCTAAGGGGTGTGCTATCACTTCCAAAGATATTCCTTTCGCTTGGCAGAGTCTTGCCCATGTGGCTCTGCAAGGCAGAAGTTCCATTCTGTGAAATCAAAGTGGAGGTACCCTGCCCTTCAGGCCTGTGCACTCTGCCCTGATGACCCTGATCCTTTGGGATACTTCTCTATTCTTGAAGAGTAACACATGTTTAAAGCCTTCCTTCATTGCATTCTCCTTGCTTCCTTGAGTCTCACACCTGGCCCTTTAGCCCCACCTGGCAGTGTTTTTAATGGTATAATTCCATCTCTTCCTAGCTTCTGTTGAGATGCTGATTAAGTCCTTGGCTCAGGTCCACACTAATATCCTTATTAAATGGTTGGTGAGCCACACTCTTGGTGTTTTCTTCTGAAGGTGCTTTCTCATTTTTGCAACCTGGATAGGCTGAGAATGTTCCAAATACTTTTTAACTTCTGGTTCTTTTCTGCTTCACAAACCCTTCTTCAATTCATTTCTCTCTTTTCACATTTTGCTATACAGTCTGAAGGAATCAAGCCACTCCTTCAACACTTTGGTTAGAAACCTCCTCAGTTAAATATCTAGTTTTATCACTCACAAGTTTCACTTTCCACAAAATGTTAGAACATGAACACAACACCGCCTAGTTCTCCACTCCTTTATAACAGGGATCACCATTTCTCCATTGTCCAATAACAAGTTCCTCATTCTCATCTGAGACCTCATGAGAATGGCCATTACAGTCTATATTTCTACCAACATTCTGTTCATGATCATTTATGAATTCTCTAAAATAATGGAGCTTTTCTCCTCCAGCTCTCCTCTCTTCTTTCTAAGCTCTCACTATTTGCCTTTAGCAGTCCCTTAATGACAATTCTGGGCTTCCCTGGTGGCTCAATCGGTAAAGAATTTGCCTGCAAAACTTAGGCAACGCTCCACGAACCTGGGAGTAACTAGTTAGTGCAGTAGCTCTCGGGGTCCTCAGACTCAGAGGCTACCTTCATATAATCACATGTTTTGAGATATCCCTTTCCTATTCTGAAATTCACAGGTAATGCAATCTAACTATACAGATAAAAAATAAATGTGAAATACCACCTGTCACATGAAAGAGAAATCTAAAGAATATAACCTGATATATATGTCAACACGTACATGGTTAAACCGGAAGATAAATTCTACAGATTTCCAAAACACTTCATGGGGAGAACTAAGCTGGGTGAGACCACTTAGTGCTCTATTCTCGCCGGTGCTGGATGCTGCAACAAGTGATTGACAAGTAAGTTCTTTGTGACTTAGAGCAGGTTACTTTTTTCTCTGAGCTGGAGTGTCCTCATATTGAAATGAGAACACTGCTTATTTCACAGGAATGCTGCCTGTATCACTTACCATCACATACGAAGCACTTAGGACCACATCTAGCCCATAGTAGGATCTCAGTGAATGTTGATTCTCATCATTTCTTTCTTGGAGGGGTCAAAGTTACTGTGGGTCCAAGGGTTATTTGTCCTCTTTGCAAGGTATACCTGATTGGGCTTAGTGTTCTCCTACTGGGGGAAATGAGAAGTGGGAGTAATTCAAAGACCAAAATGTTAAAGAAACAGTGACTTTTACTGCTCTCCACTGCTCCCGCCCCTTCTCCAAGTAGGTGAAATTAACATGGGTCAAATTGCCCTTCCTTCTCCCCAGCTCAGTCTTTTCATGCTAGGGACCTTAGTTCCATTCAGTTGCGTCCAACTTTTTGCAACCCCATGGACTGCAACACAACTTTTTCTGGCACATACGTCAAAAGTTTGTCCAGCCTCTACCCATTCAGTTCAGTTGTTCAGTCGTGTCCGACTCTTTGCGACCCCATGAATTGCAGCACACCAGGCCTCCTTGTCCATCACCAACTCCTGGAGTTCACTCAAATTCACATCCATTGAGTCGGTGATGCCATCCAGCCATCTCATCCTCTGTTGTCCCCTTCTCCACCTGCCCCCAATCCCTCCCAGCATCAGTCTTTTCCAATGAGTCAACTCTTCGTATGAGGTGGCCAAACTCTACCCATTACCCAGTTCCAAAGCCACTTGTACATTTTTAGATAAATATGTTACCATTGCACTCTACTTATCATACCAATTACTGTCTTAGCTTGTGCTACTGGAACAAAA
This sequence comes from Bos mutus, assembly GCF_027580195.1. Taxonomy (NCBI): domain Eukaryota; kingdom Metazoa; phylum Chordata; class Mammalia; order Artiodactyla; family Bovidae; genus Bos; species Bos mutus. The sequence goes on along the minus strand of NC_091628.1, from coordinate 18,688,064 downwards.
TACCATAGACTGGGTGGCTTAAACACCACACATTTCTCACAGTTCTTGGAGGCTGAGAGTCCAAGATTAGGTGCCAGCACAGATTCTTGGTGAGGGCCCTCTTCCTGGCCTGCGAATGGCTACTCTCTTGCTGTATCTTCACATGGCCAAGAGAGAGAAAGCTCTGCCCTCTTCTGTGTCTTATAAGAATTAGTGAATCCATCATGAGAGCTCCAGCTTCATGACCCCATCTAAGCTTAATAATCTCCCAAAGACTCCACCTCCAAAAACAATCACACTGAGGTTTAGGGCTTCAAGATATGAGTTTGTGTGGGTGGGTGGGGGGAGGAGATATTCAGTGACAACACTACTAGGTTTAGAAACAGTACTGTTTTCTCACTCAGTCCCTGTCATAATTCTGAAGCTGTACTAGTTTCCTTGTGCATACACTTTATTTCCTAACCTTATTAACAGCCATCCATTCGACATGAATTTGTTCTATTTTAATGATGCTGCTGTCATAATGATAACAGTCGAGACCTAGAAGCCAAGGTAGATAACTCATGGAAATAAGCTTGGCTGGGGGTTTGAAACTTCAGCTCTACTTGTTCAAAAAGTATGTGGGAAAATACAAAGAAAGATCCTACTTGGATTACAGCCAGAGTGTAACTGACAGACACACAGGAAAATTATGTACATTTATTAATATATTGAGAAATCCAATATGTTTTTTTGGTCTTTTGCCTTGTCTAAATCAATGAAACTAAAAATTATAGGATTCCAAGGCCACACATGAAATCACAAGACTTTTATACACTCCAAGGTAGATTTAGTACATTTAAATCTACATTTTAGGATTACTTGAAAATATACATATGAATAAACATTAGGTAAAAGTATTAAAATTACAGTAGCAACTATATTAAGATAGTGGAATTACAGTATAACTGTTTTGTAATGTGGCTATGGTTATATCACTTTTATCAAAATTCTGATTTAAAAATGAACAGTCTCAAGAAGCCACAACTTCTCAAGGCAACTACAGAGTCACATCCAGCTGTAATAAACTATCTAAATACCCTTTCAGGGAAATTTCAAGAAATTCTGCTTGAACTTGGACTTTTATCCAAATTACTAATTCATCTGAACTGATATCCTAAAATGTTACTTTTCCAATTTAGATCCTATTTTTTTTCCAATGTCTGGACTTTTTACTTTCTAAACTTGACTGCTGCTGCTGCTGCTGCTGCTAAGTTGCTTCAGTTGTGTCCGATTCTGTGCTACCTCATGGTACATTAGATTAAAAAAGAGGAGGGGGAGCATTTTAAAATTCCCCTGCAGTGAAACTTACCAAGATGAAAGTCACAGAAATCACTATGTAAAATCTTATTATTTCTTATCAGAACCCCAAAACAAACATTTCACAGATCTAACAATAAGTACATGATGTTAGATTATATTTTTCCTAAGACTAATTAATTAAATTACCCTGTTTGATGTTAATGGTACTCCAGAAAAATGACTCTTAAAAATATATGTAATTTGGGACTTCCCTGGTGGTCCAGTGGTTGAGAATCCACCTTGCCACGCAGAGGATGCAGATTCAATCCCTGGTCAGGGAACTAAGATCCCACATATCGCAGGGCAACTGAGCCTACACATGGCAACTAGAGAGTCTGTGCACCACAAGTAAAGATCCTGCAAGATGCAACTAAGACTTGACACAGCCAGGGCTTCCCTGGTGCTCAGTGAATGCAGGAGACACAAGTTCGATCCCTGGTCTGGAAAGATACCACATGCCACGGAGCAGCTAAGCTCATGTTTCATAACTATCAGGGCTGTGGTTTAGAGCCTGGGAACGCAATCACTGAAGCCTGTGCACCAGTGTCTCCTGCTTGGCAAGCAGATTCTTTACTGCTGAACCACCTGGGAAGCCTGGATGAGGTTTAGGGGAGTGGTTTAAATATAACTGTACAGACTGGTAAGTGTCTTGCTTTTTCACATAAAATGTCTTAAGAGTTTTCTAAAGAAGTGTATCTGTATCTACTCCATCCTTTTTCATGACTATCTAATATTCTACCAGGGGGGTACACTGTAATTTATTCCAGCGATGAGCACGACATGCTTTCATCTTTCTTCATGTATTTCCCTTTCTTCAAGGAAAAATCATGTAATATTCTCTATGAACCTATGATATTATTTCTGTATTACAGATACACAGAAATGAAACTTTTGGTTTAGAAGTATACACTTTCAAAATTGATAGATACAACTAAACTTCTACCCTAAAAAGATAAAACTGTTCATACTCTGTTCAACAGTTTGAGTGGCTACTTTCCAATTTGATACTTAGCTAAGGTTTTCCAATTTTTGCCAATTAGCAAAGATTTAAAAATATCTTATCTCATCGATGTTTTACATTTCTCTTATTATTGCTGTTTGAGTATCTCTTCAAAACTGTATAGGCTACATTTCTACTCTTATGAATTTCCTACTTACATCCTTTCTCATTTTCTACCAGGTTGATTTGTAGGCACACCTTGTATACCTTGACTATTAACTTTGTCTATTACATGTCAAATATTTTAGCCCAGGCCACCACTGCTTGTCTTTTTTAATGCCATTTAAGTTTGACATCTCATTTGAAATGGCTTTCACTGCCCTGAAATTTTTTTTAAATTCATGTCTTCCAAAATTTTTGCCATTTTATTTTTTACTTACTGAATGTATTTAGTCCAACTGGAACTTAGTTTTGAGAGTGCCACAAAGTGAGTACTTAATTATCTTTACCTCAACAGGACAGCCAATTGTCTAACATCATTTATAGACTAGCTCTTCCATTACTCACTTGTTTATCATATAATAAATTCTTCTGTAACCATGGAGCTCCTCCTGAATTCCTTATTCTGTTCCTTTGATCAACATGCTCATTCCTACTCCAAACTCTTAATAATTATAATTTTACAGTATGTTTTTATCTTTTTAATTTTTTAATATAAATTTATTTATTTTAATTGGAGGTTAATTACTTTACACTATTGTATTGGTTTTGCCATACGTCAACATGAATCCGCCATGGGTATACACGTGTTCCCCATCCTGAACCCCCCTTCCACCTCCCTCCCCGTACCATCCCTCTGGGTCATCCCAGTGCACCAGCCCCAAGCATCCTGTATCATGCATCAAACCTGGACTGGCGATTCGTTTCATATACGATATTATACATGTTTCAATGCCTGTTTTTTATCTTTGAAAACAAAAGGTAAATTCCCTTTTGTTATGCTTCATGTTGAAACTTAACTGTCCATTCTGGTGCACTTTCTTTCTCAAAACTTGAAACATCAGTTGGTCAAATCCCATTTTAAAAATTCTGTTGGATTTCTAATTAGGATTACACTGTCTTTACTGAATAATTTGGTAATTAAGTTCTCACATTCAGAAATATACTATTCTATCAATTTAAGATCTTCTTGTACTTTTTTTCTTCAGACGGTACAACATATTTCTAAAAATTTCTTAAGTATTTTATAATTTAAGCTTCTACTTTTCTTACTGTTTTTCACAGTTGGTTATTGCTGGTTTATAAGAAAGCTAATGAATCTAAGTTTATCCAATAGCAACTTGATTTACTGAAATCTCTTTTTGATTCAAATAATTTTCTGTTGCCTCTCATATTTTCTAAGTAGATAATCATATCAATTGCAAACAGTAACCATAATATATTCCACCTCACTCCTCTTCCCCGTTATTTAGAGGTTATTTTTCTTGTTTCTTAATGTACTAGCTACTTTGACCAATGTTCCTTTCTTTTAATGAAAGTACTCTAACAGTTCACTATGACATTTAATACAGGTTTCTGGTACTCTCTTTACAAGATTATTTTTGGTTGATAAAAAGTTGTCAGGAATAACTGAATTTTAGAAAATGATTTCTTTTTTTTAACATCAAAGAGAGAAACATACTTTCCCCCATTAACCTATTAATATAGTGAATTACATTAATATATTTCCTAATACTGAATCAATATTACACTCCTGGAATTCTACATATCAGAACTGGTATGATTCAAAGCTAGGCTCTTGAGTCAGATGCTGGGTTCAAATCCCAAATCTTTCACTAACTAGTTATATGATTTTAAGCAAAAATGCTTATATGATTTAACTTCTTTGTGCTTCAGTTTCTTCATTTTAAAAATGATGACAATAATATCTACCTCAAAGAATCGTTTTAAGGATTAAGTAAACTAATATATATAAAGTTGTTTACAATAATATACAGAATACAGAAATCATTTAATACATAAATAATTATTATCATTTACTGAGTGCCTTACATTTGCCAGCCAAAAGGTATGCCGCATTATAGGGGTCAGCAAACGAAGACCTGTGCACTGAATCTGGCCTCCTGCCAGCTTTTATTGGCATGCGGTTATATCTAATATTTACAATTTATCTCTGGCTATTTTTAAGGCTCCTAAACCACAGTTAAGTAGTTGCAACAAAGTTCATATGGCCACAAAGCCTAAAATACTTGCTATCTGCTCCTTTACAAGAAAAAAACAAAACAAAATTGCCAACCTGTGAAGTACTCTTCAAACTCACAGAGTTCAGTCTAACAGATGAGACAGGCAAGTTAAAATATATATATACATGCTACAGTATGTTACATACACATTCATGATATTCTGAGCATACTGGGGAAGCATACAGCAGTTCAGTACTAAACTACAGAAAGGATTCACACAAGAAAAGAGAGATAAGAGAAGAGGTATTTTATTTACTTTTCATTTTAAAATATTTTTATATGCCTTTCCTTTTTATCCAAGTGTGTGAATTGCTACACAAAAGGAATACAATGTTGATTTCTGTGACATTCATATTCTAAGTATCCAAAACATTTAAACTTTTTAACAAATGATAGATATATAAGTAAATGGTGAGAACAAGAATTTGGATACCTAACAATGACTAGAAATGCCTATCAAAGGTCTAGATATATGTATCCCATGGCAAGTATTTTACTTGCCATGTTTAATAGGCTCTTTCTTTTTTAATCCCTATAACAGCTAATTCTAGGAGACAGATCCCTGTATTACCCCTCTTTAACATAAGAAACTAAGGTAAAGTAATATGTTCATGTTCATAACAGCCAGTAAGGTATAACAACCTATACCTGCCTAACATAAAACACAGGCTGTTTATACTACAAAGCTGGCAAGTGATGGGAAATAGATATAGTCAAAGAATTTGTTATTGTTTAGTTGCTAAGTCATGTCCGACTCTTTGAGACCTCATGGACTGTAACCGGCCAGGCTCCTCTGTTCATGGGATTTCCCAAGCAAGAATACTAGAGTGGGTGGCCATTTCCTTCTCCAGGAGATCTTCCCGACCCAGGGACCAAACCTGCATCTCCCGCACCGCAGGCAGATTCTTTACCACTGTACCACCCGGGAAGCCCAGCTACGGGATATCAGAGTACAAACTCTGAAGATAAAGACAGAATACATTATAATTGACACAGCAGGAAATGTAGTGTAGTTTAATTTCTAAAACTGAGCAATGATTTAAATAAATTTGTATTTTTGAAGGAACAGTCTGGAAGCAGCCTGAAGATGAACTAGATAGAGGGACAGCTGCCCACACATTCTACCCAAACTCTACTCTGTCACACACATTAGACCAGTTTTGGCCAGGTTCAAGTAATTGATAAAAAAATATAATTCTAGGACACTATGGCATTTGAGGAATAATGATCTGAAGTATTGGAAAGAGCTAGTCCTAATACAGAAGAAACAAAAATATATTTCATAAACTACTAACTAAAATGTAAGGGAAAATATATATTGCAAATGAAAATATGACATAGAAAAAAATCAAGTCTAAGAATGAAACTGTGATTGAGAATGGCTGTCACAAAAAAGACTCATAGACTTAAGAGAATGAATTTATGGTTACTGAGGGGAAGGGTGGGAGGGAGAGATACAATGGAAGTTTGGGATTGACATGTATACACTGCTATATATAAAATAGATAACCACCGAGGACCTACTGTACAGCAAGGGAACACTGCTCAATACTCTGTAACAACCTAAATGAGAAAAGAATTTGAAAAAGAATAGATCCATGTATAATTGATCTCCAGAGAAGGCAATGGCACCCCACTCCAGTTCTTTTGCCTGGAAAACCCCATGGACGGAGGAGCCTGGTAGGCTGCAGTCCATGGGGTCGCTAGAGTCGGACACAACTGAGCAACTTCACTTTCACTTTTCACTTTCATGCACTGGAGAAGGAAATGGCAACCCACTCCAGTGTTCTTGCCTGGAGAATCCCAGGGACGGGGAAGCCTGGTGGGCTGCCGTCTCTGGGGTTGCACAGAGTCGGACACGACTGAAGTGACTTAGCATAACATAGCATAACATAGCATAATTGATCTCTCTGCTGTATACCCGAAACTAACAATGCATTGTCAATCAACTATACTCTAATAAAAAAAAAGAAATCTTTGGAAAACAAAAAAGAATGGCTATCACAAGCCAACCAAAAAATTTAGAGAATGAAAACATAATAAAAATCACAAAAAATTATGTCTTCACTTTTATTTTTATTTAAGCCAATCTTAAGACAAATGGATTTTGAAGTAAATGAAATCATTACTCCCTTCAAGCCAGATCTCAACAAAAGTACACAGTTGTATTTGACATCTATTCCTGCAAAGAAAGCATATAATTACTTTTTAAAGAAAAGTCTTAACTGTGCTTTAAAATGTACTTAAACATCTGTTTAGAACTGCCAGAGAAGTAGGCAGATTTTTTTTTCCTCCTCACTAGGGAATTGGATTTCACTAAGATATTACTTAAATTGTTCAAATTATTCTGTTCAAATACATGTTAAAATGTGGATTCTGAAGAAGGAAAGCAGAACACGGTGACTTTCAGACATTTTTGATAGAGGCTGATTAACAATCTGTCAAATTTAGAGATCTTTTACACCAAGGTTTATTTCAAAGCACATATCATACTTATTTTGTATTTCTAACAACTAGCACATAAGCAATCTCAAGAAGTGAGGCAGGAAGAGATGGAAGTCAATCAGAATAGTTTCATCTGTAAAATCAGAGTACCACCACATATCTGGCAGTCTATATAGGATTTTAAAAAATATAATCAACTTTCCAGTCAGAGTTCAAGTGGATCTTATTACTATACATACAGAAATAGTCATCTACTTGGAAAAAAAAAAAAAAAACATAAGGAATTCACTTTTGCATATTTCTATCCCACTGTGAAAAGACTAGCTGAATTTCCTTTGAGTAGATCAGTATTCTCCTGCAAAGAGGAACACAGGCGTTGGATAGGGACAATGAAAGATTAATAAGAATGGAAAGAAAGCTTTTAAAATGTGCACCGTCTATGCCAAGAAGGCAGTTAAAAGTTTTGAGTAAACCAAATGTTTACTGGAATACTATTATTTACAGAACTTTGGAGGATAAAGCTTGAACTCGTGATTTCTGGTCTTACTAAAAAAAGATTGCACTGCTTCCAATGTAGTAGTATTAATGTAAAAACATATGGTACATTAATACCACCATGGTTTCCAACATCCCTTTGGATGCTCACAATATTTCTGTGGGGAAAACAGGATATATATTACTCTCCATTTTAAGAACTGGGAACCCAAGACTGAAAAAAAAAACACCTAATCTGAAATCATATGGCCAATAAGGGTAAGTTGGAACTAAAATCCAAAGTACTTTTATCTCCTATCTAGGAAACGGAAACAGCTGGAATAATGAAGCTGTTTCAAATTATGACAAAAGTGGGGTGGCAAAGTGAATTTTTAATTTCTCCTTAAAGTGAAATTTAAAAAGCTGAACTTTTATTATGTAGCAATTCACGAAGGCTTGAAATTTAGTTCAAAAGGTCTATAATGCCTTAAAACCGAAAACAGTACACACATACACAAAGCATGGAAAACGCTAGTACAAGTAAAAGGGCAAGAGTTAACTTCAGTTTGGGGGTTTTGTTGCTTTGTCTGCTTTTAATGTTTTTAAGAGGAAAAAAAGAAACTCTACTGATTTTACCCAGACAGCTCTCCATCTTATATATCTTTACTTTTCCCAACACCTAATGCTATCTCTGACATACAGAATGTACTGATTCAAAGAAACCTCTCATGCTATATTCTTACTTTCTTGATAAGACAAAATACAGAGTAACCCTAGCCAATTTTATTCATGCAATCATAACCTGAAGCACCACTATTTAGCTGGTAATGGTACATGAAACACAATGTGCTGAAGGAAACAGAACTGCCGAAACATACACCTATAAATTTAGAAACTTCAAAAGAGGTATTTCATGTAGAGGAATCTTCAAAATAACCGATACTTACCCTTTAAATCACTGTAACTTATCTCTAAACAATCATAATGAAAATATTTTAAAAGAGACGTCTAGGTCTTTTTTCTCTGCCTCAATCTACATGTGATACAATCTTTTCTTGATGACTCAAGCTCATCAATGTGAATGTCAATTATGTGACTCTTGGAGTTACTGAGGGATGTTGCAACTGCTCTACTCTTTACTAACTCCTCATCAACTACTTTTACAGACGCTGTTTCCTGCTGCCTGCTCCCCAATTGTCATTTGCAGGCCACCAGCATCCTAGCCAAGGCTTCTACAATGACAGCTGTAGTTTAAAATATGTACAACCTGAATAGGCAGTTGATATACTTAGTCTTATACAGATTCTAAATCAAGCCCTGGAGTAGCTATTTTCACTGCTCTAAGGACTAGCTCAAAGGCTTTTCTTCTTTCACTTCCTAGTTGTGAAACTCAGTCTAGGCAGTTGCTAGAAGTCTGGTCACAAAATAACAATTACAATAGAAGTTATTTCTGCATGTTCTCTTTATTTTTATCTTAACATATGGAAAAAGATAAATGATACTCAAAACACACAAAACAACCATGTAGACAAATGATGTAAGGCAGCTCACATTATGTGCTATATGGACAATTAACTAGCCAATTATTAGCCAACAGTCAGCAAAGTAGGCCCGCTGGTCAAATTCTGCGATTGGAAGAAACAAATAAAAAAGGATATTCAATAGAGACTATAAGTGGCCCACAAGGCCTAAAGTATTAGCTATCTGGCACTCTACAGAAAGTCCGCTGATCCCTGATCTAAGCTATAAACACACACATATAAAATATATAAGCTATTCTTCAAACATAAAGCTTAAGTTATTAATATGTCAAAGTAGATGCAGCACTCTTCCAGTGATGGCTTCACAATGATACGGGCAAACTGTCCTGTCCAGCCCTGCCTGTTCCTTTCTTGACCATGTCTTGGCACTTGGCCAAAATCTTGTCTTTAACCTTCTTTTCATCTTCCTCCTGATACTTACCCTCTCAGACTGGTCTCCTTGAATGTCCTTCCTTTTGCTTGATCCCGAAATCCTTCCTAAGATTCAAGTCTGACTTCTTCTGAATGCCTTCCAGGATCATTCCTGCCTTCAGTAGCCTCACTTTCCTTTAAATTCCAGTCCTTACCACATAATTTAATAAGGCCATCTTGTATTTTTTGTTAAGGATTTCTTGTGTGTTAGTCTAGTATCCCCAACTAGTCTGTAAACTACTTGAAGGAAGGAAACACATCCCATTGCTTTTGTATCCCCACTCTAATAGCTCACCATCGTCTGAGCATGTCATCTCCCCAGAGATGACACATGCAACTCTCTATCTTGAGGAAAAAAAGCCTGAGGCCTGGTAATGGATGATAAGTGATTGGAAATATCAAAGGAAGACACATACAAAGGAACTTGATGTAAGACCATAGATTACACCACAAACTTATAAAGTATATGTGAAAGGTAAAGCAAAACTACCACAGTGGGAGGATGGAGATAAGATCAAGGGATAAGGAGGCCACAGCATAACACTCTGAAATAAAATGAGGCCAAAATATTAAGAAAATACTAAAAGCTCTCAAAACAGGTGAAAAAAAATTGTCTTTCACCATTACTGGTCATTCATTTCTTTCAAGCAAGCAGCTCTCGACACTGATATCCACAGGGGCCATTTTTCTTTTTCTTTTTGCAATGTGATAAACAGAAGCACTGAAAAAGACTCAGTGGAATTGCAGGCAGAGCATTCTAAACCTTTGGATTTACAATATTGTGAATTTATTTGAAATCTGCTAGAGACTGCTCGAGGGAAAAAAGCAATCATTTATCTTTTGATCACCTGGCTAATAAAACTGGAAATCATATGCATAGCCCTACATCATTCTCAAAGACATCATCTAGACTCATTTTCATAGAAAAATGCAACAAGAACATTTAAAAAAAAAAACCTTAGATTACCTCATCAAACTGTACTTTAAAAATACAGGCAAAATAGAAGATGCACAAGCCTTGGGTATATACACATTAAAATATACAAATATTTTTTAAACAGACATAACTATTAACCATCAATCTAAACTAAAAACATAAATTAAATGCTCTTTACCCAAGTAAAGCTACTAAAGATGATGAGAATATTAATCATGCATCCCTGTTCTTTTCTGCGTTTTGTAGCCTCTCAATCCTGACCTCTGCCTGGCTGGTCAGAGAAGAGGAAGAAATTTTTTCTTAATCAGTAATAAAATATGCTCAATATTATACCATAGAACTTAAAAAATTAGAACATAATTATTAAATGCAGGAGAAAATAAATCAGCTTTCAGTTACTCATATAAAGGGGGAAAGTGATGACACAGATGACATCAAAAGATAATCCTAAATCTGTTTTTTTGAATGCATACCATTAATTTGGGAGAAGTAAATTACCCCTATGTTTGATTGAAACCAATGTTAACTAGCAGTTAATTTTTCCTAAACAGTCAATGATTTTTGAGGGTTCAGACAAAATGGAAAAAGAGGGAGTTCATTCAGAAGCATACAGGTGGTTAAAAGCAGCCAGCCTGAGATAAAAAAATTTTCAGTTAACCTACCCAAGAAAACTGAGACATGTTCTCTGAAAGGAAAAAAGAAAATTTCATAAAATTTACTATGATAGTGCTAAAATTCAGAAACAAAATTATTTATAAAAATTTTAACAAAAATTTTTTTTTCCTGTCAAGTCAGTACCCTCTCTTCCCACTAACTGGTATAAGTGGTGATGGCAAGAATTATCAGTGGGTTAAGAAGCTGAAAGCAAAATTTTAGGCACTACATTATAGAAGATGTGTTACAACCAATCCTTTTTATCACTGTTTTAAGTCCACCATCTGTCTCAGTGTGCACTTTTATCTCATTACTTGAGCAAAATCAAATCAACCGAGAAAATATCAAAAAGGCAGGAGATTCATTTCTCTGGACTATTTTTAGGTGATTTAAAAGCTTACACGATGGCAAGAACTACAGATTTAGCAAATACACGAAAACTAAATATTTATCCAAATACAAGATCATAGCCATAAGACTCAATTAGTTTCTGCCTAACATATGGCTCCAACTCCTGGGTGGCATATGTTTAGCACTAGTGCTGGTACTATCGTGGTGATAAAATATTATAGTAACAGTTCAACTTTTCATTCTTATAGTACAGAAAAAAACCAATTTTGCTTTCAAGAACTAAAAACACGGAAAGCAGCAAAATTGTTTTGCCGCTCAATTTCGAGTCCACAAATTACATGCACATGAGCTTTACAGAGTCAAAAAAAATCCTGTCAGCCTGGTATTCTTAGTTAATAGATGCTCAGACGCAAAGGTGTCCAAAGAAACTTACATGAAATTTCACAAAAGAAAATCCCGAATTTACGATTCCTAGCACCCCCACTATCCATTATCCACCCCCTACCCCTACAAAAAAAATCCCAAGGTTTTTTTTTTTAACGCTAACAGTTTAATAAAAGAACGACTTACATTAATTAAAATAGCCCCTTTTCTGCCCGCGATTTTACGGCTAAATTATGAGTTCATTTTCCTTTACCTAACACATGACGTCCTTCCACCGCCGTGTCAAAAGTTCAAAGATCCAGGTTGTTAAACAGGGCGAGGACTGCAGCCTGGAGTCCAACCCCCCCGCGACTGAACAGGTGGTTAACTCAGCCCGCTGAAGGAACGGCCAGGTACCGGGACCAGCCAAACAAGATCAAACACACCCGGGCGGGTTTTCGAGGTTTGAACCCCAACAGGCGCGGGGGTCTCTTCAGAGGGGCGTTCAAGTTCGGCGGCCGCCGGGCGGCCACAAGCCCGGGCGCTGCGGACGCTCGGCGATCCTCTCCTGGAGGGCTCCGGCACTCGACCCCCGCGCCGCCAGGAGCGGCGCTGCTCGCCGCGGGCCGCCGGCCAGGGGGGGCGGAGGGCGGACCGCCCGCGCCCCCGCGCCGCCTCCGCGGGCTGGTGGCGGGGCCGTGGCCGCGCCCCCGCGAGCGCCTCCCGGAGAGACTGGGGCCCGGCAGGTGCCCGACAAGCGGATGCGTCCCGCCCGCGGCCCACTCCCCCCGCTCGGCAGAGCGCGCGCCCCCAGGACGGGGTGGGCCGCGCCCCTCGACGGGCCCGAACCCCCTCTCGGTGCCCCGGCCCTTCACACTCAGCCTAACGGATTCCGTGACGCCTGCCCCGGGGCGCGACGCCCGCCTTTCCCGAAGGGAGCGCCCGCGCTCTCACCTCCGAGTCACGCCGCTCTGAGGCGGAGGAAGGCGGCTACCCCGGTGCCTCTTCTTCGGGTTCCTGATCGTCCTCGCTCCACCTCAGCGGCAGAGCCAGCTCTCGGGGCCGCCGCAGCCGCCGGCGCACTGACTGTTGGGGTGGTTTCCCGGCAGTGACGGCGCCGCCTCAGCCCCGCTCCTCGCTCCCTCTCCGCGTAGCTCCCGCTTTCTGTTTCACCCGAGGGACCGCGAACGCCGCCGCCGCCATGCTTACTACGGAGCCGGGAGGAGGAGCCCGGAGTCGGCTCGCCGAGTGCGGCTGCGCGAGCCCCGCCGACGGCGCCCCCGGCCGGCCCGGACCCCGCGTCCCCGCCCCGCGCCCGCGCCCGCCGCCCCGCGGGTCTTTCCCCGGAGCGCCGGGCTGCCGAGTAACCCCACCACGCCGCAAGCCCGGACGCCCACCGCCCTCCCGGGCTCCGGGCTCTTTCCCGAGGCCCGACTGCGCCCGAGTCGTCGTAGCGGCGACACTAGGGAAATGAGGAGTTAATAATGGACGTTCCTGGGACCACTCACACAATTTCTCAGTCCAAACTCTAAAAGGCTCCCTGTGAGGCGCACCGGGTCTGCCTCTTTCCGAAAGCGCAAAACTTAATGCCGGCAGGTGCTTTTAAAGACACTCCCCCGAGGAACAGGAAGCCAACCGAAGTGGGCTTGGATGTTTTCAATTCCAAACGCTTTAGTGCCCGGGATCTCCTCAGCAAGCAAAAATACTTAGATATTTACTGCAGTTGAAAATGTGGGGGTTAGTTTTTTAGTCTCTTCCCCAATCAAATCGCGTGGAATCCCATTACCTTAATTTGTGCTCCAGCCCGAAGACCTGGAAGGGAACGCAGTCGAGATTTCCCTGAACCTCCAGCGACTGGGGGCGCTGCAATAATGCCTGAGGGCTGCCCTGGGCTGCTTCCTTTTGCGGGTTCTACTAGAAGACTTGGGATGGGGGTAGTCCTTGGGACGGGGAGTCTAACCCAGGAACTGTCCCTTCAGAAACAATGGTGATGTAACCAGGCTTCTTTGTCTGGCTTTATTTCGGTTTTTTAATTGTGCTGCCTTTCAAAAATAGCAGTGCTTTTTTCTTCCACCTTTTAACAGGAATTCTCTGAAAATGTATTTATTCCCTACCTTCTTAAGGAATACAGTGGTTAATGAAATCCTTTGTTGATGACTGGCCATCAGATGCCATACCTTGGCCATAACCTAAAGTCCCAAAAGATTGCTGAGGTATATAGGGTCTCTACTTAGGTGATCTCTCTTTTTTTTTCTCTCTCTCTTTGGAATGTTCTCATCACCTTTTCTAATATCTGTTACTGCTGCTCCTCTTCTCATCTGCCTCTTGAACCACTCAGATCCTTCTTCTCATCCTTTCTACTTTACTGTTTATTTTTTACTCTTTTCTCCTTTCTTGTGTTCTTTATGGCGCCAGGTAATGATTGATGAGGTGTTTATATCCACAATCAGCCAATGAGAGATTTGGTTTCTTCCTCTTCTTCCCATCAGTAAATAGGACAGTGACTCTATATAAAATGGTATCTTGAGATATTTTCATTGTTGTTCACTCTCAAAAGTTCTTTTCCTGCAAGAGAGAGAGGTGTTTCCTTTTCTTAACTTCCAGATTTGGCCCTCTTCCAGACAATTGCTGGAAAGCTGATCTCTGAATAACTGAAGCATAACTCTATGTTTTAAAATAGGATTTATCAGAGTGTGGGTGAGTTGGGTGGCTTCTCCATATTGCTTCCCTAGCTCTATTTGGTCTGAGACTAAGCTACTGCTGCTGCTGCTGCTAAGTCGCTTCAGTCATGCCCAACTCTGTGTGACCCCATAGACGGCAGCCCACCAGGCTCCCCCGTCCCTGGGATTCTCTAGGCAAGAACACTGGAGTGGGTTGCCATTTCCTCGTCCAGTGCATGAAAGTGAAAAGTGAAAATGAAGTCGCTCAGTTGTATCAGGCTGGTAGCGACCACATGGACTGCAGCCTACCAGGCTCCTCCGTCCATGGGATTTTCCAGGCAAGAGTACTGGAGTGGGTGCCATTGCCTTCTCCCGAGACTAAGCGGCTGCTGCTACTGCTGCTGCTAAGTCGCTTCAGTCATGTCTGACTCTGTGCGACCCCATAGATGGCAGTCCACGAGGCTCCGCCATCCCTGGGATTCTCCAGGCAAGAACACTGGAGTGGGTTGCCATTTCCTTCTCCAATGTGAAAGTGAAAAGTGAAAGTGAAAAGTGAAAGTGAAGTCGCTCAGTCGTGTCAGACTGGTAGCAACCACATGGACTTCAGCGCACCAGCCTCCTCCATCCATGGGATTTTCCAGGCAAGAGTACTGGAGTGGGGTGCCATTGCCTTCTCCGCAAGACTAAGCTAGTGGTTTCCAAAGACAACTCTAAGTAATTTCCAAAGCTTCCTATTCAGGAGCTTTTTAAAAAGACAGAATCTTGTAATCTATCCCTCAAAATTTAATTCCTTTGGCATTGGGGTAGGGATGAGGGGGGAAAAATGTCATTTAAAAAAACTATATTATTAAAAATTATATTTGGGGCATGCCTACATGTATAGGCACAACAAGAAAGAACAGCTATTTTGGAGGAGACTAAGACATAATTCAGAATACCATTGAAGTAGACATAGATTAGTCAACAATATGCGATGCTGTAAGGTTGAGTCAAGTGAGGACTGGGGAATTTATGTTCTGTGGAGAGAATGAATCACACACATAAATAACCCTAGCATGGCCACCAGTATGAATTCTTTGGGAATCCAGAGAGGGACACTAATTTACACTGACTTTGAACAAGTCACGTCTCAGTGCTTCATTTTCCTTATCAATAAAAGTTATTTAAAATTCTCATCTTTCTTGAGCTCTGAGTAATACCCAACACTTGGATCACTTATTTCCTCGAAGAGTTCTTCTTCCTTTGGCACTATACGCGCTTAGCTTTTCCAGATACCTTTCTGGGTATCGTTTCTCTAATTCCCTCACAGATTCCTTCTCCTCTCCCTAACTGTTAAATATAGGACTACCTCACAATTTAGTCTGGGTTCTTTTCTGTTTTCGTTATAATCTCTTGGTCTGAACATCATCACCCACCCCAATTATTTTAGTTACCGTCAAAAGTTGATGATTACCAGGTATGTGTCTCTAGCCCTGACCCTTATCCTAAATTCCAAATCAACTGCTTCATTAACTTAGTCACTTGAAGTCTCAAAGTTACAAAGTTTAGACCAACTTAGTTGATAAACTCTTCTTGTTTTCCTTTCTCCTCATCTATGTGTGTGTATGCACATTTTAGTCGCTCAGTTGTCAGACTCTTTATGACCCCATGGTCTGTAGCCGGCCAGGCTCCTCTGTCCATGGGATTCTCCAGGCAAGAATATTGGAGTGGGTAAACATTCCCTTCTCCAAGGATCTTCCCAACTCAGGGATTGAACCCAGATCTCCTGCATTGCAGGCAGATTGTTTATATTAGTGTTTATTATCTGAGCTATCAGGGAAGCCCTATCCTCATCTATCTAGTTGTTCAAATCAAACAGGCAGTAGTCACCCCCTGACATCTCCCTCAGATTCATTGCAACACCAAGTTCTGGCAATTTTCTCTCCAAAATCTCTCAAATTGACCTACTTCTTTCCTGTTGTCACCAATCTAATCTGGTCTCACTGCATATGATCTGAGCCCTTCCATCAGTTCTCTACTTTGCAGCTAAAACAGTTTTACTGAAAGCAAGTAAGACTATTCCTCTTCTCACATAAAACCCTTAAACAGCATCTCCCTGCTCTAAGATAAGACTAGCATTCTTAAGGTGGCCTAACAGCATGTGAGGTCTTGCCTTTTCTAGTCTGATCTGATACCACTCTCCCCTGGCTTCCTGTGTTGAAGACTTCCCCACCACCTTTTATATTCTCAAACATGCTGCAGTCTCAACAGCACAGGCTCTGTGCACATGACCTTCTTCTCCCTTTTAACTTGAGTATGGAAAAAGCATTTCTAACTTCCCAGACAAGTTCAAGACCCCTTGTTGATGAAGCCCTTCTACAACTAATGTACTTTTCCCTCTATGACCTACCTCAGTTTTTAGCATTTGGTTGGAGAAGGAAATGGCAACCCACTCCAGTATTCTTGCTGGGAAAATTTCATGGACAGATGAGCCTGACAGGCTACAGTCCATGGGGTTGCAAAGAGTCGGACACGACTGAGCACACATACGTAGCATTTGGTATGCGTATATACTGCAAATGTGTCTATTGTTCCCTTCAAGAGGAGAAGGACTGAACCTACTTTTGCTTACACAGTGCCTGGCATTTAATAGCTGCCCAATAAATATTTCTTAAATGAATGCTGTCCTCTGACGTTCCTTATGGCATTCTGGAAAGTTGTTGAATCATGCAATTAGGAGATCTGAGAGAGGAAACGTTTGTATGATTAGTGGAAAGAGATATGGTATACGTTGGCAGACAATTCTTCACAGAGCTGTCATACTTCAGTAACATCTAGTAAGCAGAGACACCAGCGGTTTTTCTCTAGACTATCTTTTCCAGATGTTTGTATATCAGATTTAGAAGGTTGAGATTGTGTTTCCCACTGGAGCAGGAGGCGCACCTTGTTTACCATCCAATATGATAACTTCTCCTTCTGTAGTGAAGGTTGAATGGGTTTACCTGTTCAGTTCAATCGCTTAGTCGTGTCTGACTCTTTTCAACCCCATGGACTGCAGCACGCCAGGCTTCCCTGTCCATCACTGACTCCCAGAGCTTGTTCAAATTCATGTCCATCGAGTCAGTGATACCATCCAACCATCTCATCCTCTGTTGTCCCCTTCTCCTCCCGCCTTCAATCTTTCCCAGCAGCAGGGTCTTTTCCAATAAGTTAGTTCTTCACATTAGATGGCCAAAGATTGATTTTGAAATGAAGTGAAGTCGCTCAGTCGTGTCCCATGGACTGTAGCCTACAACACTCCTCTGTCCATGGGATTATCCAGGCAAGAGTACTGGATTGATTTTAGATATAAGTAAATGGACACAGGGAGAAAAAATAAGTGGAGAAGTAAACTGAAGGTAGGATGTCTTAACTCACACAAAGATAATTAGTTACTGGAAGCGACAAGAAATTCCATCTTATTTAAAGGTTAAATATAAAGAGGGCACTTGAGTGAACAATCACTGTTCCTCCTTCCTAATGCCCTACCCTACCTATCCCCATTCTCTTAACTCAGGACCAGGCTTATTTGACACTTTGATCTAAGTGTAGTCATCTTTTATTTTCATATAGTCTATCTATGGGCTCCCCTGGTGGCTCAGTCAGTAAAGAATCTGCCGGCAATGCAGGAGAGGTAAGAGACCCTGGTTCAATCCCTGGATCAGGAAGATCCCCCCGGAGGAGGAAATGGCAACCCCCTCCAGTATTCTTGCCTGGGAAATCCCATGAACAGAGGAGCCTGGTGGGCTGCCATCCATAGGGTCTCAAGAGTCAGACATGACTGAAGCAACTTAGCATGCGTGCCAGAGTTAATTAAAACAACTATCCAGATTCCTTATTCAACAGTTCCTTAATTTAGAGAAGTAGTTGTCAACCTCCATAATAGTTGTCTTAGCCTTCATAGACCTCCTTTTTTTTTTAACTGCAAATATTGGAGCTTCAGCTTCAGCATCAGTCCTTCCAATGAATATTCAGGGCTGATTTCCTTTACGATTGACTCGTTTGATCTTCTTTTGGTCCAAGGAACTCTCAAGAGTCCTCCAACACCACACTTCAAAAAGCATCAATTCTTTGGTGCTCAGCTTTCTTTATTGCCCAACTCTCACATCCAGTCGTGACTACTGGAAAAACCGTAGCTTTGACTAGACAGACCTTTGTTGGCAAAGTGATGTCTTTGCTTTTTGATATGCTGTCTAGGTTGGTTATAACGTTCCTTCCAAGGAGCAAGCATCTTTTAATTTCATGGCTGCAGTCACCATCTGCAGTGATTTTGAAAATAATAAATAAAGTCTCTCACTGTTGCCATTTTTCCCCCATCTATTTGCCATGAAGTGATGGGACCAGATGCCATGATCTTCATTTTTTGAATGTTGAGTTTTAAGTGAAAAGCCAACTTTTTCACTCTCTCACTTTCATCAAGAGGCTCTTTAGTTCTTCTTTACTTTCTGCCATAAGGGTGATGTCATCTGTGTATCTGAGGTTATTGATATTTCTCATGGCAGTCTTGATTCCAGCTTGTGCTTCATCCAGCCCAGCAATTCACATGATGTACTCTACATATAAGTTACCTGTAGCTTATCGTAAAAGATGTAGGCTTCTTAAGCTTGAGGTTCTTCAGCTCTGATGCAAACCCACTGCATATGCAGCATCACCTGGGTTACTCCGTATTTCCTTGGCTGAGACCTGGGAGGCAAGGGAACTCTTATGAACAGGAAGCTGGTGCTCCTTGCTGTGAAAAAGTGAAAATCAAAGTCACTCAGTCATGTCCGACTCTTTGCAACCCCAGGGACTGTACAGTCTATGGAATTCTCTAGGCCAGAATACTGGAGTGGGTAGCCTTTCCCTTCTCCAGGGGATGTTCCCAACCCAGGGATCGAACCCAAGTCTCCTGCATTACAGGCTGGTTCTCCAGCTGAACCACAAGGGAAGCCCATGCCATATGTATTACACTCCTTTCACCCAGAAGATTCAGATCTTCTGCTAGCATCCAAGAAACTGTAGCAAGCTAAGTTATTAGCTTGCAAGGAGTGTAAAATCTCAGACCCTTCACAGCTCTTAACAAGCTACAATGCGTTGAAGTGAAAGAAAGAGATGAAAAGGTCAAACAGCAGGTGGAGATTTGTCTTTTGGGAAATTTGGGGGGAAAGTCTCGTGAAGAAGAGAGCTGGGACAAGAGATTGAAGTGGGAGCATTTTGCTGGTCAAACCTGAGCAACCCTGGGAGTCATAACTCAGAACAGAGCCAGAGAGAACACTGATTGTCATTTGCTCCTCTTTGGATAGGGAACTGTTGCAAGTCAGGAAGAGGAAAGGGAGGTAAAAGCAGTTGATCTGGAGGCACACCAGTTAAAGCAGTCTGAAGTTTTTCATTTGTCTCTGAGGGGTGTGATGTAAATGTGGGGGAGGAGATAAAGGCTTGCGTGTGAGAGTGCTAAGTCACTTCAGTCATGTCCTACTCTTTGTGACCCTATGGACTGTAGCCCACCAGGCTCCTCTGTCCATGGGGGATTCTCCAAGCAAGAATACTGGAATGGGTTGCCATGCCCTCCTCCAGGGGATCTTCCTGACCCAGGGATCAAACCCAGGTTTCTAATGTCTCCTGCATTGGCAGGTGGGTACTTTTACCACTGGCGCTACCTGGGAAGCCTGAGAAAAGCTTTGGAATCAGGTAAATCTGGGCTCAAATCTCAGCTCTATTTCTGACTGATTGATCGATCTTGGGCATGTTATCCTCCAGAGCCTCAATTCCTCACCTGTAATCTTAGGATAAAATATCTACTTTGCAGGAGTAAGTGGCATGATGCATGACAATGCCTGGTATATGCCCGGTGCTCAATAAATAAGTAATATTACTAACTGTATGATTAGGATGTCCTGGATAATTGTGTCCTGGTGAGGGTAGGAAAGTTCAGAACCTTCCTCAGTATTTCCAAAGACAGGAGTTGGTCAGAGTCAAATTTTGCTTCAAATTCTTGATCCTATTGCAATTTCCATGCTTCACTGCACTTTCCCACCCATGCTTTCTTGTGTGGATGAAATAGCTGCTTCCCTAAAAGCAAAGGAAACATGGAATAAAATAGAAAGCAACTTGACATTGAACGCTGGCCATTCTCATCACAGGAAATTTCTCACAGGCCATCATTCTCCTCAGATCCCACTCTGCCACTCTGTTGCCTCGGATCCTCACTCTGCTAAGAACCTCCCCCATGATTTTTTAAATTTCTGGGACCCGCCCCCCAAATCTGTCTTGGGACAATTTCCAAATTCTTGTTCAATTTATTACTCAGATATTTTGCTTTTTGTTTTCTGGTCCTCATTTGTATCCCAAATAGCTTCGGAAGCCTTATTTTCTTTTCAAAAAATAAAAAAGATCTATTCAGTGATTTTTGATAAAGAGTTAACTCTGTTTTACAAAAGTAGTTCTTAAAATTTGGCATGAATGAAAAACACCTGGAATGGCTTACTTAAAATATAGTGGTTCTACCATGTGTCCTCCACACAAAGATTTGGATTTATGAATTTATTTTATAAGCACTCCAAGAGCTTCTGAAAAAGGCAGTCCATGGGCCATACTTTGAACATCTTAGAACACCTCAAACAGCAGTCAGCTTTCACAAATAAGATGGTTTTTCTGTGACATGGAGTTAAACTAGGATTGACTTAGTTGTTCAAGAAAACTGATCGTCTATGGTTCAAGTCTTTCATGTTGTTTCTTTATAGAGAGACCAATTAGGAAAGACTAATTCCTAATGCCTTAATCACAAAATGATATCCTAATAGTCCAAATTTGTTAATGTTAGTGATATGATTTCAAAGCCATGCTACAGGAGACAGTCTTACTTCCAAAGAGGGAAAAGTCTTATCTGATTACTGGCCAGGACTTATTGAACAGGTTCCTGATTTGAAGGGGCCGTACAATAATAGCCAGATTATAAGGATTTTCTCTAGGTTGAGAAAATAAGGTTTTTGTATCTGTCTTTTAGACTGTCAACGGGTCTTTGATGTTTTGTACAGCTTTAGGAGGCAGTGATAGCAGCTCTGGAGTTGAACACACCACAATCATTATCCAGCATAACCAGATGACATATGAATCAGTTTTAAAGACAGAAGAAGGAGATAGCCATCTATAAGGATAATAAGGCCAAAGATGACTTAGGATTCAAAAAAAACTATCTCCAAACTACCTACCTTTTGTTTCTCAAAAAATCAAATTTCAAAACCAGAGCAATACTTTATCAAGATAACAATGGGATGTTAATCTGGAAAAAATAAAAATAAAATTTAAAGAAGTTAAGAAATGAAAATTCAGATAATCTAAATGCAATTGTCACCAAAGTTCTTCCGCAAACTTGAGAAGTAAATATTTAAACTGAGTTGCATTTTCAAAGTAACAGGCAAATCAACTATTTGTGGTAAGTAGAGCAAATATCTTTATATAATGTTATCATTAATTTTTACATATACAAGTGAAACAGGCATCTTTTAAATATACAATGAGGTATAGTAATGGGAAAAACTGATGCTGCTGCTGCTAAGTCGCTTCAGTCGTGTCCGACTCTGTGCGACCCCAGAGACGGCAGCCCACTAGGTTCCCCCGTCCCTGGGATTCTCCAGGCAAGAACACTGGAGTGGGATGCCATTTCCTTCTCCAATGCATGAAAGTGAAAAGTGAAAGTGAAGTTGCCCAGTCATGTCCGACTCCTAGCAACCCCATGGACTGCAGCCCACCAGGCTCCTCTGTCCACGGGATTCTCCAGGTGAGAGTACTGGAGTGGATTGCCATTGCTTTCTCCGAATGGGAAAAACTAGGGAAATTGTTTATAAATTGAATACTTTCAATGAGGTAAATAAAATACTAATTTAATTTCAAATTTTCATGTATAAAGTTTTTAAAAATCAAGACACATTTGACCTTTGATCTTATTTTCTCTTTACAGTGTACATCCAAGATATAAATCTAGTACCATTCTATTGAAAAGACAAAAACTAAAATGAATTACTAGAAGTAATTACCATTATTAAAATAAAGTAAAATGAAGAGATTCACTTTAAAAATAATGAAAGATGACTTCACCAACTACATATTTAGATTCAAATTAGAGAAACTACTGACTTAAAACATTAGAAATTCAGATGTAGCCCATTTTCTCAAGTTACAGCAAACTAAAATTAAAAACGGAGCTGTGGTAGAACTCGCAGAGTAGTCTCACCCTCTTCTCCCGTCCACCTGCAAATTTTTTCCACAGGATTCTAACAATCCCCAGGGATTTGCACAGGTACAGTCCAAGAAATTAGCCCTCTGAGAAACCCCGTGGCGTTCACTGACTTCCTCCTTCCCTCCCCTGCTGTACTGAGGTATTTTCTCCTGTTATTTCCAAACCCAACAAAACTCCCCCGCTGCAGTTCTGTCTGTGCCAAAGGGGCCAACCCCTAACTTGAAGGGCGCTCATGTCTGTACCAAGATACAGTTTGCCATCGGCACTATTTCCCCTTGCTCTTGTCTTTAGCTCCCAAACTCCCATGTACGTTATTGCAAAACATATAATTATATAATTTATTTGTAGCTCTAGGACTTAGGCATGAGTTCATGGAATAGACAACATGTTCCACTAAGCCTTTTTCTCTAACACTGGGCTATTGACCTTAAAGCGAACTTTTCGTACTTCTCTTCACTTAGGGTGAGTTGCTTTTTCCCTTCCTCTGTAAATAGACTGCTCTACTGCTTTGCTAATGTGCCCAAACATGCTCAAATCCTAGACCAAAAAACAGCTTAGCTCAAACTGTGACCCCAGCTACAAGAACAACTTCTGAACAGGGTCTTGGATGTTTAAGAGATGATTTACTATATTAATATTCTTAATAACAGCTTCTATTGAACATTGGACTTCCCTGGTGGCTCAGACGGTAAAGAATCTGCCTACAATGCAGGAGCCCTGGGTTCCATCCTTGAGTTGGGATGATCCCCTGGAGAAGGGAAATGGCAACCCACTCCAGTATTCTTGCCTGGAGAATTCCACAGACAGAGGAGCCTGGTGGGCTACAGTCCATGGAGTCATAAAAAAGTCAGACATGACTGAGCAACGAACACTTCACTTTCATTAAACATCCATATTAGACTAGGCATCGTACTCAACATTGAAAAAGAACAACTACTTCCTCCTAAGAATTTAAACTGATAATCCAAATCTGCTTCAGAGAGAAGTCCATTGCAAAAAAGTGAAGTGAAAATCACGTCCAACTCTTTGCAACCCCATGGACTATACTGTCCATGGAATTCTCCAGACCAGAATACTGGAGTAGGTAGCCTATCCCTTCTCCAGCACATCTTCCTGACCCAGGAATCGAAGCAGGGTCTCCTGCAGGTGGATTCTTTCCCCACTGAGCCATCCGGGAAGCTCTCCATTGCAAAGGAATCAATCAAGAAATATTTATAGAATGCCTTTTATATTAAAGGCTCTGTACAAAGAACAAATGCCTTGACCTTAACAAATTTACTTTTTGTGCTGATTATTTATGTTGTGCTCTCAGCTCCATGCCCACCCTTTCATATTCTGCTCTGGGATGCTGGGTCTGGGTCTGGAAACTACATTTCCCAAACTCCCTTACCAGTTACCTTCATCTTAGGGTCACCTAGTGGAGGCTGTGGTAATTAAAGAGATATTGGAAGGGTGGTAAAGGGGAGACAGGGCTTGCTTTCTCTTTGCAATTCCTGTCAAAATATAACAGCTCCAAAATAATTTCAATATCTTTGGGCATATTTAGACCAGCGATGCCACACCTCTCCAATGCTGCTAGGACTAGTCAACTTCTGCTTCCTTATTAGTGTAAACACCAGCCATACAACACCTCCCTCATCAGTTCGGTTCAGTCACTCAGTTGTGTCCAACTCTTTGTGACCCATGGGCTGCAGTGCACCAGGTTTCCCTGTCCATCACCATCTCCTGGAGCTTGCACAAACTCATGTCCATCGAGTCAGTGATGCCATCCAACCATCTTATCCTCTGTCGTCCTCATTTCCTCCTGCCTTCCATCTTTTCCAGCATCAGGGTTTTTTCCAATGAGTCAGTCCTTCCAATCAGGTGGCCAAAGTTATTGGAGCTTCAGCTTCAGCATCAGTCCTTCCAATGAATATTCAGGACTGATTTCCTTTATGATTGATTTGGCTGATCTCCTTTCAGTCCAAGGGACTCTCAAGAGTTTTCTCCAACACCACAGTTCAAAAGCATCAATTCTTCAGCTCTAAGCTTTCTTTATAGTCAACTCTCACATCCAAACATGACTACTGGAAAAACCATAGCTTTGACTAAATGGACCTTGTTGGTATGCTGTCTAGATAGGTCATAGCTTTTCTTCCAAGGAGCAAGTGTCTTTTAATTCCATGGCTGCAGTCACCATCTGCAGTGATTTTGGAGGCCCCCCCCCACCAAATAAAGTCTATCATGATTTCCATTGTTTCCCCATCTATTTGCCATGAAGTGATGAGACTGGATGCCATGGTCTTTATTTTCTGAATGTTGAGCTTTAGGCCAACTTTTTCACTCTCCTCTTTCACTTTCATCAAGAGGCTCTTTAGTTCTTCTTTACTTTCTGCCATAAGGGTGGTGTCATCTGTGTATCTGAGGTTATTGATATTGCTCATGGCAATCTTGATTCCAGCTTGTGCTTCATCCAGCCTGGCATTCTGCATGATGTACTCTGCATATAAATTAAATAAGCAGGTCGACAATATACAGCCTTGACGTACTTTCCTCATAGACCCAGGTATTAACAATACGAAGACTCTTCCCATAAGCAAGAAGTGTTTTCATTTAGTTCTCTGTCCTGCTCCAGCCCAACCCAGCAGTTTTTAGCTATTAATTCTTTCAGCATTACTGTTGCCCTTTCAGTTTTTCAATACCCCATGTGAGTGTGGTTTAGTCACTAAGTCATGTCTGATTCTTGCAACTCCATGGACTGTAACCCACCAGGCTCCTCTGCCCACAGAATTTTCCAGGCAAGAATACTGGAGTGGGTTGCTGTTTCCTTTTCCAGGGGATCTTCCTGAACCAGGGATTGAACCTGGGCCTCCTGTATTGCAGGTAGATTCTTTACCATTCCTGTTTCCCTTTCAGTTTTACAGTATCCATGTGACTAATTCCTTGAATTAAATTCCTCCATCTGAAATACCTAGCATGGTTTCTGATTTCCTGCCTAGACTCCTATTGGTAGATTTTAATCAGGTAGATTTAAAATACCTGGTCAAGGAGACAATATTTACTCATGCCAAAAAAAAAAAAAGAAACATTCAGAAAAATAACCTTTGAAATAAACTACTCTGATAAAATATCCTTCTGGGATTCAAAAAAGCAGCCAATCAGTTGCTATGGGTTGATCAAACACAGGCATCATGCCTTTTCTTTCTTAAAAAATAATTTTCTTTATTTGTATGGCTGTGCCAGGTCTTAGTTGCAGCATGTGAGCTCTTAGTTTCAGCTTGTGGGATCTTAGTTCCCTGACCAGGGATCAAACCCAGGTCCCCTGTACTGGGAACGAGGAGTCTTAGCCACTAGACCACTGGGGAAGTCCCATGCTTTTTCAATTAATTTTTTTTGGATTTAATCTTCAACAGTGTGATCAAAGTACTATTAGTTCTCATTCTACAGATGAGAAATACTGGTTCTGAGAGGTTAAATATATGCTCACATACAGCTAAGATGGTAGCAAAGCTGAGATTCATACCTAGGTCTGTGTATGCATCCTTTCCATTATTCCATGTTAGTTCAGAAGGGGTGATACTTGAGGTGGATCTTGAAGAATAAGCTTCAAATAGAATGGTCAGAGGAGAGCATTTTAGTGGAAACGATAGCTAACAAAGGCATGAGATTGGGGAAATGCCAAGTATTCCTGGGGATAAGAAATAAAACTTGTGCAAAAGTTTGTGATGAAAGCCATCACACAGGGCAAAAAAAGTAGGTTGGGGCCAGATTAAGAAGGACCTTGGGTGGCACATGAGGAATTTAGAAACCACATATTTTAAATCAGGGATCTGAGAAGTGAAATGGCAGAAGTGAAAAGCTGTTTGGTATTGTTGATTAATGGACTTCATCTCTGTTATTTGTCAAGCCGATGTTGTTACCAAAGGCTTTTTAAAGAATCAACAAATAAAAACAAGACAAGAGAAAAACCTTTATGGATTAACCATCAAAACAAGTGATTAGAAAAGGAATTTTAACTTTGCATAGATTTCAGGGTTAGCAAAAAAGCAAACATCAAGCAAAAAAAAAAAAAGAAAATCTTTTAGAGAACGAAACTGGTTTTTATCACAGAGGAAAAAGAAGAGTACTGTTTCTCCTTTGCTGTAAGGTAAGTCAAAGTCCTAAAATAATCTACATGGCCATGAAAAATGTTAAGGACTTTCTGTAGAAAGGTATTATTATTTGACTAATACATTTTTCAGGGATAAAATGAAGAAATATTAAAATGACAAGTCCGCAACCCTAAATTGAGAGACACCAATAAAGTGGGCCACCCATCAACCTGTCAGTGGACTATTATGTTCTGTTACAAACCTCTCCTTGAAGCAATTGGATTCAGACACATTATGGGTTAGATAGACTTTTGTGGGCTAGTCTGGAAATTCAACTGTCATTTATAACTTTGTTTCCATGGCAAAATGCCTTTACAAGTTCTAAACAGCAGACTTTCAAATTAACTTTTGGAATATAACCCATTTGCAACTTAGGGACTGCCTGTGCTTTGAATGTAGATTGTCTATTATAACACGGTTTTAACTCTACTGAATCTCAGAGGATTTCAAATTAGTATCTTTCTTTCAAATCCAATACCTTATTTGGGAAAACGGGATTTAAAATCGCAACCCACCTAGTGTGAAGAAAAGGCAAACCCAATGACTTTTTTTCCCATTAATGGTCTGATTATAAGGAAGCAAGCATTTTGTCTATAAGTAGAAAGAGTAAAATGATGAATTAAAAAAACACCTGAGCATTTATCTCATGAAGACAGTATTTGTTATCTTTTTGCATAGCTTTTCTCTACGATACAAAGGTAACTCAAAGAAAAGAACTGCATCCATTAATCTTAAAAAGCCTGCTTAAACTATGCTTAATGATGATCTTTGTATCCTGTAGGTGAAAATTTTCTAGACTAGAACTGTAGGGATTATTGCAGGAATTTTCCATTGAACACTACACCAAAAGATGTAGGCAAACACGTGTAAATGAAACCTGGTGTTAAATTTTTTCTTTGCCAGGGAATGAAATATTTGTTGTTCAGGAAAATGATATAAAACATTTGCCTGGATTTCCAGTTAATTTTACTCTTTCAAGTGATTTCTTTTTTCCTCTTTAGAAAGAATTGAAATAGATACAGCAAAATAAGAGATATTTCTCTTTTCTTTCAACTTGTACTTTATTGAAGACATTTATTTACTTAAATTTATTTTTAATTGGAGGATAATTGCTTTACAATGTTATGTTGGTGTCTGCCAAACAACCTGAATCAGCCATGTGTATACCTATACCCCCTTCCTCTTGAGCGCCCCCATCCCACCCAGCTAGGTTGTCACAGAGCACGTGGCTGAGCTCCTTGTGTTATACAGCTGTTTCCCACGAGCGATCTGTTTCACACATGGTTGTGTATATATTTCAATGCTACTCTCTCAACTGGAGACTTCTTTAAGCTTTTTAAATTTATAGCTGATAGTTTGGGACAGTATATGATATGAAGTTCTGATTTGCCATCAGTTAAAATGGTTTCCATTATCATTCTTAATGGTGGCTTATTTGTTTACCCCTGGAATTTTTGTTTGCTTCTTTTATAAACCAGGTTTCTTCCTGGTCTATTTATCATGTAGGTGGTAGGGATAATACCCTTTATGCTGCTGAGTCGCTTCAGTCGTGTCCGACTCTGTTCGACCCCATAGACGGCAGCCCACAAGGCTCCCCCGTCCCTGGGATTCTCCAGGCAAGAACACTGGAGTGGGTTGCCACTTCCTTCTCTTTATAGTGAGATCTTAATAAATATATCTTATATTTAAATCTTTATATTATATATATCTTATATATAATTTATATATATATAAATTTATATATTTTTTATATTTATATATATCTTTATATTTATATATATCTTATATATAAAGATCTTACAAATACCCTTTATAGTGAGATCTTAAAAACATTTAAATTAAAATTTAAATTAAAAACATTTTTTTCATTAGATACCTAAGTATCTTTTGAAGCGAGCCTGACAGTTTGAAAATTGTTTTTTTTATTTAGAGTTTACCTGGTCCTTTATTTTCATCTGTTGTTTTCAAAATTCTTCATTTTGTATTTTTCATAATAACACTTGAAAGCCACCAACCTGGGAGTCAAAAATTCTGGATACTAGTTTACTCTTTCAACAAGTACTTCCTGAGGGCCTTTTTGTGTAGTTCATCCATTGCCATTCAGTTCTACAAATGTTTTACTTCTTATTGTGATTTTCTCTATGATCCATAGAGTTATTTAGGAGTACTTTTTGTTCTTTCCAAACATTTTAAATTCACGTTTTATTCTTGAATTTTAATATTTTTTATCCTGGGCAGAGAACATATTTTATACAAGAGTTGATTCATTGAAGTGGTTGAACTCTCTTTGGTGATGTATATGTAGTCATTTTAAAAAAAACATGCACTTGAAAAGAATGTATATTTTCTATTTGATGCAAAGATCTATTCATATCTATTGGCTTAAGCCTTTTAGTTTTGTTGTTCAACTCTTGAAAATTCTTATTAGTCATTTTGAGTTTGAGCTCTCCATTTAAAATCTCCCACTGAGATTATCAATTCATTCATGTCTCCTAGTAATTTAGTAAGATATTGCTTTAGAAATTTTGGAGCTATGTTTTAAAGTACACATTGGTTTCCCTGTTGGCTCAGATGGTAAGGAATCCTCCTTCAATGCAGGAGACCCGGCTTCTATCTCTGGGTCAGGATAGAAGGATAGAAGATCCACGCTTCCCTTGGAGGAAGGCATGGCAATCCACTCCAGTATTCTTGCCTAGAGAATTTCATGGACAGAAGAGCCTGGTGGGCTACAATCCAGAGGGTCATGACTGAAGTGACTAACACTTTCACACTACACGTTGAAGGTTGTTATATTTTCTTGGTGGGTCATTCTTATTATTCAATGTCTCTTTTATCTTATTAATACCTTTGCCTTAAATTCTCTTTTGGCTCATTTTACTTTTGCTATTAAATGCTTTTCTATTTGTCTGATTTAGCATACATCATTTTTCTCTCTATTTTTTTGTCTTTCTGTGCAGTTGTTTTATTTGTGTCTTGTATAAACATCTAGAGCCTATATTTTTATACATTCTGATTATCTCTATCATTTTATAGGTGAATGTAATTTTTTAATATTTATCGTGATTACTCATCTATTTAGACATATTTCTACACACTAGTATTTTTTAAATTGTATTTTTCTTTGCTTTCTCCTTTTCTGCTCTCTAATGGGTTAAACAAAGTTTTTCATGTGCCCCATAATTTTCTCTGCTGGCTTGGAAATTGCAGATTATTTTTCTGTTCTTGAGTGGATTTATTTATTTGTTTCTGTTTCTGTCCTCTCGCTGAGCACAGTTCCCGTTTTGGCAGACCTTGTGTGCATGCTAAGTTGTTTCAGTTGTGTCCGACTCTTTGGGACCCTATGGACTGTAGGCTACCAGGCTCCTGTGTCCATGGGATTCTCTAGGCAAGAGTAATGAAGTGGGTTGTCATGCCCTCCCCCAGGGGATCTCTCCAACCCAGGGATCGAACCCATGTCTCTTATGTCTCCTGCACTGGCAGGCTGTTCTTTACCATTAGTGCCACCTTGGCAAACTTTCAGTTCAGTTCGGTTCAGTTGCTCAGTCGTGTCCGACTCTTTGCGACCTCATGAATCCCAGCACGCCAGGCCTCCCTGTCCATCACCAACTCCCAGAGTTCACTGAGACTCACGTCCATCGAGTCAGTGATGCCATCCAGCCATCTCATCCTCTGTCGTCCCCTTCTCCTCCTGCCCCCAATCCCTCCTAGCATCAGAGTCTTTTCCAATGAGTCAACTCTTCGCATGAGGTGGCCAAAGTACTGGAGTTTCAGCTTCAGCATTATTCCTTCCAAAGAAATCCCAGGGCTGATCTCCTTCAGAATGGACTGGTTGGATCTCCTACTCTTTAGTAAATACAACTCCTCTGCTTTCTCAGTGCTCCCATTTTGTTACCTTTTTTTTGGGCTACATCTAAAGTTTTAGTGTATTTCTTAATTGAGCAAAATACATATTTGTGCATTAATTTATACTGTTATTCATATTTACTGGCATATTTTTAGCTATTTCTGTTCTCCATATTACATCTCATATCCTAGACTTTCCCTGTAAGTTCATTTTTCTTCTAGTGGAATGAAGCATGTACTTTAATAGCTCTTTTGGTGAAAATTTCGGTCAGGATCAAATGATTCTTAACCATATCTGACCTAGATACATCTTTTTGTAATTAGTATTTTGTAGTGCCTTCTTTACTTCATGAAATAAAATACATAGATAATATAACAGCAATACATAAAAATTTTAAGCAATCAATATAATGTCACAACTGCTTAGTAAAAGGAAAGGAAATTATAAAAAATAATGTGCTTCCTTGGAGGTCTTCCTTGGTAGTTAAGAATCTGCCTGCCAATGCAGGGGACATGAGTTTAATCCCCGCTCTGGGAAGATCCCACAGGGTGCGGAGCAACAAAGCCCATGTGCCACAGCTACTAAGCCAGTGCCCTAGGGCAGAAGAGCCACAGCTACTGAGCCTACATGCCACAGCTATTGAATACCGGGTGCCTAGAGCCCGTGCTCAGCAACAAAAGAAGCCACTACAGTGCGAAGCCCTAGAATCGCAAGGAAAAGCAGCACCGGATGGCCACAACTAGAGTAACCCTGTGCATAGCAACGAAGACCCAGTGCAGCAAAAATAAATGAATTCTTAAAAAGCACTATTTTTTTTAATGTAAATAAAAGTTTGAATACAACCACTAGAAGGCGTGATGAAGTAATCACATGCTTACATATACTTATCATGTTTAAGTTTGGATTTAAGGGAAGGAAAGCAATATTTAACTCAATATTATCAGTATTTTTATTTCACATTTTAATTTTACATTTTCTTTTTTATGTTATTTACTGCTTATTTTATATTTTACTTCATATTTGACATTTAAATAAAGAGGCTAAATATGTGTGCACGTCCATACATAGAATCATATGACTATGATAGCTACAGGGTGCAGATGTGTTGTTTATTGGGACTCAGATTTCTTCAATGGCCTTGCTATTGGTGACATAGTTTTCCAAAATAGTGAAAAATCTTTAGTACAAAGTTTTAAATGACACAAATTACAATGGTCCCTCTCTGAATTTGCATCATAGTTGTTTTTCTGGGTAATTCAACATATATTATTTTTATGATGCTTTTGAATTGTGGTACTGGAGAAGATGGAGAAGGCAATGGCACCCCACTCCAGTACTCTGGCCTGGAAAATCCCATGGGTGGAGGAGCCTGGTAGGCTGCAGTCCATGGAGTCGATAAGAGTCAGACACGACTGATCGACTTCACTTTGACTTTTCACTTTCATGCATTGGAGAAAGAAATGGCAGCCCACTCCAGTGTTCTTGCTTGGAGAATCCCAGGGATTGGGGAGCCTGATGGGCTGCCGTCTATGGGGTTGCACAGAGTCGGACACGACTGAAGTGACTTAGCAGCAGCAGCAGCTGGAGAAGACTCTTGAGAGACCCTTGGACAGTAGGGAGATCAAACCAGTAGATCCTAAAGGAAATCAACCCTGAATATTCGTTGGAAGGACTGTTGCTGAAGCTGAAGTTCTAATTCTTTGGCCACCTAATTCAAAGAGATGACTCACTGGAAAAAAACCTGATGCTGAGAAAAATTGAAAGCAAAGGGTGAAGGGGGCAACAGAGGATGAGATGGTTAGATAGCATCACTAACTCAATGGACATGAATTTGAGCAAATCCCAGGAGATAGTAGGGAACAGAATAGCCTGGCATGCTGCAGTCCATTGGGTCACAAAGAGTCAGATATGACTTATCTTATGAACAATTTTTGTGTTCCTATGTAAAAATGGAGATAGGTCTTAGGTTCAGAAGCTTATAGAGAGGATTTTCATCTCTATGTATATATAGTAGAACATTAGAGAGTCATTCAGGACAGAACAGTATTTTGTTGAATGGGACTTCCTCAGCATAGAGCTGACCATCCCGCATTCTTGGCCCGCCTGTCTTCTAATGACCAATAGTATCTTCCCAATTACTGTGATAACGCAAATTGCCTCCTCACATTTCTCACATACATCATAAGGGCAGTACTGCCCTATTTGAGGCCAACTCAACTAGTTAATCTCCTGGATAGTGGTTCTTCATGTTGGGTCCGCAGAAGCTCATGTGATTTCAGGAGATCTGTGGACTCCAAAAAAAAATACATAGACTTTCACACTTGATACAACATACTTTGTTGCTTTGTCAAAGACCACCATTAACGCTCTGTTCAAGCCCAGCAACAATAACCTTCACATTGCTCTATAACGTGAGAACTTATAGACCCCATCTATTTATCATTGTATAACCTATATAACTTATATCTCTCTGTATATAATTTATATACATTTGCCTGTTATATAGAACATTAAGAAAAGCATATAATGGTAGGGCAAATTTACTTCCTTCTTTCAATATGTTGATAACTATTTTTCAACATAATTGATGTACTTTGTTTTATGTGTTTAATTTAATTTAATTTAATTTAATTTTAAAACATTATTTTTAGGAGTGCCATATCTTCACTAGATTACCAAAGGGGTTTTTCACCCAAAAAGTGGATAAAATCTCAGAGCCAGGGCTTTAACATCTTCAAATTATTTGGCCTACATTGGCTCCATGGTAGGGGTTCAGAACCAAGACCTCAGTGAGGGAGTGTCCAAGAAGGAGTCAGAAGTCAATATAACTCAGAAATATAGTTAGACTGTACAAGATAGGAATACAAGAAGGTACTGATAAGATAATAGTCTCTTTGACCCAGTTTCTCTTCCATCAAGCTAGACCTAGGGTTCTCAAACTTTGGTGTGCCTAAGAATTCTGAAGAGCAAGTTCAGAAACACTGAGTTAGTAGAATCAGAATCACTAGGGGTTGGAGTATCATATTGGTGATATGAGTGATTCACAGACCAAACTCTGCGCAACCCGGGCTACACATGGGCTTCTTACACAATGTTTTAAAGGGACCAGTCGGAACCTGATATACATTGCATTTTCCCACTCCATTGCCCTGAAAAGTCCTTCTCTTATTCCATCCCCTTGATGTACTTTTACTTATCTGTTAAGCCTACTGCACAGGGAGACCCTATCTTTATTCCTTTCCAAAGTTCTCCCACCCCTCACATATTCCTTTATACATTTCTCATGCAAAAGGGGTTTTTATATTAAATTATTTGAACACCTGTGTCACTAGGCTAAGATCCTTGAGGGCAGGAAAATATTTCTATCCATCATGGGTTTTTTCCTTCTCATATCTTAGATATTCGTTAACTTGAACTGAAAATGAAGAAATTCTCTTTTCATTGAAAATTCTCATAGACTTTATTCTAAAATCAATCTCAAACTTTCAGACTTCTCTATCTATAGGAAAGTTTTATTCATTTTGGGGCACTTTGTGCTCCAGGAAAACTGTTGGAACAGGTCTTTAGATAGTTAGATATTTTCAGGAACTGATTTCATGATCCCAATCCTTGCATCTCCTCATATCTAGAAGAGCACTAAATCCCTTCATGGTGACATCAGCTGTTTGTGACTAGCAGAAAACCTTTGTAAGATAAGTGCTTAATTATGTGAACTCCTCCTTCACCAAAATCACATATATTGATCTCCCACTGCCTCCTAGGAGCCAGCTTCACAGAGCTGTCTGAGGTGCTGCCTCCAGGGCTGTAGTCCTCATTTTTCCCCAAATGAAACTTCACTGGCAAAAAAAAGTTTTATCCATTTCATCTTTTCCTTTCTTCGGTCAAGTTTCTTGGGAATATGTACATATACATTCACCAACGTGTATTGAAAATACCACATATTAGTTATTGTGGCAGAGATAGTTGCCTTCCTAAAGTGAGAATGCCCCTTCTTACAAGCAAGCCGCCAAGACAAAACAAAAACTCATATTTCCCAATCTTCCTTGCAGAAGAGGACAATCCTGTTCCCAATGCTGAGATGGGAACATAAATTATTGAGCAAGACCTCCAGGAAAACCCTTAGAAGGAGGACAGGTTTAGCTGGTTTGAACATTTTTGCCCTTTCCCTTTAGACCTTCAGCTTCCTTCCATCAGGAACATGGACACATTGTTGGGAAGTGAAGTGGCCATCTTGGGAGCCCAAAGTGATGAGCAGAGAAGCATGGTTGAGTGAAGGATACAGGAACCTGGACACTGATTACATCATGGAACTGCTGACCAGCCCTAGAATTTCTATTTCTCGATTTCTTGCAGCTAGAGAAAAATAAAACCCCAATTTATTCAAGTTATTCTTCCCTTTCTCTCTTGTTTCCCCCCCTTCCTTCCTCCTCCCACCCCTCCTTCTTTTCCCCACCTTCCATTTTTTGGGGGGTTTCTGCAGTAAAATGCAAACATTTGGCTGATAGTTACCTAGCCTCATCAATGAGTAAGGTTGCATTCCTGTGAACCTATGTTAGCGCAGCAGGACACTGAAAGAACTTGTTATTCAGTTCAGTTCAGTTCAGTCGCTCAATCGTGTCCGACTCTTCACGACCCCATGAATCGCAGCACGCCAGGCCTCCCTGTCCATCACCAACTCCCGGAGTTCACTCAAACTCACATCCATCAAGTTGGTGATGCCATCCAGCCATCTCATCCTCTGTCATCCCCTTCTCCTCCTGCCCCCAATCCTTCCCAGCATCATAGTCTTTTCAAATGAGTCAACTCTTTGCATGAGGTGGCCAAAGTACTGGAGTTTCAGCTTTAGCATCCTTCCTTCCAAAGAACACCCAGGACTGATCTCCTTTAGAATGGACTGGTTGGATCTCCTTGCTATTACTTGGTTGTTTATTTGACCACTATAGAGCTCAAATGGAGAAGGCAATGGCACCCCACTCCAGTACTCCTGCCTGGGAAATCCCATGGACAGAGGAGCCTTGGCAGGCTGCAGTCCACGGGGTTGCTAAGAGTCGAGCACGACTGAGCGACTTCACTTTCACTTTTCACTTTCATGTATTGGAGAAGGAAATGGCAACCCACTCCAGTGTTCTTGCCTGGAGAATCCCAGGGACGGGGGAGCCTGGTGGGCTGCCGTCTATGGGGTCACACAGAGTCAGACACAACTGAAGCGACTTAGCAGCAGCAGGAGCAGAGATCACATATATATTCCATCTGCTTTCTCCATGACTAATTTATAAAGTGGCATTTTTTCCGGGCTGGGTCTTTGCTGGCATGGTCAGGCTTTCTCCGGCTGCAGAGAGTAGGGGCTTCTCTCTAGTTGCGGTGCAGGGGCTTCTCAATGTAGTGGCTTCTCTTGTTGTGGCGCCCAGGCTGTAGGCCACAGGCTCAGTAGTTGTGGCCCTTGGGCTTAGTTGCCCCGTGGCATGTGGCATCTTCCTGGACCAGGGATCGAACCCATGTCCCCCTCATTGGCATGCAGATTCTTACCACTGGACTACCAGGGAAGTCCTAAAGTGGCATTTATAAAATCAATGTCATGTTTATAGTCATATATGGTGTGTGTATATTCAATAAGTATATATGTATACAAATACGTAGTTATTTAGATGTTTACCAAAGCCCCCAATAATTGACAGTGGTGGGATTTTAGATTATGTTTATTTCATTTCTTGTAATTTTATATTTTTCTTGCATCTCTCACATGACTGTGGATGTATGAACTTTTAATACCAAAAATAATAACACAACTTTTAAAAAGTTAGATATAATAGTAAGAACATTCGTAGTCTTAAAAACAAAACATCTTTCCTAAGAGTATTAGTTAATTAAACAACAACTGTAGGGATGAAGCAAAGGACAAGCTTTTAAGTCATCAGAAAGGATTTGGGCTCTTGTACTTGGGCTCCAGGAGGACCCTGGGAGCCCTGAGCTGCCACTGAAAGTCTGGCTGGACCACTGTGATGGAAAGGCCACATATAGGTCCATGCCCTACTTGAGCCCAGGCTTCTAGCCATTGTCACCAAGGCACCAGGTGGTGATAGAAGTCATCTTGGACCCTATCGACTCCACATGGAAAAGAAGAATCACCTGGCTGATCCCTGACCTACAACATCGTGATAGATAATAAAATGATTTTTGTTAGAGAAAAAGAGAAGATCTTGAGTTCTCACTATTCTCTTCTCTTGGGATAGTGGTCTTACCTACCCTGGAATCCACTTCGAAGGCTGGAGACTTACTGTCTAAGGGTGACTCTCCTCCACAGTGTCCTGGCCCTGCTTGGGACTGAGGGCATTGTGCCAGGGTTACTTTTTGTCCTGTCCCACCTGTTTTACAAGCAGCCATCTTAAAATCTTTCTATAGTTAAACACAGGAAGCTACTAAGTGATCAGTATGTTTAAGAAGAAGAATGGGGACATTGGATAAAGTAGACAGGATTTAAAGTAGTTCTTTTTTTTTTGTTTATTTAAAATTTTTTCATTGTTTATTTTTTGACTGTGCTGCATGGCATGTGGGATCTTAGTTCCCCAGCCAGGGATTGAACCTGTGCCCCCTGCAGTGGAAACAAGGAGTCCTAACCTCCGGACCACCAGGGAATTCGCTAGAGTAGTTCTAAAGAGAACATGTACTAGCATATACAATCATCACTGTGAAAATCTCCAGGGCTACAGTGTTGCAGCTTTTTAGGATTTTATGTAAACAGAATCTCCTGCAGTTACATAGCAACAGTGGTTTGGGAGGTACTCTGGGAAAATACAATGAAATGTAAGGGATACAGCTGTTTGAGGCAGGGTTCTCCAGAGAAACAGAACCAACAGGATATATATGTGGATGTATAGATATAAGAACAGATGTATTATAGGAATTGGCTCCCATGGTTAGAGAGGGCGAGAAGTTCCATGATCTGTGTCTGCAAGCAGAAGAACTGAAAGCCTAGGTGTCATTCAGGCCTGGTCTGAAGGTCTGAGAACCAGGGGAACTGATGGTGCGGCTATTGGTCTGAATCAAAAAGTCCCAGAACCAGGAGCACCAGGTGTGTTAGGACAGGAGAAAACAGAAGTGCCAGCTTTAGCAAAGAGAGAACAAATCTGCCTGCAGGTGGCACAGTGGTAAAGAATCCGCCTGCCAATTGCAAGAGACACAAGAGACTCGGGTTCGATCCGTGGGTCTGGAAGACCCCCCCTGGAGTAGGAAATGGCAACCTACTCCATTATTCTTGCCTTTAAAATCCCATGGACAGAGGCGCCTGGCGGGCTACAGTCCATGGGGTTGCAAAGAGTCTGACGTGACTGAACGGCTTTCATCATTTCATCATCCACTCACATGGGTGACAGTGATCTTCCTTATTCAGTCTACTGATTCAAATGATGTTTGTGATGACACAAGAACAAAAGAGCAGATAAAACCCAGGAAGGTCTTGGAATGCCAGGAACAGAAAAACCAGACTCTTATTGACCTTCCCTCCCATCCCCAATGATGTAACTATTAATGAATTTTAGGTCCTTCTGACCAGTATAACCTTCCCCACCCTTTCCCCATATAGGGAGAAGGTATTTGCCTTACTCTTCACCCCCCACCCAACATACCTACCTCATTGATTCAGCAAATGACCCATAAGACCCCTTTCCCACTCCTTACACCAGGGTATAAAAATGAATCAAGAACCCCTGTTCACTGTCGGCTCTCCCTGACTGTCAGGAAGCCAGCCTGCTGTGCTGGCAGTGACTCGCCCCTCCCCACTCTAATAAACTTTATTCTTCTTTCATTCTGCCTCGTGTCTGGAAATTCTTTTCCAACTCATGCCTGGACCACGATGATAATGTCTTCCAGAGATACCTTCACAGACACACCCAGAAATAATGAGGTTTTTTTGGTTTGTTTTAGTAACATTAGCCATCACAACATTTCCTCCAAGGACTTATAATCCGGCTTGAGAGGGCAAATATATTCAAGCAGCAAGATAACCAATAAGATTTCTGTCTTATATGCATATCTTATGTACAACACACGTATAATAAGTGCCACAGAATTTCAAGGATAGAAGACAATCACATAGGCCAGCATGATCTAGAAAGTGCCTGGAAAGAGCATCATCCTGTTGGTCCTTGAAGGTAGGCAGGAAATCTTACAGGCACACAATAGAACACCTTCCCTATTCCAAAGGAGCTCATTGAACTAGAAGTTCTTTACTTAATAAGAGTTAAGTAAAATTTTTTTACCCTTAAAAAATTTCCTACCCTATAATTTATATAATGTTTCTCTTAGCAGTGAAATTCACATTCCATGAAGTGTTATATATGAAGCACTGTAGGTAGTTTCTCAACAGAGGACACAGGTCTATGTATTTTAGATAAGGCTCAAGTATGTAGTCGGAGAAGGCAATGGCACCCCACTCCAGTACTCTTGTCCACTCCGGACACGACTGAGCGACTTCACTTTCCCTTTTCCCTTTCATGCATTGGAGGAGGAAAGGGCAACCCACTCCAGTGTTCTTGCCTGGAGAATCCCAGGGATGGGGGAGCCTGGTGGGCTGCCGTCTATGGGGTCGCACAGAGCTGGACACAACTGAAGCGACTTAGCAGCAGCAGCAGCAGCAAGTATGTAGTATGAAAAATAAATCCTTTAATCAGCCTGATCTAGAATCTGTTGTAAAATATTACATTTAAAACAAAACAAGAGAAATCCGAGACCTTTAAAGGCTTTTATTTTCTAAATACTTACTCAAATCTTTCTTTCTTATGTTAGTATTATTTACTTATAATGTTAAAAATTAGATGAATCCAATTCAGGGAACAAGAAGTCAGATTCTCAGTTTTTTCTTGGCTTAAATACCTTTTTCAGCTCCTGGCACAAGCTGTTCACACATGATAGTCTCAGTACTTAATTGCTGAATGAATAACTACATGAATAAAGAACAAGGAAGATTCAGAGGGGAAAAAAATTAGCAAAACCTGGTTAACACATTCCAGTAAATGTTTTGGCTGTTGAAATTGAAACCAAAGCATCTTGTTTAAGAATAGCTGGCTTAAAATTACATACAAAAAAAAAAAAATCAAGTTGCTTGATTTAAATGTACCTTGCTCTTTCTCATTAATGTACATACTCATTGTTTTCTCTAGTTACATTGCAACTGCTTTCAGGTTTAAACCTTCAGTCTTTTATTGTGATTCATTGTATGCGTGTGTGTGTGTGTGTGTGTGCGCGCGCGTGCGTGCCTGTGTGTGCTCAGTCTCTCGGTTTTGTCTGACTCTGGATTGTAGCCTGCCAGGCTCCTCTGTCCATGGAATTTTCCAGGCAAGAATACTGGAGCAGGTTGCCATTTCCTACTCCAGGGGATCTTCCTGACCCAGGGATGGAACCCACATCTCTTGTGCCTCCTGCGTTGGCAGGCGGATTCTTTACCACTGAGTCACCTGGGAAGCCCATTTGCACTTTTTAAAAACAAAAAAGGGACAAAAAAGGGTCATGAGGCCAACCATCACAACATATAAAGTGAATTAGCAATTCACTAAGCTTTTTTTTCCCCTTGCTTGAGCTTCTTAAGTTTTTTGCAATAAGCACATGTTCCTTTTGTAAAAAGAAAAAAAAAAATCCTAAATGTTTATTTGAAAATACAGTAGGTTTGAAAGGATATAAAAGGGTTCAGGATTTTAACCAGTCACTCTATGATTTTATGGTATGAGGTGATTGTAGATCAATTATTTCCTACCTATTTCCCACTCTCACTGCACTTTAACAAGTGCCATTCAGCAGTTAGATGAGGTTGGAGGTAAGAGGCTCCCCTGGCCTGCTGGGTACAGATTCTAGCAGGTAGTTACTGTATTTAAAACTCTTTGAAGAAGAAAGGTATTATTTAGGTATTAAGCATTATTATGAACATCCTGTCTTTTAAGAGCTCAAAGGAAAAGACAAAAGGACCTGTCCTTATTAGTATTTCCAATTAAACTGGGAAGGATAAATTATTTCCAAACCATCTAATCTTTCCTAAGAGTCCCCACTACCCCCGCTGCTACATTTCAGTCAAATCTACACGTGGAGAGAGACAGGAATCTAACCTCTAATTTTCCTCTTAGCTCTAATAAACACAGTTTATTACAGGGCTTCCCTGCATGTTTGTTTGTATCTTCGAGAAGTCAGGTTGCTTCTGCTAATGAGGTTTAACAATATGCTAGTAAGTGGTACTGCTTGCCCCTCTCCCCCCAGTTGAGTGAATAATACAAGAACATGCGGCTGTTTAGCTTGGGGTCTCATAAAGCATTGTGCAGGCCCTTTAACTGCAATATGGTGATGTATATTTGTCTAGGTGTTCCTAGAAGAGTCATATACTTCTAGAGATTAGTTACTGGGAAGTTTTTACCCTTTTCAGGGAATTAACAATAGTCTTCATCTCAGTTCACTCACTCAGTCGGGTCTGACTCTTTGCAACCCCATGGACTGAAGCACACCAGGCCTCCCTGTCCATCACCAACTCCCGGAGCTCACTCAAAATCATGTCCATTGAGTCGGTGATGCCATGCAACCATCTCATCCTCTGTTGCCCCCTTCTCCTCCCGCCTTCAATCTTTCCCAACAGCAGGGTCTTTTCAAATGAGTCAGCACTTCGTATCAGGTGGCTAAAGTATTGGAGTTTCAGCTTCAGCATCAGTTCTTGCAATGAATATTCAGGACTGATCTCATTTAGGATGGACTGGTTGGATCTCCTTGCAGTCCAAGGGACTCTCAAGAGTCTTCTCCAACACCACAGTTCAAAAGCATTAGTGCTTCAGCGCTCAGCTTTCTTTATAGTCCAATTCTCACACCCATACATGACTACTAGAAAAACCACAGCTTTCTAGATGGACCTTTGTTGGCAAGTAATGTCTCTACTTTTTAATATGCTGTCTGGGTTGGTCATAACTTCCAAGGAGCAAGCGTCTTTCAATTTCATGGCTGCAATCACAATCTGTAGTGATTTTGGAGCCCCCCAAAATAAAGTCTATCACTGTTTCCATTGTTTCCCCTTCTATCTGCCATGAAGTGATGGGACCAGTTAGTTTTCTGAATGTTGAGTTTTAAGCCAACTTTTTCACTCTCCTGAAAGAGGAGTGAAAGACTTTCATCAAGAGGCTCTTTAGTTCCTCTTCACTTTCTGCATAAGGGTGGTGTCATCTGCATATCTGAGGTTATTGATATTTCTCCCGGCAATCTTGATTCCAGCTTGTGCTTCATCCAGTCCAGCATTTCTCATGATGTACTCTGCATATAAGTTAAATAAGCAGGGTGACAATATACAGCCTTGATGTACTCCTTTCCTGATTTGGAACCAGTCTGTTGTTCCATGTCCAGTTCTAACTGTTGCTTCTTGACCTGCAAACAGATTTCTCAGGAGGCAGGTCAGGTGGTCTGATATTCCCATCTCTTTCAGAATTTTCCACAGTTTATTGTGATCCACACAGTCAGAGGCTTTGGCATAGGCAATAAAGTAGAAACAGATGTTTTTCTGGAACTCTCTTGCTTGTTTGATGATCCAGTGAATGTTGGCAATTTGATCTCTGGTTCCTCTGTCTTTTCTAAATCGAGCTTGAACATCTGGAAGTTCATGGTTGATGTACTGTTGAAGTACTAAAACCGCAATCACAGAAAACTAACCAATCTGATCACATGGACCACAGCCCTGTCTAACTCAATGAAACTATGAGCCATGCCATGTAGGGTCACCCAAGACAGACTGGTCATGGTGGAGAGTTCTGACAAAACGTGGTCCTCTGGAGGAGGGAATGGCAAACCACTTCAGTGTTCTTGCCTTGAGAATGTATGAACAGTACAGTATGAAAAGGCAAAAAGATAGGACACTGAAAGATGAACTCTCCAGGTCCGTAGGTGCTCAATATGCTACTGGAGATCAGTGATCAGTGAAGAAATAATTCCAGAAAGAATGAAGAGATGAAGCCAAAGCAAAAACAATACCCAGCTGTGGATGTAACTGGTGATGGAAGTAAAGTCCAATGCTTCAATAACAGCCTTAACTTGCCAGTTAAATTAATTGAATTATCAGACCCTTTGTGTGAATTCAGTTTTGACTTGGATGCTTACCCAGCAATCTCCCATAGCTTTCAACCTCTTGAGTTATAATTCCAAAGTCATCCAGCTTTAAACTGGCCAAAGAGCTCATGATTTGATAGAAATGATATTTCGAGGGATATAAATTGAATTTCAAAATGACGTTAAGGAGTTCCAAATAACAATCTGAATATCTGTCACAAGTACAATGATTCAGAAAAGGGTATGTCTAAACAGATTAGAGACTCAATAGAGAACATCATAAATTTAGACCAGATAATTAGAGGATATAATTTTTAGCCCAGAGGGATGTGTTTTGAATTCAACACCAGCTAGTTTTGGTAGAAGGTTGAGTCTGAATATTTCAAATGAAATGGCACCACATTAAATTATGTGTTCTAAAATAAGGAACTTTGTCCTCTTCATGAGAATCCCTGTTAGAAGTACAGTGTAATAAATTAAAATTTGAACTGCATACTAAATTGAAAGCATGAAATCCCATTTTTAATTACTTGAGAAATCAAGCGTTTGCAAAATCGTGGTATCTCAGAGGACTATTTTGCTTCCACATGTGTAAATGAATTGATTCCATAAAGACCCAGGAGGAGGAAATGGTGACCCATTCCAGCATTCTTGTCTGAAAAATTCCACTGATAGAGGAGTCAACTGGGCTACAGTCCATGGGGTTGCAAAGGAGTTGGACGCTACTGAGCGACTGAGCACGTGTAGAGACCAAATTTCTTGCCCCATTGCAAAATAAAGAGTTTCAAAAATATAGCTTCTTTCTGTATGTATGAATTTAAAAGCCTGAATGCATTTGCTAGTAGTCAGGCGGTTGTTACAGCAGTCTAAAATGAAGAGCTCACTGCACCCTTCCAGAAGGATCATCAGGAACCTGATGACATCATTTAGACGAGGGTCTCTTGAACCATGTTCCTGTCACCTGGGAGCTCTATTAAGGTGATGGAGACAGTCATCATGAGTCATCAAACTTACTGATCACAAAATATATAAGGGAGTAATGTTAGCATTCACCCTGTTAATGTGGGAAACCTACTCTTAAAAATAATTTGGGAGCCAAGGGTTACCTAATACTAATAGATACTCTCCCAATCTTGCCCTCATACTTTGGTCCCCTATCAGATTCTCTCTTCAGGAATAATACTCTCATCCCCCGGCTGCTGAGCACACTGGCTGCTTTCAGCTCACTCTGTATTTCTCACTGGAACTGCCCCCAAGGATCTGCTCTCACTAAGCAGCGGCTTGTGACGATGACTGGAGGATATAGAGAGAAAAGAACCAGCCCCCACGCCTCAGTATGGAACCACACCCAGCCCCAGAGCCCTTTAAAGGGTTGGCTGAGTGGCCAATAAAGGTTCGTCTAGTCAAGGCTATGGTTTTTCCTGTGGTCATGTATGGATGTGAGAGTTGGACTGTGAAGAAGGCTGAGCGCCGAAGAATTGATGCTTTTGAACTGTGGTGTTGGAGAAGACTCTTGACAGTCCCTTGGACTGCAAGGAGATCCAACCAGTCCATTCTGAAGGAGATCAGCCCTGGGATTTCTTTGGAGGGAAAGATGCTGAAGCTGAAACTCCAGTACTTTGGCCACCTCATGTGAAGAGTTGACTTATTGGAAAAGACTCTGATGCTGGGAGGGATTGGGGGCAGGGGGAGAAGGG
Source organism: Bos mutus (assembly GCF_027580195.1). NCBI lineage: Eukaryota > Metazoa > Chordata > Mammalia > Artiodactyla > Bovidae > Bos > Bos mutus. Next base: position 18,643,764 of record NC_091628.1, on the reverse strand, counting down.
GACGACAGAGGATGAGATGGCTGGATGACATCACTGACTCGATGGACGTGAGTCTGAGTGACCTCCGGGAGTTGGTGATGGACAGGGAGGCCTGACGTGCTGCGATTCATGGAGTCACAAAGAGTCGGACACGACTGAGCGACTGAACTGACTGAACTGAACTGAGGACTCAGTTGCAACAACTTTGCAGGTCAGCTCCTTTGCTTTTAACTTTGTTTTTCACTCCCTTATAGGACAATGTCCTGAAAGCACTCTCTAAGTGAAGTTTTTGCAGTTCACACCTCATCTACCCCTCTTCTCAGGGAAGCCAGTTTAACACAGAGATAGTCAAAATGCATGCATGCATGCTGCGTGCTAAGTCGCTTCAGTTTTGTCTGACTCTTTGTGATCCTGTGGACTGTAGCCCACCATCCTCCTCTGTCCATGGGATTCTCCAGGCAAAAACACCAGAGTGGGTTGCCATGCTCTCCTCCAGGGGATCTTCCCGACCCAGGGATCGAACCTAAGTCTATTACATCTCCTGAATTGGCAGGAAGGCTCTTTACCACTAGCGCCAAGTGTGGCCAGTTGTGTTGGCGAAAGCTGTGGCTGCTTAGATTGACTTTCTTGTCAAAATATTACTACCACCAACCTGTTCACTCTGGTGTTCAATATTATCATGGTCAAACCATTTCTTTGAATTAGTCATGAAGGCATGGGATATGTGGGAAAGTTGTGTAGCAGAAAACAATACCCACCGTGGAAGATAGTCTAATGTATAGTAAGACTGGATGAATTATAGGAAAAGAATAGGGAGGAAAGATCTCATGCAATCTGCTTTGAAGAAGTTCATAATGGGCTTCTCTGCACCCACTGGTGCTGGATTTATATGTGACTGAGGGAGGCATGAGGAAGGTGACAGCAGGGAACGGGTACCTGGAGGCAGGGGTATTGAAAGGAAGGCAGTGGAAGGGAGCAACTTCTTCAGTTCAGTTTAGTCACTCAGTCGTATCTGACTCTTTGCGACCCCATGGACTGCAGCACACCAGGCCTCCCTGTCCATCACCAACTCCCAGAGCTTATTCAAACTCGTGTCCATTGTGTCAGTAATGCCAGCCAACCATCTCATCCTCTGTCATCCCTCTCTCCTCCTGCCCTCAATCTTTCCCAGCATCAGGGTCTTTTCAAATGAGTCAGCTCTTCGCATCAGGTGGCCAAAGTATTGGAGTTTCAGCGTCAGCATCAGTCCTTCCAATGAACACTCAGGACTGATCTCCTTTAGGATGGACTGGTTGGATCTCCTTGCAGTCTAAGGGACTCTCAAGAGTCTTCTCCAATACCACAGTTCAAAAGCATCAATTCTTCGGCACTCAGCTTTCTTTATGGTCCAACTCTCACATCCACACGTGACTACTGGAAAAACTATAGCCTTGACTAGATGGACCTTTGTTGGCAAAGCAATGTCTCTGCTTTTTGATATGCTGTCTAGGTTGGTCATAACTTTCCTTCCAAGGAATAAGCGTCTTTTAATTTCATGGCTGCAGTCACCATCTGTAGTGATTTTGGAGCCCAAAAAAATAAAGTCAGCCACTGTTTCCACTGTTTCCCCATCTATTTGCCATGAAGTCATGGGACCAGATGCCATGATCTTAGTTCAAAATCTTGGCTTTAAGATGACTCTACAATGAAGCTACTCTAGACCACTCCTGCCCACACACATAGTTTTCTCTTTTGAATTCCTTTCACCACTCAGTTTATTGCTAAATTTTTGTCTTATGTCACTTAAATATTTAATAGGAGTGTGCCTTTCCTCATGCTTCTTTTGAACGCCTTATGGCACCAACACAGAACTATACATATAAGTACTGTTGAATGGATGAATGACTGGATAAACGTTAAGATGGAAAGTTTAACACATTAGAAACAAACACTTGTGATCCAAAGGTCCTCAATATACTGTTTTGGAAACTTTTAAATGTGGGATTTAACACAGTGTTTTGTTTTTTTTTTTAGCACAATGTTTTTGATAGGGAACAAGGGAGAGACATCATTTTATGTTGACCAAATCCAAACAGTATTTTTGAGAGGGCAATTTCAATCTCAAAATCATAACGATATCAGTATCTTGTCACAGGAAATAATAGATTCATGTAATTTCAGTATCTGCCACAGCTCAGTGAGAGCAAAGAGACTTACTGAAAAGTTACATGCTTTATGTAAACGCTGAGCAGTAAATGACTTCTTTTTGTTAGGGTATCTCCAGACACCCCCTCCTCCTGTTGAACACAAGTTTCTGCCTTGTAAGAGAACAAAGGTGCGGATGGCAGAGCACTTCTGTCTGGAGGCTGACCTGGCTGTAAACTGACTCCATTTGCAGACGAAATGACTCGGATCCTATTTCTCTTGGACAAAGTCTTGATACATTCCTTTCTTCCCCTTAATCCCACTGACCAAAATACTCAGGTGAAAACATTCCTAGGAATAGTTTGAAATGAGGATAATGACCATTTGCTTCTACCACACTCCACTTTTCCAGGAAAGATAATTTCTTCTTTAATTGATGCTTATTAAGAACAGTCCACAGTTACTTCTTCCTCCAAATAAAACATTGAACTAAAAACATTGAAATCAGTTTGCATGTATTCATAAAGTAAAAAGCTGTGGGCTAATGTCTATCATAAGATTATTTAAAACAGACAGAAATGTGAATGGCTGTAACAGAGAACCAAATAATGAAACATAAAGCATTTATGTTTGAAGAAACCTCCTTTGAACTGCAGCCACAATCCTTGAGGTGGTCTGCAATGACATTATTCATTTGAAACAGGACAAGCTATTTTGAAAAGACATTTTTAAAGTCACATTCAATACATTGAATCTATGTTGAAAAAATTATTAATCATTTATAATAGTAAGAGCTCAGTTATCTAGAAACATCAGTTAACCTGAAATGCATTTGTTACACTTTTTAGTTGGGTGATTCAGACAAGCTACAGGAAAAGCTGGTGAAGATAATAATTTAATATCACAAGCAACTTTCAGAGGAAAAGCTTTCTTCAAGAAAGAGTGAGCCCTCTTAGGCCCATGAAAAATATATGATTGAATTCCTGAAAGTTTTAACCCATTGAGCATGACAAATAATTTTGGCCAAGAAAAATCTCAGTAATGCTCCCATGGAATATTTCTTTTTTTAAACAAAATAGCTTTCTGATGAACTCACCATGTAATTCAAGTTACTACATGGATTAATGTTTTGCCTGGAATCAGGAAATATGAGTCAATTACCCTTTGGAGGACATATTTTAAAGATAGTGTTAGTTTCAGGGACTTATATGAAAGTCTCTTTTTTTTTCTGAAGATAATCAGGCATCAGAAATAGTTAAGTAAAATATACAAGTGAACAAGTAGAATAAAACAAAACAAAATGAAAATATCACTAGGATTACTAGAGGAAAATGGAGACCATGCCTTCAAATAATTGAAATAAGAGTTGAATTGTTCTGTCTGCACTGCAAGGGTGTTTCCCATTTGACCATAAATATTATAGTACAGACCATCTATGAGGATCAATAACTGAACTTGCATTTGTGTTGCACTGTCTGTAATCAACTCTTGTTTCTCAAAGGAATGCAAGTAAAGGTAAAAAAATGTTTACAGATTCATGTGATTCTTGACAGATTTCTCCACAAGGTAAATAATATGACAATAATCGGTAAATGTCTAATTGTACCTGAATCCTTTTGTTCTTTGGTGTTAGTCATTCAGTTGTATCGCACTCTTTGTGACCCCATGGACTGTTGCCTGCCAGGCTCCTCTGTCCATGGAATTCTCCAGGCAAGAATACTGGAGTGGGTGACCATTCCCTTCTCCAGGGGATCTTCCCAACCCAGAGATCAAACCCAGGTCTTGTGCATTGCAGGCAGATTCATTACCATCTGAACCATCAGGGAAGCCTTTGAACAAGAACAAAATGATGAACTAAGAAATCCAGATTGGTGGTTTGAGAAGGGAAGCTGGTCGAAGTTTTTATAGAGCATTCAACAAACTGACACATCCAAATTTGTGGGAGAAAAGGGAATTTACTGAAGAACAGAAAGACCACATTTGCATCCTTGTATATGTATCATGCCTGTGAAGGTAAACAGGTGAGTCCTACAGTCCCCTAATTAGAGCAGGCTTTGAATAGTTCTGAGAGACAGAAGTCTTTAGTCATGTGTGCTATATAATCTTAAAATTTTAGTCAAATGAGAGATTAAAATGACTCTTTTAAAATCAAATTCATTATTTGCCAAAAATCTCAATTCTTATGTGATTGTTCAGAGTATAAATCTTATTTTAATAATGTGTAAATGAAGTTACTCTCTTTACTGTGATCTATAAAATGCCTTCCACTACTTATTATTCATTACCTGGGAATAATTTTCTTCTCTTTGTGGCTCTATACCTTTTCTATCTTTAATCTAATTGTTCTGGCCAGCTGCTGTGATCTGTTGTGTCATGGGGATGGGGAGAATAATTTCTTAATTGGGGTCTAAACTGAAAGCAGCTTTTCCATTAGGCAGAAACATGGGTGCCATGGTGACTTCTGGGTCAGATTATTAAACACAATTGCGGTTACCCAAGGACGCTTATGCTTAAACTTTTCCATGGCCGATGTCACTCACAAGGTCAGTGTGTTATGAATCTTTCTTTTTGAAGCATTTCCTGAATAACAGTATCTCCAAATCTGTGTCATTAATTGCTTCTAATGGTCAAAGCCAGGACCTCCCACACTGACTTATTACAGATCTTAGTGGATGATAATGAGATTCAAATTTCATTAGCATGGTCCATGGGCTGTATCCTCTACTAGAAGCTGGGAACACAAGGACAGAAAGGCTTGTCTTGAATTGTCTCTTTCAATTCCCATTTCGCATGCACCTTTGCTATGTTGACTTCTATCAGGCTTTATATTCAATAAATATATTCTGAAATAGCTCTGCAAAGCTTATATTTGGGGGCCAGGAAGGAAGCCTCTCTCTCAAGGCAAGCAAAAAGGAAACTTCAAAACAAGCACTGCCAAAGTCATATACATTTCTGATGGACTTGGAGAACTCTTCATTTCAGGACAATGTTTGTACGTTAATGCAAGACAATCAATAAAGGGTTCAGGTATATTTCCTGTACTCTGTTCACTCAGGAAGAAAATCATGTATACATAAAATCCCAAGTGATTATCTTCTCCCAAACCTGCTCTTTTCCCCATAATCCTAACTCAGATAATGATACCAGCATCCCATAAAACCCAAGTCATTGCCTCTAGCATTGGTCTCGAGTCGTGTGGATTCTACCATCCAACCATTTTTTGAATCCATTCTCTGTTCTCTACCCTCACTGCCACTGAGAAGCTTTGAGTTTTCATCACCTCTGTCATGAATCACTGCACAGACCCGGGATTTCCTCATGGGCCCCATTACCTACAGTATGTCCCTCTTCAGTCTGTCTTCCTATACTCAAATTTGTCTTTTTAAGATACAAGTGTGATGGTGTCCCTTTCCTCTTTACAATGTTCATTGGCTCCTTGAATGGTGTAGCTCTTCATTTGATCTTTTATCTTCATTTCCCATTTCTTCCCTGGTGGCTCAGAAGGTAAAGCATCTGCCTACAATGTGGGAGACCTGGGTTCAATTCCTGTGTCAGGAAGATCCTCTGGAGAAGAAAATGGTAATCCACTCCAGTACTCTTGCCTGGAAAATCCCATGGACAGAGGAGCCTGGTCCATGGGGTTGCAAAGAGTCGGACACGACTGAGTGATCAAACTTTCACTTTTCCCATCTCTTCCCATAGTATGCCCTTTGTACTTCTCTGCCCTTCCATGTATACCTCTAATCTATGTGCAATGCCTTTGACCTTGTTTGCCTTGTTTTGTTTTAGTGTTTCAATGTCACAGCCCCTAATTCTTTTGCTGTTTTCTCTAACCAGAGAAGATTGTACTTTTCTTTGTACTTTCTGGTTACTTGGTATGTATTTCTAATTTAACTAATCATTTTATCTTCCAATTATTTGATTATGTTTTGTTTCTCTCTCCTACATGCTAAGCTACTAGAGACTTGTTGTTTAGTTGCTAATTCGTGTCTGACTCTTCATGACCTCGTGAACTGTAGCCTGCCAGGCTCCTCTGTCCATGGGCTTCTCAGGCAAGAATACTAGAGAGGGTGCCATTTCCTTCTCCAGGGGATCTCCTGAGATCAGGGATTGAACCTGTATCTCCTGCATTGGCAGATGGGTTCTCTACCACTGAGTCACCAGGAAAGTCCCTATTAGAGAGTAGGGGTTATCTTATTTGTTGTTGAATCTCCAGGCTTAACTCATTGATTGATCCAAAGCTGCCACCCAATCAATGTTGGATGAATGAAGAAACAAGAATTGATATGTTCCTGCAATTTATTTATTAGGTGTGTATGGAATATGGTGCCATCAGCAATGTGCTGGTAATGCATGATATTGATAGCAATAACATAGCCAGACTTTTCTTACTATGCTTTGCACTCCATAGAGGAAAGCCACAGATATGCATCTAATTTGCTTGAATTCTGGAGACGAAGTGCCATAATTCCCCAAAATATTGGATGAGAAAATTGTACATGGTTCAGGAGAACAATGTATTCTTTGACATTAGCTATGAAAGCTTTCAAAACAAAAATATAACTTCTCCTTGCCTCTGAGCTATTTTCCCTGGTCTCTTTCCTATGAGAGATCACATTTTTCTTTCTGTATGCACAGTATTTTTAGAGCACTCTGCTGTTACGGAGCATTCTGCAACCCCTAGTTAACCTATTTAGATCCCAGTGTTCTTATCTGTATGATGAGGCTAATGGTACTAAGCTGCTCTATCAGGGATGTTTGATTAAACATGTTTCTTGACATTGCACAGACCCTGCATACATCAGCAAGGGTTTTCAAAATAAAATGTTCTATATGCACAAAAAATTGTTTCATTTGGCATTGTCTTAAAGGCAAGCACATTTCCAACAGGAGTGTTTGCATCATCAGCAAACATTTCAAAATGGATCTAAGGTAAAAATTGTTATGACTGCAGCAGAAAGTTTTATTTGGAGTTGATAAGATAGGCAAGTATTTCAAAACATCTCCACCCATATTTTTTTGTGGGAAAAGCAAGGTTTGGTGGACTGTGAGGTAGTTTTTGCTCAGCATGCTGGTTCTTACAGGGAATTTTCTAATATTTTTAACTTCAAGACAGGCCTATGTTGGGTCATGTCTTTGTACAATGCCTTGACACTTCAAATAGGAATGGAGCCCAGAATTGTTGATGGCATGCCGTGCCCTGGTGATTTTCCTGTCATTTCACGGGGGCAAGAAGGCCTGCATTCATCTCTCATATGTGCAGAGCAAGATTGGCTTAGGTAGATAGAATCTCTTCTTTTACAACTCATTTTCCTGTCCATCTGACCTCTTCTTTACTTCTACCTTTTTTTTGCCGTACCACATTGGCACTTGGGATCTTAGTTTGCCAGCTGGGGATTGAACCTGTGTCTCTTGCAACGGAAGCATGGTGTCTTAACCGCTGGACTTCCAGGGAAGCCTCTACTTCTACTGCTTTTTGTGACAATGGCCAGTCTTTCTCCAAGTGAAAGGTAGCCCACACAGAGGAGAAGCCAGTAGAGAGAGGAGAAAATGAATGGAAATCAATAAAAAATATAAACAAAACATATCCTAGAATGCTTCCTAGAGGCTGAAAATTGGTAGCATGGACTCAGATCTTCCCAAAAAATGCAGAAGAATATTCCAACTCACATTCTCCTACCATCTGTTTCAAACCTACATTCAGTTGTCAATATGTGAATAAATGAGTGCCTCAGTAAAATTGGTGTGAAAAATAATGGCAGTTAAGCCAGGAGAAATAGCATAGATAAAGGTTCTGACTCCAGAAACTAGTTATAGTCAAGTTTTGATTAAGCTTGTTTTCTGTGCTTCCATAGCTTGACGCAACAGAATCGTCTGGAAATATTTTTAAACATTAAGAGAAACTCTTTTTATTGAAGCATAATATATATTTAAAATTTTTTATTAGAGTATAATTGCTTTACAATGTTGTGTTCGTTTCTGCTGTATAGTATACATCTTAAATGCATATATTTTAAGTATAAATGCTGAATTTTCACAAACTGAACACATTCATTACCAGGTCTCCCACACTGCAGGCAGATTCTTTACCAGTTGAGCCACCAGGGAATCCTTATTACTTATTAACAGAATTCTAATTTTCTGTTAGGAAAATTGTCAGAGAGACATGCAGTTACCTAGCTGCTACTGCTGCTGCTAAGTTGCTTCAGTCGTGTCCAACTCTGTGCGACCCCAGAGACGGCAGCCCACCAGGCTTCCCTGTCGCTGGGATTCTCCAGGCAAGAACATTGGAGTGGGTTGCCATTTCCTTCTCCAATGCATGAAAGTGAAAAGTCAAAGTGAAGTCGCACAGTTGTGTCCGACTCTTAGCGACCCCATGGACTGCAGCCTACCAGGCTCCTCTGTCCATGGATTTTCCAGGCAAGAGTACTGGAGTGGGGTGCCATTGCCTTCTCCGACAGTTACCTAGACTCAACGCTAAATCTTGACCTCTCTTGCAGTTAGGTGTAGGCATGTAACTAAAATATAGCCAATGGGATTTAAGCAGAAGTGTCATATGTGACTCCTGGGAAATCTTCAAAGGCTTGTGGTGTTCTCTTCTTGATCCTTTCCCTTTAGCTAGTGGCTGGAATATGGAAGCATTGGCTGGAGCTCAAACAGCCGTTTTGACCCAGGTCAATAAAGCCCATATGTTATGGTTGGCAGAGCAGAAAGCTGGACGGAATTATGTTCCTTAGAACTTTATGGATTTCATACCAACTCTGTAGTTAGTATCAATTCAGAACTTTAGAATAAAGTATTTCACGTTTTGGCTACTATTAATATGAGTTTTCTAATACTAAAGCTGAACCTAATCCCAACTGACTCAGGATTTTCCTGTTCTATATGTGCATGTCTGAAGGATCCCAAGAAGAGGTGGTGATCTCTCAAGAACATGGTGTTCTACTACTTGCTAAGAAACAACTGAGAGCAAATTTGGGTTTTGATAATCAATTCTTAAATAAAACAAATGTGTGCAATTTTGTACAGTAGGACTTTCTTTCCAGGAGCTATGTTAGTGACTGGTCTCTTTCCATAGTCTTCACAGGGCTCATGTCTTATCTGGTATCTGGAGCTCTTGGGTGACATTCTCCAGAGAGTGGTTCATTCTTTGCAGGTCAGTGTTGGCCTTAACATATTGTAGTTTTAGGGGAATTCTATGGGTTAGGGCTTCCCAGGTGGCTCAGTATTAAAAGAATCTGCCTGCCAATGCAGGATACATAGGAGATGCAAGTTTGATCCCTGGGGTGGGAAGATCTCCCAGAGGAGGACATGGCAACCCACTCCAGTATTCTTGCCTGGAAAATCCCATGGACAGAGGATTATAGCCCATAGGACTATAGCCCTATCCCTGGCAGGCTATAGTCCATGGGGTCGCAAAGAGTCTGAGACCACTGAGCTCACACACAGACAAGATAGATGGATTAGGGCAAGTTTCCAGCAGCAGTTAAGGGTACTGGATTCAATTCCTAAAGAGATGAAGCTGGCATGAGTTTGGCATATTGTCAAGTTTTAAGCCAAGACGAGCGGGAGTGGGCTCTCACTGCAACTCCAGTACCAGGGGGAGAACTGAGATGGGAACCAGGTTCTGGGATGGAGCTGAAGCAGAGGCAGGGAAGAGTAGCAGGTCCCCGGGCATCAGAATGCCCAGGATTGGCTGACTCTGGTGTGCACCAAGACCAGCTTCAAACCTCTATTGATCAGTGCCTGAGGTTCCTAATGTTTGTATACCCTCTACCTTGGTCAGAACTCAGACAGGGCTGAAGTTACTGATAAAAGATAGCACTGCCTGAGGCCGAAATGCATGAGAAAGATCATTGTCTGACTTTTTGCAACTTACTTAACTCTTCTTGGGCTTCCCTGGAGGCTCAGACACTAAAGAATCTGCCTGCAATGCAGGAGATCCCCGAGTCAGGAAGATCCCTTGGAGATGGGCATGGCAACCTACTCCATTATTCAGTCCATAGGGTTGCAAAGAACTGGATATGACTGAGTGACTAACACTCTCTTCTTAGCCTCAATTCTCTCTTCTGTAAAATTGGAGCTAATAAGACCTGGCTCAGAGGTATTCTATGATAAATTAAAAGACAGAAAGCTATGTGCAAGGAATTTGCAAATTGTGACAAGTTATACAAATGTAAATTATTATTACTCTCTGGGGAGAAGGATGGCAGCAATTTAACTGTGCAGAGCAAATCTCCCTAGCATTTAAGATGAGATGAATATAATTCATTCATCTGAAATGAAAGGGGGGTAGATTTATAGCATCAGGATATAATTACTAGATTTGTAATCTGGTCAGGAAACTTATGTCAAAGACATACTGTATTCTTATTTGAGAAAAATGCAAGGCTTTTCAAGAGATCACACGATGGACTTGTTTACCTTTTAATCATTTCATAGGCAATATGGTTTATCTTAGGGAAGCCATGATTCGCAAAAGTCCAGCTTATGATCTATGTGCATCAAGAACAGCCATGTTGAGAGAGATTAAATGTTGTGTGTTATTCAAGACAACCACTCAGCATCAAATACAAGAGTCAAGAGTGCTTGCTTTTTGCCATAAAACAGCATTGGGGCGTATAGGTTTACAATTGTATTTGTTGTAATAAACCATATTTTATAGGCAACAGGTGTAGCTGACTTACATCCTAAATTGTGTGAGGCTGTGCTGTCAGGCAGGCTCTAAAGGGATTTGGAAAGATTTATGAGACTGAGTGACAGCCAAGGTGATTCTTGAAATTGACTTTTTTAAGGTGTCATTTTGGTGAATGACAGGTTATAGTTACTAAAAAAAAAAAAACCCTCATAATAATAAGGAGTTTGTCTTTAAATGGCAGTAAGGCTCTTTAGTGGGGAGGGGGGGAAGCTCATTTTTAAACTAGAAATTGCTACATTTTGGACATTCGGCAAATCTAATTGGCTCTGAGCATGTGGCCTGACTTGCTCAGCCATTCAGAATCACTTCTTCCCCCAGCCAAAGGCCACATGCCTTCAAACTGGGTTATAATCTACTCGCCCTGCTTAAACAGAGTTTGCTCTTAATTAGGATCTTTTCGATTATTGCAATTAATTTGAAGACAAATGAATCAGCTATGCATCAAAGGAAGAGAAAGAGGAAAAAAATAAAAGAAGGAAAAATGTATTCCATGGTCTTGTCAAATGAACTTCTCTTTCCTTCTGTCATCCTGCTCAGGGGCCCCCATGCTTGCTCCTCTCCCTGAGATAAATCATTTAATCTTTACCCTCCTCTCATGTTTCAGACCGGTCAGCTAGTCTCACAAAGCTTGTCAGCATTTGAACTTAACATTTTCAGGTTGAATAAGAAGCATTTTTTTTTTCCTTTCATTTTTGATTGGTTGTTAAATACGATATCATAACTGTAGAGAAAATTTTAGAGGAAAACAAGGCCTGTCATTCTCCTTAAGGTAATTGTTTCTTTTGTATTTTTGTTACTAAGTCATTTGTTTATATGACAAATGATTATTGTGAGCCTTCAATAGCCCGAGCTCCATTTTAGACTGGGGATATAACTGGAAACAAACCACTCTGCCCTTCTGGGATTTTCATTTGAATGTGGGGAGAGAGAAACAAACGAATATTATGTCAGATGGTATTGAGGTCTAAGGAGACAAAACAGGGTAAGTGTTGGGAGTGTGAGGTTGGGTGGGGAAGCTATTATTTCCTTTCTATTTTCTTCCAACCACACACATACTCCCTCCGCACTCTGTAAGACCATGTAGAAAATGCTAACATGCTCCACCCCTCCCCCACAAAAAACCCAACCTATAAATATATATTTAGAGATACAGTCTAAACTTTATTTTTTGTAGCATTCATATGACATTTAACGTGACAACACAAATAAGAGTCTTCCCTGGTGGCTCAGATGGTTAAGAATCTGCCTGCAATGAAGGAGACCCAGGTTCAATCCCTGGGTGGGGAAGATCTGGAGAAGGGAATGGCAACCCACTCCAGTATTCTTGCCTGGAGAATCCCATGGACAGAAGAGCCTGGCAGGCTACAGTCCATAGGGTCACAAAAAGCTGGGCACGACTGAAGCAACTAACACTTTCACTTTCTTTCAACACAGAGAAGAGGTTTGATGCTAATTCTCAAATGGAGAAACTTGGAAGAAATAGAGAGATAAAGCATCAAATAAAAGAGGAAATTGGCACGAGACAGAGGAGAAAAAGTTCTAGTCATTAAAAATTTGCATTCACATCAAACTCTGAGAATTTGGGGCAAGACCAAATTATAGGATAGAGAAATCCTGAGATAAAGTTAGAAACAAATCAAGGAAGATTAAAAGCAGTTTATGTCAGGGGCTTCCCTGGTGGTCCAGTGGTTAAGACTTCACACTTCCAATGCAGAGGGTGTGGGTCGATCCCTGGTTCAGGAACTAGGATCCCACGTGCTGGGAGGCCTAAAAACCAAAACAGAGCAAACAGAAAAGCAAATGGAATGCACATAACAAAAGTTTTTTAAAGAGCAGTTTATGTCAGAGTCAACAGTCTTATCCAACCTGTGTACACTGATTGTTTCTGTTTTGCATAAAGTTCCTGCGTCCCCTCTGGTCCTAGAAAAGAGTCAGAAGGTTAAAAATATTGCGTTCTGCCTACCTACAGATGTTAGGACTATTAGCAATTTGAGAGATGCACTAACACCTTAAAATTGAAAAGTCTAAAATCAGAAGATGCTAAGCTCTGATATGGGCTTTTTCAAGAGTCTACGCCAAGTTGAAAGTTGAGTAGTTCAATTTTCTCTGCCCCCTTTAAATGCAAGTATATTTGTATATGGCTAATTTTCATTAAAATAATGGTTAGAATCATCACATGTAAGATTCAATAGCCCCCTTTACTCTGGGAGCCACCAAGGACCAGCAGAATGAGCTCAGCATTGGCAGCAGGCAGATTTGGATTTAAATCCTGGCTTTTCCAGGTATTCATTGACCTCAGGCAACTCAGTTCACCTCATTGGAACTATTTGCTAGCCAGTGGGGACATTTATGGTGCTGAAAATGATATGCATTCAAGGATCTAGTCTTGACTTGCACACACGAATGCTCAGTTGTGTCCGGCTCTTTGTAACCGCATGGACTGCAGCCTGCCAGGCTCCTCTGTTCACGTATTTTTCCAGGCAAGAATTCTGGATTGGATAGCTATTTCCTTCTCCAGATATAGTGAGTATTCAGTTAAAAGTAACCATTATTGGGACTTCCCTGGTTGTCCAGTGGCTAAGACTCTGTGCTCCCAATGCAGGGGGCCCGGGTTTGATTCCTACTCGGGGAACTGGATCCCATATGCTGCAACTACAAATCCCAAGTGCTGAAACTAAGACCCCACACTGCCAAATCAGTTAAAAAAAAAAATTGCCATTATTATTGCCGTGCTCATTCAGTATTTTAAAGATTTATTTACTTGAAAAATCTTACCATATTTGTATATTGATGAAGGCTTTTAGGTGTCCGAAGGACAATCATATAAAGTTTTTTGTTTCAACAGTAGCTTTATTGGATGTAATCCACGTTTCATAAAACTGATCCTTTTAAAGTACACAATTATGGGGAGGAAGGAGGGAGGAGGGTTCAGGATGGGGAGCACATGTATACCTGTGGTGGATTCATTTTGATATTTGGCAAAACCAATACAATATTGTAAAGTTTAAAAATAAAATAAAATTTAAAAAATAATAATAATAAATCAAAAAAAGTACACAATTCAGTAGTTCTTAGAATATTCACAGAATTATGCCACTCTCACCACTAACTTTAGAAATTTTTATCACCCCTTGATGAAACCCCATAACTTCTAGCTGTCACTTACTGTTCCCTCTCTCCCTAGCCCTTGGCAACTACTTACCTACTCTCTGTGTCTGTGAATTGGACTATTCTGCACATTTCATATAAATGGAATCAGATAATATGTGGCCTTTTGTGATTAATTTCTTTCACTTAGCATAATGTTTTAAAGGTTTAGACATGTTAGAGCATATATCAGTATTTCTTTCCTTTTTATGCCTGAATATTATTCCACAGGGTATTCCATTTGGTTTACCCATTCATCAGTTGATGGGCATTTGTATTGTTCCACTTTGGGGCTATGGTGAATAATGCTGCTATGAACATTTACATACAGGTATTTATGTAAACATATGTTTCCATTCTCTTACAAAGGAAACTTCTGGGTCATATGATAACTATATGTTTAATGCTTGAAGCTACTGCCAAACTGTTTCCTTTATTCTAAATGGCTAAGAAGTGGGTGATTCTAGCAGAGAAAATACAAGATGAGCTTGGGGCATCTGTAGTGCAAGAAAGCCTGGAAGTGCTAAAAAAATAAAAGATGAAGACATATTAAAGGGACACGGGAGCCAACCTAAAGGAGCTACCAATGACCTGGGACAATTAGAATGGCAAAGGGAACAGCACAGTGTTAGATCACAATCCAAATATAAAATAAATATGTGTTGGTTCACACTGATATAAATAAATGATTGCATAAACAGAGACTTCCCTGGTTGCTCAGTGGTAAAGAATCTGCCTTCCAATGCAGGGAAGCTTAAGCGCAGGTGCCACAACTCCTGAGCATGTGCTCTAGAGCCTGGGAACCGCAACTACTGAGCTCAAGTGCCGCAACTGCTGAAGCTGTCTTGCCTAGAGCCCGTGCTCTGCAACAAGAGAAGCCATGGCAATGAGAAGCCCAAGCACCACAAAAAGGAGCCCCCACTCTGCGCAACAAGAGAAAGCCCACGCAGCAGTGAAGACCCAGCACAACCAAAAATAAAGCAATCAGTAAAACTTAAAAAGTAATTGAATAAACAAATAAATAGGAGAGAAGAGACAAGTCTTCCTTAATGAAGAATTTCAAATAATATAAGTAGATATTCCCCTCTCCACAACGTGAAGTTTGAGTGTGGACTGAACTTAGCAACTTGTTGCCAAAGAATAGAGTATGCAAAGGAAAAAAATAGTAACTTTATAGAGATATCTGGCAACCCTATCTTAGCCAATGATCCAGGTCAGCATTACCAGCAATAAGTCATGTTGAGATCGTGTGCCCAGAAGGGCACCTTGCCTATGAGGTATTCTTCCCCAAGATCCATAACCCTGATTTAATCATGAGAAAACATCGTATAAATGCAAATGGAGGCACATTCTGCAAAATGCCTGATCAATACTCTGCAAAACTGTCAGGGTTAGGAAAGAAAGCAAAAGACTGGGAAACTGTTCTAGAGCAGAAAAGACAATGGAGACATGATTGACTGCCAAGTGGTGACTTGCTTGGGATTCTGGGGCAGGTAAATGACCTGAGCTGAAGGACTTCTCTGGTAGTCCAGTGGTTTAGACTCTGAGCTTCCACTGCAGGGGGCACAGGTTCAATCCCTGGTCAGAGAACTAAGATCCCATATGCTGTGTGGCACTGCCAAAAATTAAAAAAATTTTAAAAAAAGGATCTGAGTAGGGAAACTGATGACATCCAAATAAAGTCTGGAATGTAGTTAATAGTAATGTACCAATCTTGGTTTCTTAGTTTTGGCAAATGTTATACTGTAATGTCATATGTTGGGGGTTCCCTGGTGGCTCAGTGGTAAAGAATACAGCTGCCAATGCAGGATATGTGGATTTGGTCCCTGGATTCGGAAGATCCCCTGGAGAAGGAAATGGCAACCCACTCCAGTATTCTTGCCTGGGAAATCCCATGGACAGAGGAGCCTGGCGGGCTACAGTCCATGAGGTCACAATAGAGTCAGACACAACTAAACAATAATAACAATGTCACATGTTAACATCAGGGTTAACTGAGTGAGGGGTGTATAGGAACCATGTACTATCTTTATAACTTTTCTGTCAATGTAAAATCACTCCAAAATGAAAAGTTTACTTAAAAAAATAAATCCATTACATGTAAACATAAGTAATATGTTTTATTTGAAATATAACTATATGTGTCAACACACAAAAATCCTTTAATGAAAAAAGTCTAGTGAGTATAGGGATGGTTAGCCAGGATATTCAGATAAAAGAATTTGTCACTGAGAATGAATGCTAAGATTGATCTGAACTGGTGGCTTGCATGGATTAAATTTGCCAGGGAATTGCTTATCTTTCTATCAAACTATCTAAAGTTACAAGGTTGGCTGCCTAAACCGACAGCAGCTACTGCAGCAACAAAGATTTCGAGCATTTGATCTCTGGCATGGGGCACTTGGGGCACAGATCTGTTGTCTTCTTCTGTGGATTAACTTCTCTCTTTTCTTAAGCAGTATCAGCATTTACCAAATTAGTGAGTTAGGGTTACACCAAAGAAGATATTCATTTCTCTTGGCCTCCTTTGCCTGGGGTTGCTGAATATACTTTCCACATGCCTGCCAGTAGATCTCATTCCTAGTTCAGGACTCAGGTCTTGTGTAAACTGTGATGACTCCCAAATCTGGTTTCTCACACTTCCCCCTCGAGTTTCCGTATTTTGACTTTTTCTTGATGTAAACTGCTGTCCTACTGGCACACAACTGAAAAGACTGCAAAGTTAAACCTATTCTCTTGCTACCTTTCATTCCTGTTAAAATTGTTCCTCCACCAATATTCCCTTCCTGAGGTCTAACGACTCAGTGCTGTTGTGGTAGCACAAAAACAGCCATAGACAATACATAAGTAAATGAACGTGGCTGTGTTTCAATAATACTTTATAAAAAAAGGGCAAAGGTCAGATTGGGCCTAGGAGCTATAGCTTGCTGACGTCTGGTTTAAACCATAGCATTGGGTGAAATTGCCTGGGGCGGGAGGCTGCAAAGGCCAGAAGCTCTGGAAAGAATCCAGAGGAACATCAGTGTTAAAAGTTGTTGACTTGGGAAAGAAATTCAAAGGAGGAGAACGAAGAAGAGTAGTCAGAGAGGCAGGAGAAAATTAGAATATAGAAGTCTCCTGGAAGTCAAAGTAATGGTGTACCTGCATCATTAACAAATGCTTTCAGAGAGATGAAGGGCTTCTCAGGTGGCTTAGAGGTAAAGAATTCGCCTGCCAATGCAGGAGATACAGAAGACGTGGGTTCTATCTCTGGGTCAGGAATATCCCTGGAGGAGAAAATGGCTACCCACTCCAGTATTCTTGCCTAGCAAATCCCGTAGACAGAGGAGCCTGGCAGGCTACAGTCCATGAGGTTGCAAAGAGTCAGACATGACTTAACAACTAAACAAAAACAACATAGAGATGAAGTAGGAATGTTGGATCTGGGTGAAACCGGACATAAACCATCCTAAGACCACTGAGCTTTGTGTCAAAGGTGGACAAAATTTTGGAACTGGGATAATGCAAGCTGAAGTTCAACCATGAGTCCTAGACCATTCAAGGAAGATTGGGGTGAGAAGGAGAAAGAAGTCAAGTTCTTGGTGTATCTGAGATCCAGGGCTTGCTCAGGATGCATCAAATATTAGTTCTGGATAGCAAACATGTGCTTTGGAGTGGTGGAATTGTGAGCTCCATGGCTTTCCTTTTTAATTTTAAAATGTGGATAACATGTCTTAAAGAAGCATAAAGACATTGACTTAATAAGTTATCACTGTAAGACATCATTTCTCAGTAAGATAACAGTGTCTGTTGGTGGTTGGCCGTTTGGTCGCTAAGTCAGTACTATTCTTGCAGTTCCACGGAATGTAGCCTGTGGGCTCCTCTGTCCATGGAATTCTCCAGGTGATAATACTGGAGTGGGTTGCCATTTCCTTCTCCAAACACTGTCTATTGGCTTGGTCAAAAAGTTTGTTCGGATTTTTCTATGAAAAAATACCCAAATGAATTTTTTGGTTAAACCAATTCTTTCTGGTGGGGAGATTGGAAATAGAAAGTTTCTAGAAAGCTTGAAATCATGGATAAAAGCAAGCAACCAACCAACCAACCAATCCACCAGTTCCTAACTGTGTCTCTCAATTTCCTTCCCCAGCCCTGCTTTTGTAGGGGTGAGGAGGCAATCAGACAATTTGAGAAGAATTTAATTCCATACCACATAGCCCCCAAAATAATTTTCCGTTGTCATCCTCTAAGAACATGATTGCACTTGACATATCATAATTAGAAAGATAGCTCACAATAACCTATATGCACTAAATTGACTTTGAAATGGTTTTACTGACTGTGGGAATATAACATGCTTCCTCAGTGTACAAATACTGAGATGACCTCACATGGTTAATGATTCTGAACCTAAATCTTTCTTTTCATAGATTTGAGAAGTCATCTCAAAAAGAAAGAGCTGATAGCCTTCACTGGTAACCTCATCTCAAACATTTTATTAATCATTCACATGACCACATTTTTCAATTAAAAAGATACTCTTGTTTTTTCTTTCTCGTCTTTTTTCCACTTCTGCGACACAGACATGAGAGATTAACCACCTCAGAAACATCCTGAGGCTCAAATCACAGTAAAGCCCAAGAACACCCCATGACCCGGCTACCTTTTTTGTTCTAGGAACTCTGTTCTCTAGTTCTTGGAAAATATTAGAAGTGGATTAGTGTTACAGTCCAGTGTTTACTCGAGAGTCAAAAACAGAGACGCCGAGAGAGGCCTGTGACTGCTCATTTTGCCTTTTGATCAGTGGGAATAAAGCATGGTACTGACCATTTTACCTCATTAGTGGGGCGCACTGACCACACCTCTCTCTTTAATTCTTTCCTGAGTGAATTTGTAATTTGCCTTTGGTTTCTGCTTTTAAAAGAACAGATTGTGAAGGATCAAAGAGGAACTGGATAATGACAAGGAGGAAGTGGCAAGTTAGTGATATCTTTGTAGAAGGACTAGTAACTATACACAGTGTGATTAATCAGAATCAGTCTTCTGAGAAGTGACCAGAGATTAAATTCCAGTACAACAAACTCTAAGACTAAGTATCTTATTTATTCTTTACTTCTTGTCCAGCCATGAAGCTTTTATTGAGCATCTACTATATGTAATACTTGGTAAAAAAAAAGAAGTATAAAATAATGGATAAGAGACTGAGATCTTAAATGGGACTGTATATAAGTCCCTGATTCTACTATTTACTAATTGTACTGGGTTATGTCAACCAGAAACTTCAGGAAGTGACCTTATTTGGAATAAGTCTTTCAGATGTAATTAAGGTAAGGCTCTTAAGATGAGATCATCCTGGATTAGAAAGTGAAAGTGTTAGTTGCTTAGTCACGTCCAACTCTTTGCGACCCCATGGACTGTAGCCCACCAGGCTCCTCTGTCCATGAAATTCTCCAGGCAAGAATACTGGAGTGGGTAACCATTTCCTTCTCCAGGGGATCATCCCGACCCAAGGATCGAACCTGGTTCTCCTGCATTGCCCTAAATCTAATGACAATTATCCTTATTAGAAGCAGAAAAGGAGAAAAGACAGAGATACATAAGAAGGCTACATGAAGATGGAAGCAGGGACAGGAGTTCTGCAGTCCCAAGGCCAAGAACACCAAGGGCTGCAGAGAAGCCAAGAGAGAGGCATGGGAGGGATTCTCCCTCAGAACTTCCAGAGGGAATCGTCTCTGCCAACATCTTGATTTCTAGACTCAACACAAAAAAATGTGTGTTGTTTTGAGCCAACAAGTTTGTGATAATTTGTTATGGAAGCCCTAAGAAACCAATACACTAGATGTGACTTTGGGGTTAACTAACCCTCTATATTTTAGTCTCTGCCTCTATAAAAAGAAGAGGATATTATTACCTACTCCTAGAGTTATTGTGATGACTCAATGAGATAATACTTGTAAAGTGCTTCTGGCACACAGTGAGAGCTCCATATGTGTTGGCAATCATTATTACCGTACTTATGGTTCAAGTTGATTTCTAATTTATCAATATTGTGATTACTTGCATAATTACCTCCCTTGCCTTTTTTATTAGGGAGATCTTTTACCTTTAAAAGGAGTAGAAGAGGGAAGGAGAGGGCCCATCATGCAGATGAATCACTCCTCCCAATATTGTTAATTGCAGAAACCATATGGACCCCAGAACTTCTGCTTCTATGGCAAGAGCATAGTATACATTCCTCGAGGGGCTGCCAAAGGATTGGTTGGAGCAGTAAGGACTTTAAATATTGTTTACAGACTATAACTTTTATCAAGCTAGGTTATTTATATCTCTCTAAGTTGATGGAAATCCCAGCAGTCCTCCAGGGCAAAGATTCATAGAACCATGCTCCTTTCCCCTCCAAAAAAAAACACCCCTGTCTTAAAATTGTGCTTGGGGGAACTATTTCTCTAGGTCTTTTTAAAGAACATTATATTTAATAAAAGTCTAAAGTTTTTTTCATAAAGTTCTTATAGATATGTATTACATTTATTCTTAAGTTTCGAGCTTGCTTCTATTTCTAAATTATATTTTCTGGTTTGCTGAAAATTAAAAACATTTTTTTTCTTTTTATTGTTTTTGTTTTTGCTTTTATTTTTACTGAAGTACAGTTGATTTTCAGTGTTGTGTTAGTTTGCAGGAACTAAGATCTGGTGCAGCCAGAAAAAGAAAAAAAAAAGTGGTATAAATTGCCTCCAAAATCCAAAATAAAAGCCCACCACGTGTCGTGCCACTTTTTAGTGGTTGGTGGTAGAAGGTGCAGCAACTTGTTTTTCTTTTTGGCCTGGATAGATTTCTCAGCATGTTCTAGTTCATGGGAATCCGGAAACTTTACTGAGGAGATGGGTGCCTGAATTTTCATGGGGTTCATCTTTCACCTTCTGGTTTACATTCTCACACATTTTCTCCATGTCTATGTCAGCACAATCAACAACGCTTGCACTTCTTTAAGCCATTTTCTCCTGAATCACCCTATGTACTTTCCCCTTTTGAACACGATGAGACCTAACCTTGTAGGTACCTGGTGACAACAAGGAACATTGAGGCAAATTCGTCAGGAGGATGAGTGGCACTTTATAAGGCAACGGCCTCAGATGACGTTATTATGGGGTATTCAAGCAAGGAATAGAGAGTCTCCGTAGACAGGAAGGGGCTTCCCTTGTGGCTCAGCTGGTAAAGAATTGCCTTCAGCGCGGGAGACCTGGGTTAGATCCCTGGGTTGGGAAGATTCCCTGGAGAAGGGAAAGGAGTCACACTCCAGTATTCTGGCCTGGAGAATTCCATGGACCATATAGTCTATGGAGTCGCAAAGAGTCCGACATGACTGAGCAACTTTCACTTCACTTTAGACATGTAGGGCAGGCTCCTTTTACTGGTGAGAGAATCTCGAAGTGATTTAGTAATGGTGATGGTGGCAGGGCCTGTGTGGGGGAGCTGGTTAAAATTCTCATCTTCTGAACCCAAGCAGACATCTCCATTCCAAACCTCATCTTATTCTTATCCAATCAATTCCTTCACTTTTACATTAGAGACTTAGGCAGACTGTGAATTCAATTTACATTGTAATTCTGCAACCTGTATTGTTAAATTTTGCATTCAGTTTTCAAAGATATTTGCCTGTGGCTACCAGAGGAAAACAACAGAATGGGAAACACTAGAGATCTCTTCAAGAAAATTAGAGATACCAAGGGAACATTTCATGCAAAGATGGGCTCGATAAAGGACAGAAATGGTATGGACCTAACAGAAGCAGAAGATATCAAGAAGAGGTGGCAAGAATACACAGAAGAACTGTACAAAAAAGATCTTCACGACCAAGATAATCACGATGGTGTGATCACTGACCTAGAGCCAGACATCCTGGAATGTGAAGTCAAGTGGGCCTTAGAAAGCATCACTGCGAACAAAGCTAGTGGAGGTGATGGAATTCCATTGAGCTATTTCAAATCCTGAAAGATGATGCTGTGAAAGTGCTGCACTCAATGTGTCAGCAAATTTGGAAAACTCAGCAGTGGCCACAGGACTGGAAAAGGGCAGTTTTCATTCCAATCCCAAAGAAAGGCAATGCCAAAGGATGCTCAAACTACCGCACAATTGCACTCATCTCACATGCTAGTAAAGTACTGCTCAAAATTCTCCAAGCCAGGCTTCAGCAATACATGAACTATGAACTTCCAGATTTTCAAGCTGGATTTAGAAAAGGCAGAGGAACCAGAGATCAAATTGCCAACATCCGCTGATCATTGAAAAAGCAAGAGAGTTCCAGAAAAACATCTATTTCTGCTTTCTTGACTATGCCAAAGCCTTTGACTGTGTGGATCACAATCAACTGTGGAAAATTCTTCAAGAGATAGGAATATCAGACCACCTGATCTGCCTCTTGAGAAATTTATATACAGGTCAGGAAGCAACAGTTAGAACTGGACATGGAACAGCAGACTGGTTCCAAATAGGAAAAGGAGTATGTCAAGGCTGTATATTGTCACCCTGCTTATTTAATTTCTATGCAGAGTACATCATGAGAAATGCTGGAGTGGAAGAAACACAAGCTGGAATCAAGATTGCCAGGAGAAATATCAATAACCTCAGATATACAGATGACACCACCCTTATGGCAGAAAGTGAAGAGGAACTAAAAAGTCTCTTGATGAAAGTGAAAGTGGAGAGTGAAAAGTTGGCTTAAAGCTCGACATTCAGAAAACGAAGATCATGGCATCCGGTCCCATCACTTCATGGGAAATAGATGGGGAAACAGTGGAAACAGTGTCAGACTTTATTTTTCTGGGCTCCAAAATCACTGCAGATGGTGACTGCAGCCATGAAATTAAAAGACGTTTACTCCTTGGAAGGAAAGTTATGTCCAACCTAGATAGCATATTCAAAAGCAGAGACATTACTTTGCCAACAAAGGTCCGTCTAGTCAAGGCTATGATTTTTCCTGTGGTCATGTATGGATGTGAGAGTTGGACTGTGAAGAAGGCTGAGTGCCAAAGAATTGATGCTTTTGAACTGTGGTGTTGGAGAAGACTCTTGAGAGTCCCTTGGACTGCAAGGAGATCCAACCAGTCCATTCTGAAGGAGATCAGCCCTGGGATTTCTTTGGAAGGAATGATGCTAAAGCTGAAACTCCAGTACTTTGGCCACCTCATGCGAAGAGTTGACTCATTGGAAAAGACTCTGATGCTGGGAGGGACTGGGGGCAGGAGGAGAAGGGGATGACAGAGGATGAGATGGCTGGATGGCATCACCAACTTGATGGATGTGAGTCTGAGTGAACTCCGGGAGTTGGTGATGGACAGGGAGGCCTGGTGTGCTGCGATTCATGGGGTCGCAAAGAGTCGGAACGACTGAGCGACTGAACTGAACTGAACCAGATATAAGAGATTCTTTCAGGGATAGAACAGAAATTACCCGATAATCTGTGACAAGCTGGAGTGTGTAGAGACCTGGAGTCGTAATTTTCTTTCTGTAACTGCTCCCTTTGCACTCAGAAGAATCCATTCAATGCCACAATCCTTGTAGTCAACATAACAATCAAGTGAAGCAATCATTTGTGTCTCCAAAGTACTTAATCGATTGAGAACTTATCATAACCAACCACAGGTATAATATGATTAACTGTACTACCAAGGCATGAATCACTAGTATTCACTGTAGGCACTACATTCAAGCTCAAGGACACAACCAAATCAGTCCCCTAAATCATAGTTTTAATAATTTCCCTTAGAAATTTCTGGTATTAATTCATGTGTAGTTGATGTCTCAGGAGACAGACTTTATACTTTATACACTATATACTGTATACACTTTATACACAGACTTTATACACAGTTATTTTAACAGAGATAATTTAATATAAAGAGTGATTAACTAGGTATTAAATTGATAATTATGTGGGACTTCCCTGGTGGTCCAGTGATTACGACTGCCTTCCAATGGAGGTGGTGTGGGTTTGAGCCCTGGTCACGGGAGCTAAGATTCCACGTGGCTCTCAGCCAAAAAAACCAAAACATAAAACAGAAACAAAATGTAACAAACTCAATCAAGACTTTAAAAATGGTCCACATAAAAAAAAAAAACTTAAAAAAACATTTATTTATGGCTGTGTCACGCCTTAGAGGCAGCACGAGGGATCTCTGTTGTGTCATGTGGAATCTTCAGTTGCTGCCCCTGGACTCTCTCTAGTTGTAGTACAGGGGTTCCAGAGCACACAGGCTCAGTTGCTCCGAGGCACGCGGGATCTTAGTGTCCCCACCAGGGATCGAACCCACATTCCCTGCATTGCAAGGCAGATTCTGAACCACTGGACCACCAGGAAAGTCCCAAAATAATCTTAAAAGAAAATTTTTATAACTAGGTAACAGAAGAGGTAGAACGAGAACACTAATACATCATGAAGACAGCAACTGCGGGGACAGTTTCCATCTTTGTGGCTGGGCAATCAAAGGGAAGAACCTGGAGTTATTAAAACTCAAAAATTTGGAGGAGACGCCTCCCACCGCCCCCCCAGCTGTGAGTAGGAACTCACACCACTGGGAAGGGGACACAGTTTGTCTGTGACGTCTCTGAACCTGAAGGAGAAGCCCTGTGGAGGTGGGGCCCAGACTCCTGAGGTGGGGACACTAGCCAGTTGGTGCTCGTGCCTCTAAGGGAGTGTAATGAGGTTTGTCTGTGAGTGTTGGAAAAATTGCAAACTCATTGAACTGCTGGAACGGGAAGGGACTGAAGTTGCCGGGATGTAGGATGATAGTCACAGGAGCCGGAAACAGACAAGAAGCAAAGAGGAAGCAAACAGGAAGTGCAAGTCCTTTCTTCTTCCTCCAGCCTTGCGGTCTCCCTCTAGTGCTGCCTTAAGGTGAGTCTGACAGGGAACCAGGTGGCAAAGCAGAAATGTGGTTTGCAAGGTCCTGGCATGGGCACTACAAAGCAGAGAATGGAAGGATATGTTCGAAGTTATGGGACAACTGTTCAGACCCCTGTTTGACTCTCTTTCTTACAATTTTCTTATTACCCTGAGTGAGTAATACTCTGAGACAGCAAAGCAATGAGAGAATTGAAGAAACATTTATTTACAAACCATTAGCAATAATTATCACTTTAGTAGAGGTAACTATTTACTCAGAAATCCAGTGTTATAAAACAAAAGCCTTTAAAGGATTGTGCTTATTGCTTATAAGAACTGGAATGTGTATCCCAATGACAGAAGTCTTGAAGGCTGGAAAAAAGGTAGAATTGAATTGTTTAATTAGAAGGAAAAA
The DNA here is from genome assembly GCF_027580195.1 of Bos mutus. Classification (NCBI taxonomy): domain Eukaryota; kingdom Metazoa; phylum Chordata; class Mammalia; order Artiodactyla; family Bovidae; genus Bos; species Bos mutus. The sequence goes on along the minus strand of NC_091628.1, from coordinate 18,618,543 downwards.
TAATAAAGAAAAATGCAACTTGGAATTTCATTTAAACATAGATTTATTTGTGTTCTTATTGTGTAATTTGCAGCCATTTGACATTCTACTGATTCCTTATAAAATCTTGAAACTTACTGTGAGAAAACTCTTTTAAAAGGCAAAATTCAAATTTAATTGATACCACACTAATAGAGAAAGGCTCTCATTCTTTATAACTTAAGATACATTTGTTCCAATTCAGTGATTCATAGTAGATTCATGGCTGATGAAGTTCGCCTTAAAAATAAGGAACAAAATATGGAAACATTTTAGTCAGAGAGAAGTTTCCTACAGGGTCTAATTGCAAGGATTCTCTGTAATTAAATTGTTCTTAGTGTTGGCTTAAGTTTTAATAAGCTGATGTCTAACTTTCCCATGATTATCCTTATTCAAAACAAATCAGACTTAAGAAAAATGTTTTTTTTCCCCTGAAACTGCAGTGCATTTCAAAGACAGATATACTTAAAATGTATTCAAATTATAAAATGTAGTACCAAGTGCTGCATTTAGCCCTTAATGCATTTAGTATTTCCAAAGCAGTCTTACAACTTTTTTTTTTTAGCATTGTCATAAATCATAACACAGATGGTATTTCTTGATATCTTTCAGTCAGATTTCAGTCCTGTGTCATAGCAGCAACCTCTATCAATATGGTTTTTTGGTATGTGGCTTCATTTTGCTGTTGACAAGGCTGATATAAACAAGCTGTGTAATTTACTCTACTACTGAATAAATCACACGTGAACATTTAAGTTTAGCTGTGCCAGCCTGATAGTCTGGCAAGTGTTTTTGTCTGCATAGAGAATATTTGACATTTCAGCTCAACCCAGACAAACAAAAACAAATGTTTGAATTTATTCTCCTGTGTCTGGAGAAGAGTGAAATGTGGTTTAGCTCTAAGTTCAATAATGAGGTTAAGGAGTCATACTTTCTATGGGTCTTTCTAGGCAAGTTGTTTTTGAGGAAACCCCAAGTCTTCTCCTGATAAGGGAAATGATATCTTATGGTGATTTTGATGTAAGCATGAGTCTGTGATTGAAACCTAGGATGCTTGATTACCTATTGGTAAAATGTGTACATCCTGAACTTCTCTTGCTAGGAGGAATTAGTTAAGCACCTCCTGGGTATAGGAATGACACAGGACAGGTATGCCCAGAGTCTCTTACATTATTGAGGAGATGTTTTTGTCTTCCTCATTTCTTTAGATTCTAAGGTGACGGTTGGGTGATGAGTGTGTTGAAAAGATGCACATGAAAATATGCTCAACATCATTAGTCATTAGGGAAATGCAAACCAAAACCATAATGAGATAATACTTTACACCAGCTAGCTTGGCTATAATGAAAAGGAAGGAAAAATAAATGTTGGTCAGGATGTAGAGCAATTGGAACTCTCATATATTGCTGATGGGAATGCAAAGTGATACAGCAGCCCTAGAAAACACTTTGAAAGTGAAAGTTAGTCTCTCAGTTGTGTCTGACTCTTTGTGACCCCATGGACTGTAGCCTGTCAGGCTCCTCTGTCCATGGGGATTCTCCAGGCAAGAGTACTGGAGTGGGTTGCCATTTCCTTCCTCAGGGGAATCTTCCAAAATCAGGGATTGAACCCAGGTCTCCTGCACTGCAGGCAGGAGCCTGCAATTTACTATATGAGCCACCAGGGAAGCCCAGAAAACACTTCAGTAGTTCTTTAAAAGGTTAAAGATAGAATTAGTATATGATTCTATGTACATACCCAAGAGACCTGAAATAAATGTACACACGAAAGCCTGTATGTGAATGTTCACAGCAGTAGAATTCTTAAGAGCCCCAAAGTAGAGACAATGGAAGTGTTAATGGATGAATGGATAAAGAAAAGGTAGATCCATGCAATGAAACATTATTGAGCAAGAAAGAGGAAAGACACATGTATGTGCCAATACATGCGGCAGCATGGTTGAACCTTGAAAACAGAAGGCCAGCTGAAGGAAGCCAGATAGATTGTCCGATTCCATCTATATGAACTGTCCAAGTAGGCAAATTCATGGAAACAGACAATAGATTAGTGGTTGACAGAGATTTGAGGGTTGGTTGGTATGAGATTTCTTTTAGGGTAATGAAAATGTTCTGGAGTGAACAGTAGTGGAGACAAAACTTTGTGAATAATACTGAGAATTAAAGTTCGTAGTTTAAGAGGATGAACTTTAGGGTACTGAATTATATCTTAATAAAGCTAGTACTCCCCCCCTCCACTTTTTTCTTTTGTTTTGTTTTGGCTGAAAATCTTACAGGATCTTAATTCCCTAAAGAGGGTTTGAACCCACACTCTCAGCAGTGAAAACACTGAGTCCTAACTACTGGACCACCAGGGAATTCCCAATAAAGCCATTATTTAAAAGAAAAAAATAAGGTGGCATTCATTTCGGGTGTGAACCCCACACTTGCATGAGCCTAGAAGTAAATGCCTCATTAAATTTTGACCCCTGGGTATCTTGCTTGCCTCTCCCTAGTCTGGGCCCCACAGAGACACGATGGAACTCTGCCATTGGCCTGGTATTACATTTTGAGTCTTATCCTTTGTTTACTTGTACTGATTCATTTTCATAACCCTAATTCCCCACATTGCTATCCGCTGACTGGCCCTCCCCAGAAGCCTATGACCTCCTTTGCCAATCCTGATTGGAAGGTGAGGTCTGCACCTGTCTTGTTCTGAGGCAGCCAGGGTGCCTCGTGTGTAGTAGGTGTTCCAATACCTGTTGAACAGAAGCCATTTTCTTAGAAAATGTCATCCAATGACTTCCTATCACTTTCAAGTTAAAATTCATACTTCTTCCTGGGTTAGCATGTAAGGTCCTTGGGACTGTACCCTTATCAGGCTGTTCCATCTCCTGCTGTCTTGCTATTTGGAGCTCCTTGCATAATATTCCTGTTACATTGAACCTTTTGTAGGTTGCTGAATACATCATACTTTGGCCACTTGATGAGAAGAGCTGACTCACTAGGAAAAAAAAAAAAGACATGATGCTGGGAAAGATTGGGGGCAGGAGGAGAAGGGGACCCCAGAGGATGAGATGGCTGGATGGCATCACCGACACAATGGACACGAGTTGGAGCAAGCTCTGGGAGTTGGTGATGGACAGGGAAGCTTGGCGTGCTGCAGTCCATGGGGTTGTAAACAGTCAGACACGACTGAGCAACTGAATGACGATGACAAATGCTTCATAAGCTTTCCTTTCTGCCTTTGTATTTGTTCCTCCTTTTCCTGGAACATTCTCCCCCAGCAGTAGCTCAGATCCTACTCAATCCTTCTTCCTTCCCCCGTCCCTCATGGATGTCAGATCTGCATCCGAGTCTGTCTAAGGTTTTTTCTGCTGTCTCTGACTTCAGGCTTGTTCTCTTTCACAGACTTTTTCTCCAGCAAACCTCTTGTTTTCCTAATTCTCTTGTGGTATCTGCTTCTCCATGAACTTGAAGTAATAGACTAGCTTAACAGTCACACCTTCATTTTTATTCTTGCACTGGTTTTCACTCCCCCAGAAATTATACCGTGGGCCCTAACTGACATCATTCTAAATTTAATAGCTTAACTTTCTTTCCAGATAACATGAAGACTTCTGATTCTTACACTGCATTTGTTCACATTCCTCACCAATATGATATAAATGTTAAATATCTAATTCTTACTTTGTTTTAAACATTAATAATATAGTATTATTAGTATTATTAATATAGTAATTATTACTATATAAGTATTATTGTTGTTTCATATGATCTTAATTTACATTTATGTACATATTTATTATTTTCAATGCACTTCTTTTCTTCCATTTGCAATCACTTTCTTTTGGCCTGAAGTACATCCTTAAGCTTGGACTGTGAGGAGATCAAACCAGTCAATCCTAAAGGAAGTCAACCCTGAATATTCATTGGAAGGACTGATGCTGAAGCTCCAATACTTTGGCCACATTATGTGAAGAGCCTACTCATTGGAAAAGACCCTGATGCTAGGGAAGATTGAGGGCAAAAGGAGAAGGAGACAGCAGAGGATGAGATGGTTAGGCAGCATCACTGACTCACTGGACATGAATCTGAGCAAACTCCAGGAGATAGTGAAGGACAGAAGAACCTGGTTGCTGCAGTCCATGGGGCTGCAAAGAGTTGAACATGACTTAATGACTGAACAACAATAATACCTTAGCATTTCCTTCCTTGAGGTCCTGCTAGTGGCTGACTCTTTCTGTTTTTGTTTATATAATGTCTTCATGTTGACTTTGTTATTGATAGGTAATTTCACTGGATGTAGAATTCTAGGATGGTAGTTATTTTCCACAACTTAAGGATGGTGAGAACTGGAGAGCTAGAAGGGTGTGTTTGTTGACTGAATAATCCAGTGAAGCAAAGGGCTTGTGATAGAGAAAAATTTATTGAAATCAAGGAAAATCGGCAATGTCAGTTAGTTAGGAAATAGGGGGAAAGTAGGTTACATATTGGAGTTGCTGTGGGCAGATAAAAAAAACCTGCTTGGGTGTGGGTGGGTGAAGGAAAAGAATCAAAGAATTTCAATAAGAGATGTTTATCTATTCTTAGATTGGGAAGATAAGAGCCCAGCTGGAACTCCTATCTAGGCCAACCTAGCTACCTGCACACAGACCTCCTCCCCTCCTTCCTCTTCAGGGGTATTTCTCTCATGTATCATCAAATTTCCCCTTACCACTGGATAATTCTCAATGTTAAAATTTCTTTTTTTTTAAATTATGTATTTATTGTTTTTGGCCGTGCTGGGTCTTCGATGCAGTGCAGGCTTTTCTCTAGTTGTGGCTAGCGGGGGCTACTCTCTAGTCGTGGCGTGCAGGCTTCTCACTGCAGTGGCTTCTCTTCCTGTGGAGCACGGGCTCTAGGTGTGTGGGCTTCATTAGTTGTGGCTCCCAGGCTCTAGAGCACAGGCTCAGTATTTGTGGAGCATGGGCTTAGTTGCTGCTCAGCATGTGGGATCTTCCTGGACGAAAGGGATCGAACCTGTGTCTCCTGCATTGGCAGGTGGATTCTTCACCACTGAACCACCAGGAAAGCCCTCATTCTCATTAAAAAAAAAAAAACAAACTTATTTATATATTTGGCTGTACCAAATCTTAGTTGCGACATGTGGGATCTAGTTTCCTGACTAAGGTTCGAACCCAGGCCCCCTGAGTTAGAAGCATGGAGTCTTAGCCACTAGACCATCAGGGAAGTCCTGGATCATTCTGATTAGCATTCAAAGAAGTTATAGTGTCTTCCATCAAAATAATTGCCCTATAACTTCCCCATCCCTCTCCAACTACAGCTATGTTTCTCTCTCCCATTAATAATGTTTGACAGAATTGCCTCCACTCACTGTTCCTATTGATACTTTCATTTCTTCTCATCCTCCTTTGAATTTATCTCAATCAGGTTTTTGCCCCATTACTTCACTGGAACAGTTCTTCTAAAGACTGTTATCAATCGACCCACAAATTGCCAAATCTGCAGGTCAATTCTCAGTCCTTATTTTACTTACTCTCTTAGCAGCTTTTGAAAACAATCTTCCTTCCTCCTTGAAACAATGCCTTCCAGCACACCACTTTCTCACTTCCTCTATTCAACACCTCCTCTTAAAAGACTAATGGGTGTTTCACATGTAATATGTACAATATTTAACTTCTGATTTCCGCCTACAAACCTCATCTATCTCTATCCTTCCAGTTGCTCAGGCACTCAAGGTCAACTTTAATTCTTTCTTCATCTCACATCAAATCCATTGGCCAAATCCAATTGGTACCATCTTTCAAACAAATTCAGAATTTGACCACTTCTTCACCTCAACTGATGCCCTGACTGCAGCCACCATGATCTCTTCCCTGGGTTATTGCAAGTGTCCCCTAACTCTTCTTTCTGATGTTACTCTTGGCTCCTCCCAGCTCCTTGTCTTAGTCTATTCTCAGCACAGCAGCCTTTTAAAACCTAAAGATTCTTTTAAAATCAAAGGTTATGTCTTTTCAACATTTTCCATTGGCTTCCCATCTACTCCAGAGCAAAAGCCTCAGCCCCCCAGCCCCTATTACCTCTTTGATCTCTCCTACAGATCGCTGCTGGTCTCTCTGATCATATTGGTCTCCCAATTGTCCCTTGACCACACCAAGCCCACTTTTGTTCTAGGACCTTTGCATCTCCTTTTCTCTGTAAGACACGCTTTTTTGCCCTCCAAGAGCCTTATAGTTTACTCTCTCACTCCTTCAGTTCTCTGCTCAGATGTCACATTGTCAAAGAGGTCTTGCTTTTTAACCCTTTCGAAAATGGTACCTCCTCCCTTCACTCTCTTACATTGCTCCATGCTCATTTTATCATTGCCACATGTTATATTTGTATATTATCTGACTCCCCCTTCTACTATGACTGTGTCTGTCTTGCTTACTGCTATGTCTCCAAAGCCTAGAATAGTTTGAGGTACATTACTGGATGCTTTAAAAGTATCTGTTGTATGAACAAATGATTCCCTTCAGAGAGGAAAACAACATTGCAAAGTCACTGAAGTCCTTTTAGGTGCAGTATCCAGGACAACATCCATGGTGTAAGCTTTCCAGCCATGGCCAAGGATTTGGAATCCAGCAAAGTGAACTAAGAGCATGAGCCCCCGAGGTAGTGGGCTGTCCACGTGTTAGTAAAATAGCTAAAGCTGAATTAGCCCAGTGGAAATCTGAGGAGCTCATGCCAGCCTGTCACTTGTGTCCCGTGTGTGTTGAGTGTGGCTTCTGAGATTCCACCCTGCAGAACCAGAGTTGCTCCTGCTGTGATGTAGGGACGTTTGGTTGCCAGTACCATTTTGTGTAGGACTGGGGAGATGGGTGCAGTGGGATGCAGTTGAGTTGCTCCCAAACTCTTCTGTGTTGCTACAGTGATGAGATAAAGAAACCAGCAAAGAAAGTGAACAAGGTAGTTTATTTTTAATCAAATAAATATGCTGATCCCTCTGTCTCTTTTTAACATTTCAGCGCTATATCTGAGTGCCTTTGAAAATGATGAAATATTATTGGAATTTGACAGCTTAAGGCAACTAATATTTATTGAGTAATTAGCCTTCATCTGGATATTACAAGAGTAGGAATTGAATCAATCAAAATCACTAAACGTTGCCTTGAACAAAGCAATATGGTTTAATGTTTTAAAAGACAGAAATAGAACCTGGGTCATTGGTTCATGTAGTCATTGGATGTCCACTGTGGAGACCTCTGTAAGACTGACTGTTGACTTTCTGCATTCCTCGTGCTCAGAGCCTGGAATACTGTAGAGTTCTTTGTGAAATTGTTTTCCAGTCTCCCCTGCTGGTAGGGAGGCTGTTAGGCACTAAAGCCAATCTCTGCAGTGGAGAATGGTTTTCTCTCTAGAATTTTATGGTTTTGAGCAAATAAACCAATACTCAACATTTTCTTTTGTTTCTCTGTAATTCTTTTAGAGTTACCAACATATCTTTTTGATCTACTGATAACCATTCAATGTATTTTTCAGAGATATCAATAGGCTTTCCAGAGAGTCTACCAAGTTCTTTTCTGAGGCTGTTGATAAATAATCAAAGTAACAACATAAACGTTGTTTATGGCCACCTGATGCAAACAGCTGACTCGTTGGAAAAGATCCTGATGCTGGGGAAGATTGAAGGCAGAAGGAGAAGAGGGTGACACAGGATGAGATGTTTGGATGGCATCACTGATTGATTAGAAATGAACTTGGGCAAACTCCTGGAGATGGTGAGGGACAGAGAAGCCTGGTGTGCTGCAGTCCATGTAGTCGTGAAGTCGGACACGACTTGGTGACTGAACGACAACATAAACAAATTCCATCTCTAGCTCATTCCACTCCCAGAGAAAGGTCTAAGGAACTACAGAATAGACAAAATCTGGTCTGGTGAGGCCAAGAAAAAACTACAAGCAGGCAAATAGCTATTACCTGAATTCAAAAAATGTGTGCCCTCTGGGTAAGAATTAGAAAACCGTCCCATTCTTTCTCCAAGATTGACAGAGCTGAGCCTGGAGCACCCAGTTTGGTGAGTGGAGCCAGACCCATACTTGGCATCCCTTCCACCCTTTCTGGGCTCCTTGAGATCCCTTTGCTTGGGTGTAGTCACACGGTGCTGTTACCAGACCGAACTGGGGTCTGCTTGTTCACTAGGCAGCAAAGTCAATTCACTCACAACAGGTTGCGGTGAAGGAAAGCACAATGTTTATTGTGGGGTCAAGCAAGGAGTACGGGCAGTTCAAGATCAAAAGATCTGAATTCCTTGATGGTTTAGGCGGAAGAATTTTTAAAGGCAAAATTTGGGGTGAGGGTTGTAGGGTGTGTAATTTTCTTTGGATTGGTTGGTGGTGAAACAGTGGGGTGGTGCTCCAGGAATCTTGTCCTCAGCCTGAAGTTACCATCCTCCCTCCGGGCGAGGGCCTTAGTTCCTTTAGAAAAATTCAAAGACATATTTGTATGTGGATCCCTTGAGGAGGAACCAGGACTCTGTTTTATTGCTGCTCTATTGTTGCACAGCTTTTCCTTTGTTTCTGCATCCCCTTATTTCCCAATTAATAACTGTTTGAATATACCCTTTGGAACTCAGGGAAAGTCTAGAAAGCTGAAGTCTTTAACCTACAGACAAGAAATGGGGCTTTTGTATTGGGAGGGCCCCCCAGCTTTCAGTGGCTGGAAAGTTTTGAGTTGTTGTTCAGCTGCTAACCTGCCAAGGCAGAAGCCACAGGAGATGCAAGTTCAATATCTGGGTTGGGAAGATTTCCCTGGAGGAGGAAATGGCAACCCACTCCAGTATTCTTGCCTGGGGAATCCTGTGGACAGAGGAGCCTGGTAGACTTCACAGTCCACGGGGTCACCAAGAGTTGGACATGACTGAACATGCACGCAAAGACAAATCCTTGGCTGGGGAACAGATAGCTGCATGTTGAAGCTCCTTTGCTGAATTTTTCTCCAACAAAAATCCCAAGTGGGAGACTTCAAGTTGCAGGGCCTTAGTGTGTGCAACACAGGGTACAGTGATCGAGGGAGTAAGATGAATGCTTTGTTCTCAACACCATGTTTAAAATAGCATATGTTACTGTCTTCTCTAGATCTTTCTTGCTTGATCTTTCCATTGCACTCATCTATTTGATGGCCCACCACAGTGGTTCAGTTTCATAGCTTCTGCTTTTTTTCCAGTTTCCTTATAGGTCTGAGCAGGTATATTTTAATAGACAAGCACATGGCTTACCGATGATCATACACCTAACGAGTGTACAATCCACAGGAATGGGCGCTTGTTCTCTTATGTCTTTTTTCAGAATATCAAGAAGTGTTTGATCTAAAAGCAAGGGTTCTTGATGAAACAAACCTGAGTTCAAGTCTCAGGCCTTTCCCTTACTAACTATGTGATTCCGGGAAGTTGCTAACTACAAGAGCCTCCTTTTCTTCATGAGGATTAAATAAGAAAGCATGTAAGTGCTCTATTAAGCCCAGGGCCTGATGTACAGCAAGCATTCAAACTTTAGAAGCTCTCTCTGTCATCATAGTTAATATAAAAAGTACCCTGCCCATGGCAGATCTTGCCAATCAATCATAGTATGTTCTACAGCTTGGCCTCAGAATACTTTCCAAAAGTAGGTTTTAAGTAGTCACTACTAAGGGGTTGGCCTGGTCAACCAGGCAAGGTTATTAATACTTGTGTAAATATAAGGTATCCTGTTGTGGGGACAGTGGGGTAGGGTGGGCCAAGCCAGGAAAGGCTGGGGCTAGAAGCCCACTCAGGGACAAGAAGGTGTGTTGGAACAAGAGGGAGGAGACAGACTTGGTACTGTGAGTCAAAAGTATGAGGCCACATCCTTAAAAAACCAAAGACAGAGCTCCTACCTGATCCAGAAACTCCACTCCTGGGCATATATTCAGAAAAGATGAAAACTCTAATTCAGAAAGATACATGAGATATATATGTATGAAAGTGAAAGTTGCTCAGTTGTGTCCAACTCTTTGTGACCCCATGGATTATACAGTCCATGGAATTTTCCAGGCCAGAATACTGTAGTGGGTAGCCTTTCCCTTCTCCGGGGGATCTTCCCAACTCAGGAATTGAACCCAGGTCTCCTGCATTGCAGGCAGATTCTTTACCAGCTGAGCTACAAGGGAAGCTCAAGAATACTGGTGTGGGTAGCCTATCCCGTCTCCAGCAGATTTTCCCAACCCAGGAATCGAACAGGGGTCCCCTGCATTGCAGGTGGATTCTTTAGCAACTGAACTATCAGGGAAACCTGATATATATGTATATACCACATCAAAAGGAAGATGTGGTATACGAGTTGAGTTGAGTTGAGTTGAGTTGAATTCAGTCACTCAGTTGTATCCGACTCTTTGCGACCCCATGGACCACAGCATGCCAGGCCTCCCTGTCCATCACCAACTCCAGAGTTTACTCAAACTCATGTCCATTGAGTCAGTGATGCCATCCAACCATCTCATCCTGTTGTTCCCTTCTCCTCCCACCTTCAATCTTTCCCAGCATCAGGGTCTTTTCCAACGAGTCGGTTCTTTGCATTAGGTGGCCAAAGTTTTGGAGTTTCAGCTTCAGCATCAGTCCTTCCAATGAATATTCAGGACTGATTTCCTTTAGGATGGACTGGTTGGATCTCCTTGCAGTCCAAGGAACTCTCAAGAGTCTTCTCCAACACCATAGTTCAAAAGCATCAATTCTTCGGTGTTCGGCTTTCTTTAGAGTCCAACTCTCACATCCATACATGACTACTGGAAAAACCATAACCTTGACTAGATGGACCTTTGCTGGCAAAGTAATGTCTCTGCTTTTTAATATGCTGTCTGGGTTGGTCATAACCTTTCTTCCAAGGAGCAAGCATCTTTTAATTTCATGGCTACAGTCACCATCTGCAGTGATTTTGGAGCCCAAAAAATAAAGTCAGCCACTGTTTCCACTGTTTGACCATCTATTTGCCATGAAGTGATGGGATCAGATGCCTGGATCTTAGTTTTCTGAATGTTGAGTTGTAAGCCAGCATTTTCACTCTCCTCTTTCACTTTCATCAAGAGGCTCTTCAGTTCCTTTTCACTTTCTGCCATAACGGTGGTGTCACCTGCATATCTGAGGTTATTGATATTTCTCCTGGCAATCTTGATTCCAGCTTGTGCTTCATCCAGTCCAGCGTTTCTCATGGTGTCCTCTGCATATAAGTTAAGTAAGCAGGGTGACAATATACAGCCTTGATGTATTCCTTTTCCTATTTGGAACCAGTCTGTTGTTCCATGTCCAGTTCTAACTGTTGCTACTTGACCTGCTTACAGATTTCTCAGGAGGCAGGTCAGATGGTCTGGTATTCCCATCTCTTTCAGAATTTTCCACAGTTTGTTGTGATCCACACAGTCAAAGGCTTTAGCATAGTCAATAAAGCAGAAGTAGATGTGATATATATAATGGAATATTACTCAGCCATAAAAGAGGATGAAATAATGGCATTTACAGAAACACGGATTGGCCTAGAGAATATCAAACTAAGTGAAGTAAGTGAGACAGAGGCAGCTATTATATGATATCGCTTATATGTGGAATCTAAAAAGCAATACAAATGAATTTATCCACAAAACAGAAACGGATTCACGAAGAAAACAAACTTATGTTTACCAAAGAAGGATTAATTAGGAGTATGAGTGTAACAGATATGAACAACTACAGATAAAATAGATAAGCAACAAGGATTTACTGTATAACACAGGGAACTATATTCAATATCTTGTAATAACCTATAATGGAAAATAATCTAAAAAATAAAACTAAACTGCTTTTCTGAAAACCTGAAACTAAAACAATATTGTGAATCAACTATACTTCAATCAAAAAAAAAAAAAATGAGTATGAAGTCATGCTGTTGCTGCTGCTGCTAAGTTGCTTCAGTCGTGTCCGACTCTGTGCGACCGCATAGACCGCAGCCCACTAGGCTCCCACGTCCCTGGGATTCTCCAGACAAGAACACTGGAGTGGGTTGCCATTTCCTTCTCCAATGCATGAAAGTGAAAAATGAAAGTGAAGTCGCTCAGTTGTGTCCGACTCCTAGCAACCCCATGGACTGCAGCCTACCAGGCTCCTCCGTCCACGGGATTCTCCAGGTGAGAGTACTGGAGTGGGGTGCCATCGCCTTCTCCAATGAAGTCATGATTAGGGGCCAAACCAAAGGGACGAAATTAAAAAAGAAATCTGAGAAGGAGAGCCAGAAAGAAGTTTGAAAATTCCTATGATGACTGGGAGTCTGGATGTTCAGTTAAATGCAGGCCCAGGGGAGAAGGAGGACAGTGAAATCCAGACAAAGGACTCCTAGAATGGTGACCTGCAGTTGTTGACATGAGTGTGAATCCTCCCAGCAGTGCCCCAAGCTATAACTTGGCTTATAGACAGGTGCAGGTAGTCTTCTGACCTTGTTTGCGACTGTGTGAAAGTGAAAGTGATAGTCGTTCAGTCATGTTCAGGTCTCTGTGATCCCATGAACTGTAGCCCACCAGACTCCTCTGTCCATGGAATTCTCCAGGCAAGAATACTGGAGTGGGTTGCCATTCCCTTCTCCAGGAGATCTTCCGGACCCAGGAATGGAACCGGCATTTCTTGTGCCTCCTGCATTGAGGATTCTTTACCTTCTGAGCCACTGGGGAAGTCCTTGTGACTATGTATTACTTACAGTATAAGACACGGCTACTTCCATGACCAGACTGCTGTTAACCCATTTTCTGGTACATAGATGAAGATAGTATTTGTTTAAGGTAAATGTTCCCTTATCTATCTGGATCCTCAGTTACAAAAGGAATCCATACATTTGATAAACAATCCCACTTTGAATTTCACAGGAAATTGAAATGTATTTTGGTCTTTTGAGCTGGACTGCAATGTGTTTTCCTATAGGCATATGCTTTACTTGGGAGCAAATGTAATCTTAGTGGAAGGATTCTACATTTAAAAATTTGAAGAAGTGTATAACTCAAATATTTTGTCCTACTGTCCTTGAGAATTCTAAGGAATTTTGAATATTCCAGTTCAGTTCATTCAGTCATGTTCGACTCTTTGCGACCCCATGGACTGCAGCACGTCAGGCCTCCCTATCACCGACTCCCAGAGTTTACTCAAACTCATGTCCATTGAGTCAGTGATGCCATCCAACCATCTCATCCTCTGTCATCCCCTTCTCCTCCTGCCTTCAATCTTTCCCAGCATCAGGGTCTTTTCCAATGAGCAGCTCTTCACGTCAGGTGGCTAAAGTATTGAATTGAATATCCCAGATTATTTTAAATCCTGAGGAGGTGTGAAATTTTTTTGAATATAATTACTATAATTACAGTTTAAAAAGATACCTGAAAAATGTTTATGTTTACCAATGTTTATTTGGTAAGTTAACCATTGCACAATATCTGTTCTTTGAAAGAATGACCATGAAGTCGTGAGCAACTGATTTTCAAAGAAGCATTGTTCATTTAGAGAAGATAAACAGTTTGTAGACAAACAAAGAGTTCCTCTTATAGGCTACATAACTCCATCTGAAGCTAGTTTATTGAAAATGTGGCAACATCATATGAGAAAGAAACCTCTAACCTGTGCATCCTTATCTGTCTCGAGGACAGTTTCTTTCCTTATAAGCTAGTTAGAAGGTTCTAGGGAGCCGGCCGTGGCACAGAGCTTGAGTGTATCCTAGACTAGGTTGCTCTGCCCTTTCCCTGTCCAGCTCTGTTTCACAGGGGCTGATCCCTGAAGCCTGCATCTCCCAGGCTTTCTTGCCTTTTGGTGTCTGACTCGATTTGGCCAAGGGGAGGCTGCGGTGGGAGATAGAAGAGCAGGAAGGAGATGCAAGGCTCTCTTCATCATCTTTTTTTTTTTTAAACATGTATTTTTAAAAATTATTTTCTCACTGCTGTGGCTTTTCTTGTTTCAGAACATGGGCTCTAGAGCACTGGATCAGTAGTTGCGGTGCATAGGCTTTGCTGCTCTGAGGCATGTAGGATCTTCCCAGACCAGGGATTGAACCCATGTCCTCCTCATTGCCAGGCAGATTCCTTTCCACTATGCCACAAGGGAAGCCCCCTTCTTCATCTTGACAGTGTCTTCTTTCTCCTCTCCTGGCATAGATAGCTCTCAGCCTCTTCCTGCTCCCTTGTCCCCTTATTCTTTATAAGCATCTCCTTCAATAAATATTTGCATCTCTGATTCCATCTCAACCCCTGCTTCCCAGAAAACCCAGACCAACACTGATATCTTCAGAGACCAGCAACAGGTCAGGGTTGACATTTTTGCTAGGAAAAACAAAACCGAAACATCACCATTCTGTTAAAGAAAGGCTTAAGATTTCACTTATTTTGGTAGTTATGTAACAGAAGGGAAAGGGGCAGGGCACCACTGTTGAAAGAATGACGTAGCCCAAGGATACAACATACACCCATTAGAATCAAACGGGACCAAGATGGCAGACAAGACTAGACCTTGATCCTCAATCAGCAAGTGAAATGACACACCCAGAGGCGCCATGACAGTTCCAAAGTGAAAGTCGCTCAGTCATGTCTGACTCTGCGACCCATGTACTATATAGTCCATGGAATTCTCTAGGCCAGAATACTGGAGTGGGGAGCCTTTCCCTTCTCCAGGGGATCTTCCCAACACAGGGATTGAACCCAAGTCTCCTGCCTGCAGATTCTTTACCAGTTTAGCCACCTGGGAAGCCCAAGAATCCTGGAGTGGGTAGCCTATACCTTCTCCAGTGGATCTTCCCTATCCAGGAATTGAACCGGGGTCTCCTGCATTGCAGGCAGGTTCTGTACCAATTGAGCTATTGGGGAAACCCATGACAGTTCCAAGGCACTATCAAAAGACCAGGGAGTAGGCGGTAGCCCAATTCCTGAAAATCTCCACCCTTTCTCCAAAATAGATGGAATAACCCTCCCACTCATTAGCATATTTTACCCAGCCTATAAAAACTAATCATACTGCATTTGCCCTCTGCGATGGCCCATACTCTGTTTGTGGTGTGTGCTTCTCTCTGAATCTGAATAAATCCACTTCTTACCTATCACTTTGTCTCTCACTGAATTCTTTCTGCAATGAGGCATCAAGAACCCGAGCTTCATTAGGTCCTGAAAACAGATACCATGGGTTTTGGTTGGGTTTGAGTCCCAGCACATGTGTTCAAGTTCCAGTCCAAGGTAAACAGTTTCAGTTAGACCAGAAATACCCAGATAAAGTGTCACGTTGTTTTATTTTTGGTTTATCTCAGGTCCTAAAGTGTTTAATTTTTCCTCCGACAGTGGGTTGTGCTGTGCACACTTATTGCACGAAGACATGAGGGCACAGCACAGTTTCTACGAGTTCTGCTTTCACTCAAATTGCCAGAGGTGTTGTGAGCAGACATTAGAGGAAAAAGGCAGCTGAGTCAGTGCTGTTTGTCCCAAAGGTCTTTGTGATAGGTGGAAAAAACAGCCCCTCAAAGATCTCCATGTCCTAATCTCTAATACTTGTGAATGTTACCTGCATGGAAAAGAGACTTGGAGGTGTGATTACATCAAGGAACCTAAGATGAGGAGATTATCCTGGACTATCCAGGTGGGCCAGTGAAGTCACCAGGGTTTTATTAGAGAGGAGGGCCAGTCATGTTACACTGCTGGTTTTGAAGATGGAGGAAGGGTTCACAACCAAGGGATACAAGCAGCCTCTAGAAGTAGAAACAAAGGCAAGGAAGTGGCTTATCCTCCAGAACCTCCAGAAGGAGTGTGGTCCTGTGCATACCTTGATTTCAGCTTCAGTTCAGTTCAGTTATTCAGTTGTGTCCAACTCTTTGCGACCCCATGAACCGCAGCACGCCAGGCCTCCCTGTCCATCACCAACTCCCAGAGTTATCCAAACTCATGTCCATGGTTAGATGAACCATCTCATCCTCTGTCATCCCCTTCTCCTCCTGCCTTCAATCTTTCCCAACATTTCAGCTTAGTGAGAGTGATTCTTGACCTCTGACCCCCAGAATATTAAGATAATAAATTTGTGTTGTTTTGAGCCACTGCATTTGTGGTGATGTGTTAGAGCAGCAATGGGAAACAAGTACAGTCCTATTCAGGCTTGTAATTTTATCTTCTTTGGCACGTCCTGACATTCAGCATTTACTCACAGGCTCTGAAAAGTTTCATACCAAAGATGTCTCTTGGGCCCATCTCTATGTCATCATTTCATTCATTAACTCAAAAATGTCAATGTAGCATAGTTGATTAAGACTCAACCAGGTTTGCACTTTATGGGCTTCCCCAGTGGCTCAGTAGTAAAATTCCACCTGTGTTGCAGGAGATGCTGGAGACTCGGGTTCAGTCCCTGGGTTGGGAAGATTCCCCTGGAGGAGGAAATGGCAACCCACTCCAATATTCTTGCCTGGGAAATCCCATGGATAGAGGAGCCTGGTGGGGTCGCAAAGAGTCAGATATGACTGAGCGCACACGACCACTGCCATTTCTCGGTTCTGTGACATTGGGCAAGTTACTTAACCACCCTGGGTTTCAATTTTCCCATCTTCGAAATGGGAAAGGGTTTAGAAAATTATGGGCTTTAGCAGCTTGGATGGGAGGGGTGTTTGGGGAGAATGGATACATGACTCCCTTTGCTGTTTATCTGAAACTATCACAGAATTGTTAACTGACTACACCTCAATACACGGAGAAGGCAATGGCACCCCACTCCAGTACTCTTGCCTGGAAAATCCCATGGACGGAGGAGCCTGGTAGGCTGCAGTCCATGGGGTTGCGAAGAGTCGGATACGACTCGTTTTCACTTTTCACTTTCATGCATTGGAGAAGGAAATGGCAACCCACTCCAGTGTTCTTGCCTGGAGAATCCCAGGGACGGGGGAGCCTGGTGGGCTGCCGTCTATGGGGTCCCACAGTCGGACATGACTGATGCGACTTAGCAGCAGCATACCCTAATACAAAGAGAAAAGATAAGAATAAATATTTATTCACACACACACATACATGTGTATGTATATGTATATATGACATTACGGCTTTTGGGCCAAACCCATCTTCTTGTCTCTTTTTACTAATACAGTTTACCTGGAACACAGCCATGTAATTTGTTTACATATTGTCTGTCTATGACTGCTTCCACACTATAACAGTGGTGTTGAGTAGTTGTGACAGAGATCATTTGGTTATAGTACCTGAAATATTTACTATCTCACCCTTTAATAGAAAGCTTGCAGATCCCTGAAATAGAATAGATATTATCTACATCATGGCATTTTTATGAAGCTGAAGTTAGCCATGAACTCAAGAGGAGTTCTTGACACATAATAAGACCTTAGTAAATACTAGCTAGTGTTTTTAATTCCATCATTGTATAATGTATTATTATCACCGTCATTATTGGGCAATTCAGCACCAACTCGACAGCAGACATTGTGGGTCCTCACTAGCCCTGCTGTCACTGCTGGGACTGACTCCTCCTTGAATCTGAACTACAGGGTTTCTCCTGGAGTTCTCTCTGTCCACATCAATGCCCACTTCCAGGTTTTGGGCTGCCTTTAGCCTAGACCAGGGGAGACAGTAGGGGGAAATATAAGGGAAATATAATTAATTCACTGTGGATTTGAGGGTACTTTGAAATCGGTTTTCTCCCCTAATCTGCCTATCACTCTTTACAGAATCCTCAAATGACTGCCCCATGCATTCTGTATTCAGTGAAAGAAACAGGTAGCATGTGCTTATTCCATCTTATCTGAAACTAGAACCTCTCCATGCAGTTTAGTATCGTAAATTTTAAGGCAAGATGCTAATTATTTCTGGGATTATTAAAAAATATTATGACTTGGTTCCTGTCTTTAAAAAGTTTAATGGAGGGATTTCCCTGGTGGTCCAGTGGTTAAGAATTTGCCTTTCAATGCAAGGTCGAAGGTTCAATCCCTGGTGGGGGAACTAAAATCCCACATGCCAAGAGACAACTAAGCTTGAGTGCCACAACTAGAGAAGCTCACGCAATGCAAGGAAGAGCCCACACTTTGCAACGAAGACCCAGTGCAGCCAAAAAAAACAAAGCTCGGTGGAAGGTAAGAGGTCAGGATAATCCCCACATGTCAGAGTTGGGTCTTTTTTTTTTTTCCCTGTGTATGTGGGGAAAGGTTAAAGAGTGGGTTGAGCTCTCAGCCAAATGAAACTAGTAGGGAGCAGGTTAGGGTTAGGGCTATAGTCCATGGGGTCACAAAAGAGTCGGACAGGACTTAGTGACTAATCAACAACACAATAAGCACCCAACATTCTCCACAGTAGGGTTCTCTAGTCAAAAGCTGTATTTTCAAGTGTGGCTTAGACTGGGAGGCTCCAGCAAGGCTCTGGATTCATTTCCGCTTGAAAACAGAAGGGCAGTGTCTCTGTTCATTTGGAATAGAATAGAATGGGCCTGAGAGAGGCCTTGACTGGGCTGTTTCAGCAGCAAACCTTGCAGGCTAGCTTACCTCACAGGTTCAGCAAGAGAAAAAGCCGAGCATGACTATCTATCTTTTATATCGCACAGTAAGTTGGCCCACTATTAAATACAGTGCAGTTAGTATTTAGTCTCTAATCAGATTGGCAATTCTCCTTCCCTTTGGGGAGGAGCTTGTAATAAACTGGAGAGAGGAATAAGAAATGTTATTGGACACTCCTTTATCTATGGGAGAATTTGACTTCCCAAAAGGGATGAAAGTGATTTTGTACATTTGAACAGAGAAACTCCAAAGGATATTAACCCATGTTAATACTTCCTGGATTTATGGTAGTAAACATAAATGAATGTCTGTTCCCCAGGCAATTTTGAACAGAGTCCAAACTTCCTCTTTAATACCTATGCTTGCCCAGAATTGTTTTCATAAAAGAGTGACAAACACATCCCTTGGTTGGTTTTCTCAAAAGCCCTCAAGTGAACTTCGATCTCCTCTGCAGGTCACGTCAGAGACAGCTGAAACCTTTAGGCCTTTCTGGAGCTCCTCAGGGCCAAGCTGAGGACAATTTGTGCAGCAGAATAAATAATGATAGTGATTGGTTATAATGCATAAAATAAGACAAATAACCAAGAATCCATATTGATGTTAATAAATAATTGAGTAAATAATGAAAGGGAGAGAGAGAACTGCTCTTCCTTATGGACTACCAGTTAAAGAATGGAGAAGGAATGACTGAAATAGAAAAACCACTCTTTTGCAAACACTTCTGTAATAGTTGTTTCAAGTACCATCAGTGGATGGTAAAATCAGCAGAGAAGACATCATGAGAAACAGATATTTGCACAATTTCCCTCTCAAGACATTCTTAATGTAAAAGGAAAATAGTAACTTTTATTTATTTTTTTAAAGACTTTTTTTTTTTTTGATGTGGACTATTTTTAAGGTCTTCATTGAATTTGTTACAGTATTGTTTCTATTTTCTGTTTTGGTTTCTTGGCTTCAAGGCATGTGGGATCTTAGCTGCCCGACCAGGGATGGAACCCACACCCTTTGCATTGGAAGGCTAAGTCTTAACCACTGGACCACCAGGGAAACCCCACATAGTAACTTTTAAAAGTATAAACCTGGCAGAAATCCCTTTAACCAAGTAATCAAAGTTAACATCACCACAATAAGACATGCAGATATCATGTACCTCCTGGTCTGATGCACTAAAAAGGTTGAACTTCTGTATTCTTGCCCCCAAAATGCATAAACTCAACTAATCACGAGAAAGATCAGACAAATTTAAACTGAGAGATATCCTACAAAATAACGGACTCTATTGGATACTTTCATAAAAGTCTGAATGACTTTTCCAAATTGAGTAGACCAGGAGACATGACGGCTAACTGTAACATGGGGTCCTGGCTTGGTTCCTGAACCAGAAAAAGGACATAGGTAGAACAACTGGTGAAACTGAAGTAAGATCTATGGATTGTTAGTTTTATTGTACCAGTGTCAATGTTCTAGTTTTAGCCATTTTATTACAGTTATGTAAAATGATAAAATTTGGGGAAGCTGAGTGTAGGGGATATGAAACTCCCTGTACATACAGTCCATGGAATTCTCCAGGCCAGAACACTGGAGTGGGTAGCCTTTCTCTTCTCCAGAGGATCTTCCCAACCCAGGAATCAAACCCAGGTCTCCTGCATTGCAGGCAGATTCTTTACCAGCTGAGCCACAAAGGGAAGCCCTTCTTGAAGTCTAAAATTGTTTTAAAATTAAAAGTTAGAGAATAAAGTCTTTCTGAATTCTGTGAAGAAATTCCCTCTCCTTTAGATTTATGCAATGAAGTAGGGCAGAAATTATACAGAAGATAAAAATTTGGTATATGCCATTAAATATTTTGTAGCATAGATTAGGTATATAATTTGTAATTGATGAAACATAGTCTATAAGTTCATTTTAAAAACAAAGTTGGATATTAAACCTTTAATTAGGAATTTAATGCCCTAATATGACTTTAAGTCTGTGAAGAAACAATTTTAAGCTTACATAATTTTGACTTAAGCCACTGTTTCTAGAATAGCAATCCTCTGCAAAATGGGAGTGGTCCACAACGAATTGTATTTGTCAGAGGCTAAGTAAATTGATAGAATCTGACTTGCAGGGAGGTTCTAACCATCTTGATTTTTTTTCTTTCTGATTACAAATCATCATTGATTTCGATAGATAAACTTAATTGCAGCTAAAGTGTGGCCATCATACTGAAGGACTTTGGGGCATATGTCATTATGCAAGAATGCTTTGATTAAAAACAATGGAAAAGAAAGACAAAACCTAATTCAGTTCTGGCTTCTGAGAATAATTTTTAATCTGAAGGTCTCAGAATCAACAGGGACATTCTTTGGGAAGATTCATTACCTGAAAAGACACTTTTGTTCATTCAGGAGCATGTATTACAAGAACCAAGGAAGACGTATGAGAACATGCCAAGACTCTCCAAAAGGAAATGACATTGGGCATAGACGTTATTCCTGTCTGCTTTGCATGATGAATGTATTCCCAGATCCTGTGCTACAGAATACCAATCTATTGATTTTGGGAAGCACAGAGCCCTTAGTACTGGGTAACAGGAATGGAAATGGTGTGATAGTTCGTGTGATGGTCAGTGTGTATGGAGGTGGAAGTCACTTGCAAATACTCAGGTGAATTTGTGAATTTTGTAAAAATGCTGGTTTATTTTCTTGGGCAACACTAATCATGAGTAGAAGCTAACTTACAGAGTGCTTGCTACCTGTTAGGCTCTGTGCTGCACACTTTCTGTGTAATTCATGTAATCATCACCGCAACCCTGCAGGGTAGATACTAATGGAGAGCTCTACTTTACAGATGAGGAAACTGAGATCTGGCAGTAATTTAACTTGCCAAGTGGTGAATCTGGGCGGCCTGAGTTATGCTTTTAGCCACTGTACTATATTTAATGTAGGGCTTCCCAGGTGGCACACTGGTGAAGGATCTACCTGCAAGTGCAGGAGACGTGGGTTTGATTCCTGGGTTGGAAAGATCCCCTGGAGAAGGAAATGGCTTCTCACTCCAGTATTCTTGCCTGGAAAGTCCCATGGACACAGGAGCACGGTGGGCTACAGTCCATGGGTCACAAAAGAGTTGGGCATGACTGAGCGACTGAGCACGCATACTTAATGTAGTTGAGGGTTTGGCTTCCTTGGTTTATTATGTTCACTTTTCTCTTCTGACCATATGCTAGCCATGTTCTACTGGTTCTGGATATATAGTAAGTACAATCAGCATTTTATAAGCACTTTATAAAAATTAAATCATTTAATTCCCATAACTAACTGGTGTGTGAATTTCAATGTCTTTGTTTTGCAAACTGAGGTTAAGTAAAAGTCCTAAGTCCCTAGCAATTAATTAGCCAAGGTGAGAGTAGCTATTAGAGAGACAGAACTTCTATTCTTCCCTCTCCCCTCACTTTTTTTTTCGCAAGCGGGATTCTCCTTCCCCCACCAAGGACTCAACCCAAGCCGCCCGCGTTGGGAGCGCACAGTCTTAACCAGTGGACGGCCAGAGAAGTCTTCAGGGCTCCTATTCTTTTTTTCTTATTTTTTTGGCTGCATCTCTTGACATACAGGATGTTAGTTCCCCGACCACGCACCAAACCCTGGCACACTGGGAACATGGAGTCTTAACCACTGGATTACCAGGAAAATCCCCAGGGCTCTGATTCTTAAACGCTGCTCTGTGCTAACTTTGGAGGATGTGGCAGATTGCTTTTCCTCACAACCCAAGTTTGTTCTCCCCCTTCTTCCCTATTGTGGAGTTTGGGGTGAATAAAAGGCCCCGCTGTAGGGGCTTTGTTAACCAGATGCCCTTGAAGTTAGATTTGGCCATTCAACTAAGCTCTAGCCAATGGAATGTAAGCAGAGGCGAGTCTTAAATTTCCATCAAAAAATTGGCCAGACTTCTCTCTTTCCTGTGGGGGAAAGCAGAGTTGCCAAGCTGGTCTGGATCTGTGGGACTGTGATACCAAATTTGTTCTGACTGAGGATAAGTCATAGCCCTTAAACAACTTCTCTCTCTCCCATCATCTGAAGTATTCTAATGACAAATGTTTCCTGCCTTCTGACAAAGATGTTTTGTTTTTTTTCTTACAGCAGCTCAACTTCTACCACAACATCAAATGGTTCAATAGTCAAGTACTAGAACCGAATATAATATTCCAAGCAGTCACCTATGAATTCGGGATCTAAGCATTCTGAGAACAACCGCTGCCTAGAGATGTTCTAGGTTCATTAGTTTGTGGACAGAAATATTGCTGTTCATTCAACTGTGATTTCCCAATGACCTGTGTAACTTTTATCATGCATCCATTAAAAATTATGGGGCAGAATACTACTTAATGACACAGAAGGGAAGATGTTCATGATATTTTCTAAGTGAAAAAAGTGCCTTCCAAAATGATAGGTCAAGTATGACCCCTGGTTTATAATAGTAGATCTCATTACATTGAGTAATTACAGATTTTTACTTCCTCTTTCTTGACTTATTTGTATTACAATATTTTTTCAATAAAATCATATTATTTTTATTAAAAAATTTAAAAGATGAAATAAAGGTGGAATGTATAGTATATATCTGTGAGTGTGAATATGTGTATATATGCTGGGCTGTGCTGTGCTCAGTTGCTTCAGTCGTGTAGAGCTCTTTGCAACCCTATGGACTATAGCCCACCAGGCTCCTCTGTCCGTGGGATTCTCCAGGCAAGAACACTGGAGTGGGTTGCCATTTCCTTCTCCAGGGGATCTTTCCACTCAGGGATCGAACCTGTGTCTCTTATGTCTCCTGCAATGGGAGGCAGGTTCTTTATCACCGGTGTCACCTGGGAAGCCCGTTTGTGTGTGTGTGTGTGTGTGTGTGTGTATATATATATATATATATAGCAGCTCTTTATGGAAAAAAATTATATATATAAAATTATGTATATAATGTATATGTAATTATGTGTATTTACGTGTGTATATATATATACACCTGTGTGAAATAGAGATGCTCTAACAAATTAAACTGAAAAATATCTTGGCTTAAAGAACTAGAGCTTCAGTTCTTGCTCATGTAACGGACCAGAGAGCAGGTTCCAAGGTGGCTGGTGGGGGCTCTACTCCCTGCAGTCATTCAGGGGCTCAGGCTGACAGAGGCTCTGCTTCATTGAATAAGTGGCTTTCAGGTCACCATAGTCATCTTCATTCCCACCAGCAGGAGTGAAGAAAGAGCCCAGAGAAATGCACATGGCAGGTTTTTTAGGGTCAGGCACACATTCTACTCACATTCCATTGTCTAGAACTCAGTCTTGCCACATCCAACCATGCCCCGTCGTCATCAACCTAAGACGCAATATCATAGTTCCCAGTTATTCACTCAGGTTGAATAAATAATTGAACAATATGACTTTTTATTTCTCATTGTTAGATTATTTTTTGGTTCAAACTTAGTGCTGCTAAAAGATAATTTATCAATTTTCCTGTCAATTTTTTTTTCCATAAAGAGCGGGAATAAGAATCTTCTCTCCCCAAAGATTCAGGACCTAGCCTGTTGTACTTCAGCTTTTAACAATCATATTGATTCACTTTGGTATTATGTTCTAACTAAGTTTCATTTCAGAGCAAGTGGCACCTATTATTTACAGGTCAGGAAAATAGTTGACATTCAGTCCCATCTCTGGGGTGAAACTAATGAATTGTGAGATTGGGTCATGGTGAATACATTACTCTGAAATTGTGGAATTCAGATGTTTGATATTTTCTTTTTTGAATCTCAGTTTGCTCTCTGTGACTCCCTGCTGTTTGCCTTTTGATTTTATAAATTGTATGAAATAAGCTCTTTGCATCCTCATATCTACCCTCGTCTTTTCTAACCTCTCCTCAAGTAAAAGGGTAGTTTGTTAAATACTGAACATAATCCAAAGAATCAAGTGAGATTGATTTCCTTGAGTGATGGTTACAATAAATTTCTTCTGATCAAGGATAACTCCCAACTCCTTAAGCAACTTCTCCCTCTCACCCAGTCTGAAATATTCTGATGACAGAAATGTTTTCTGTATTCTGATCATGTTATTCTGATATTGAAAGAGAGGAAGCAGTTAGGAGATGTGAAATTCTGAGTCAGGAGAGTAAGAGTGAGGGATGAATAGCCTTGAAACTTTAAGAATTAAGGTTAGGAAAAATGAAAGATTATGAACAATGTTTTGAAAGCTAATTCATGTCTCAGAGGACAGTGAAGAAAAAGAACCAAGATCTGAAATGTACAGATGTGAGAGTTGGACCATAAAGAAGGTTGAGCGCCGAAGAATTGATGCCTTCTAACTGTGGTGCTGAAGAAGACTCTTGAGAGTCCTTTTGACTGAAAGGAGAGCAAACCAGTCAATTTTAAAAGAAATCAACCCTGAATATTCATTGAAAGGACTGATGCTAAAGCTGAAGCTCCAACACTTTGGCCACTTGATGCAAAGTGATGACTCTTTGGGAAAGACCTTCATGCTGGGAAAGATTGAAGGCAAAAGGTGAGATGGTGAGATAGTATCATTGACTCAATGGACATGAATTTGAGCAAACTCTAGGAGGTAGTGGAGTCAGAGGAGCTGGCATGCTACAGTCCATGGAGTCAAAAAGAGTTGAACATGACTTAGCAACTGGACAATAATAACAACTGAAATGTATGGTTTAAACAAATAGAACTGCTTGTAAAAGTGGGTTTTCCAACACTCAAGAACCTATCAAGTCTTGTCTTCCTTCTCATGTCCTCCTTTTCAACATATCCCTCTCCATCATTCATAAATTCTCTTTCTTTTCTCTCCTTCTCCTTTCCCAGACTTTCTTACCTGTTCCTTTCACACACCTGTTTTTTCCTGGCACCATCCTCAACTCTCTACACCTCTTTCTCACACCTTAAGGTAGCCACAAAATGGAATGGTATAATCTAAAATACATACATTTATTTACAAATAATTTTAAGCTCTAAATGTCAGTGTCCACATTAGGATCCGGACACCCAAAGATGAACAAAGTATATTAATGATTCCTGATCTCAAATAACTCATAGTCTATGTGGTCAAATGCTTCCACTCTTTGGGAGTATGAAAGGCAGAAAAGATAATTTTACCAAGGAAAAGCTTCCCTGATTCTCCCTGGAAAATAAGGGGACAGGTAGGCTTAACAGATAATTAAGATTTTCCTAGGTAGAAAAGGAGGGAAAACACTTTCAGGCAGAGGGAACAGCATATAAACTCTTTTTTATTTTTCTTTGAAAAGAGATTTCCCAGTACTGAATGAATTTCTTCAAAAATTATCGAAGAGAAAGGATTTCCTTTCTTATCTATTCTGAGATACGTTACACTGACTAGTGATGTCAAAGCAAGATTTTCCTATCTATAACCCAGTTATTTAGAATTCCTATCTCTTGAGAACACAGCTGAACATCAAGCAATAAGCAGACAAAGATATCAGGGTAGCCAAGAGTTTCGCTGCAAAGTGTCTTGGATTAATGAAGAACCGTTCAGTCGGCCTCTTTCTGGTTATTACAGACATCGTTCTAACAAAGCAATCAGAGACAGTCATATGGGGTGAGATCAGAGAAAGACCTGAGAGTTAGACCTATTTCAGGCAGACTTACTAGGAGTTGTTGTTTAGTCACTAAGTTGTGTCTGACTCTTTTTGCAACCCTATTAACTGTAGCCTGCCAGGCTCCTCTATCCATGGGATTTCCCAGGCAAGAATACTGGAGTGGGTTGCCATTTCTTTCTCCAGGGGACCTTCTTGTCCCAGGGATTGAACCCATATCTCCTGCACTGGTGAGCAAATTCTTTACCACTGAGCCACCAGGAAAGCCCTTACTAGGAGCAGTAAAAAGTAATGGCAAGAACTCTGAGAGTCTAAAAAGAATCATAAAAACTAGCAGTGGGTTCCAAAGCTCCAATCACAGCTGCCCTGAGACCACTGCATGAGAAGTCAAAGAAGCTGGCCTGCTTTGGTCCGCTCTGCACAGTTAGCTAGTTGCACTGATGTTCTCAGTGATGATAATGGGTCATTTACAAAGGAGGTTAAATTCAGTTCCATGTGCTCTGCCTTAGAAAGCAGCTTATGATTAATTTTAGAAAAAGCGCCACCTAAGGTAGCTAAAATTTTCTTTTGAAATGTACTGCTGTATCCTAAAATAGTCTGCTCTATTAATTCCTTGCAAGGTTTTCTGATCTTACTATATATTCCTTAAAAATCACTCTACGTACATTTTGCCTTTAAAAAAAAAACTCCTATCTTAAAAAATAACTCTTTTAACTGTCTTTACAACTTAAATCAAGCAGTTAACTGGCAGGGTCGGGGAAAGATACAGGCACCAGAGCCTTCTTCCTGCCCGTCGGAGTCACCACCAAGCTTGGGTCTGCACAGAGATGAGCCGGAGCATGCTGCCTAGGAGAGGGGTAACATTCTAGGGGAAGGACCACATTAAACCAGATAGTTGAACATTTAATTTCAAATGAAAAATCAAAGTATGTTCAAAGCCCTGTTTACATTTAACCACCATTTGTTTATATAAAAGAATCACTGGCAGGGAGCCATCTTGGATTAGACTGAATCCCTGAAGCCTTAGCATGGCCACTTCTGAATATTTTGCTGAAGATCAGAGCCTCCTTGACCACTTCTTTCTGGATTGTTTTCTGCTGCTCAGTCTTTTGACTTGACTAACTTTAGGGACATGCAACCCATATTTGGAGCTTCCCTGGTAGTTCAGATAGTAAAGAATTTGCCTGCAATGAGGGAGACCTGGGTTCGATTCCTGGTCAGGAAGATCCCCTGGAGAAGGAAATGGCAAACCACTCCAGTATTCTTGCCTGGAAAATCCCATGGACAGAGGAGCCTGGTGGCCTATAGACCATGGGGTTGCAAAGAACTGGACACGCCTGAGCGACTAGCACTTTCACTTTCCTACAACACATGTTCATTTGGGGCTCTATAGGAGAAACAGGCAAGGAAACTGGGGTCAGGGCAGAGATGAAAGAGGCATTTGTCTTGCCCCTCCAAGAGTTTGGTGGGGCCCAAAGGATGTTCACAGAGAATTCAGGTCAAGGTATAATGTGAAGAACGTGATAAAAACTACAAACAAAATGGTATTACAAGCATTGGTGGAGTGAGATTATTTTCAGCCCAGCAGTCAGTGGCTTAGGGGTTGAATCAGGGAAGATTTTGTAAATGAAGAATATGGAAACTTAGTCTTAAGGCTAGGTATGATTTCAAAGAGGAAAGATGACAAGGAAGACTTCTCTGGGTGCTAGAGGGGGCAGTATGTGTGAAAGCATGGGGTTAAGAAAGCACATTATTATTAGAGGCTTCCCTGGTGGCTCAGTGGTAAAGAATCCACCTGCCAATGCAGAAGAAATGGGTTTGATCCCCGGGTGGGGAACATTGCACTTGCTGCAGAGCAACTTCTGAGCATGTGCTCTAGAGCTGGTGAGTCCTAACTACTGAACTCACATGTTGTGGCTACTGAGCCCATGCACCCGAGAGCCCAAGCTGCCCAACAAGAGAAGCCCCCACAAGAAGCCTGTGCACCGCAATTAGAGAGTAGCCCCCACTTGCAGCAACTAGAGAAAACCCTCCCACAGCAATGAAGACCCAGCACAGCCAAAAAAAAAATGAATAAATCTTTAAGAAAGGACACGTTAGGTTTCAAGAATCAGGTTTTGAAGTGTGCAAAGATTGAGAGGGATTGGTATCGGAAAGAACCCTAGGCAGGGAGCCTGGAGCTAGGCTGCGGGGTGCTATGCCTCGGGCCTCACCTGTGGGCAGTGAGATGTGGGGGAGGAACAGTTTGTGGCGCCTGCGTTATAGCCAGTGTTGCCGCCCAAAGTGGAAGAGCATCTGCTTCTTCCACGTGATTGGAGAAAGCTGGAGCTGGGAGCTCGAGGCTCGGAGCAAGAAGTGAGAAAGAGCAAAACAAATATTGCACAGCAACACATATATGTGGAATCTAGAGAAATGGTACAGATGGATCTATCTCCAAGGCAGGAGTAGGGATGCAGACGCAGAGGACGGATTTGTGGACATGGTCGGGGGGAGGGGAGAGTGGGACCAGCTGGGAGAGCAGGACTGACATATATACTACCAGGGAGAAAGCAGATAGCTAGTGGGAACCTGCTGCAAAGCATAGGAAGCTCAGCTCGGTGCCCTGTGACGACCTAGAGGGGTGGGATGGGAGAGGGGAGGGAGGGGATGTATGTATGCATATGGCAGATTCACATCATTGTATAGCAGAAACTGACACCACATTGTAAAGCAATTTATTTCAATTTTTTAAAAAGAAGAAGCTCTCTCAAGCACCCCTCCCTCTCAAGCCTCCCTTCTATCTCTTGAGGCCCATGGCTGAAGACCCCGTGGTCTGGGTGACCCAGCATGGCCTGTGCTCAGCTTCTGCGAAGCCCCTTCTCCACTACGTGCCCCCACTCCAGGAACACAAGCACCTTCATTCTTGAGCCCCACCAACACTGGCCTCTTTGACCACTACCTTAGGGTCTTCTGCTTCATGAATGAACTGATTTCAGCTCCCCCGAACTAGATATAAACTCCTGGAAGGCACGAATTGGTTCTTTTGCTTCTTTTGTTTACCCCCATTTGGTGACAGGTGCATAGTAGGCTTGCAAGAAAAAGGTCTTATTTTGTATACCAGCCCACTTTCCTCCCCACAAAATGGCTGAAGAAAGAGTATTAATACAGCAAGCTACTTAATCCTTTAAAGATTCCCAAGAAGAAAGCTATAGTTGTCAAATAACTTAGATGGTTTTCCTTCAATTAGCAGCTTTGATTGCATGCATATTTTTAGATTTCTGTTGAAGGTATAGAAGTCCCCAGAGTGCCACTGGCCGCTTATACCCACTTCTTGGCCAATATTTTTTTTACCAGGCCCTGAGTCATAGCTCTGAAATCAATTCCGCCCTTTACTGCAAAATCATTACAGGGCCAAGAAAAATGATCCTTGCTGTTTAATCAGCGGGGGTGCTGGAAAATCAGGAGACATTGATACTGTACTGTGTGATAAAGGTCTGAATGAAGTATGCCACCCAGAGACGTGAAGGATGTGATCATGTTCAATCTCAAGCCTGGCTCTAAAATGAACTCAAAGGAAATGGTGTTCTGTTGCACTCTGTGTAATGCACAGAATCACAAATTTTTTGCACATTCAATTTCTCGCAGAGTCTTTTAAATCTTTCTTACCCAAATAAAAAGAACATTCTAAAGATGAAGCATGATCATAAGAAACTGAACCTAGGTATAAAATGATGTCAATCTACTGCCAATTTTTTTGGTGTGCTATCCTCCTTAGTTTAAAAAATGAAGTTGGACTCCAAGAAAACGATGAGAGAGCAAAGATAAAATATTCCCCATGCAATCAGAAAAATCACAGAACTGAGGAGACTCCAGTAGGAAGACATCACTGTTCTTGCTGTATCATACAAGCCAACAGCTATAAGACTAAGGCTAGGGAAAGATGGGAATTCAAGAGCTGGGGAGGAAATGGGTCATTTCTTCATCTTTTCCTGGAAACCCTGATGCCTTAACTGGAGACCCTAAATGAAGGCTTGGTCACCAATTCCCAACTTCAGTACGTCAGAGCCAGGATGGAAGGGACCATAAGACATAAAGCCTGATAGTTTAAATAAGGACCTGCTTCTGGCCTCTTTATTTGGGGGTAGTTTTGGGGCCTGTAGAATCAGAACCTCTGAGCCCATGGTCAGTCTACAACTCCTTCAGGTTCATGGGATTTCCTGCTGTTTGCATTGTGAGTTACTGAGATCAGAGCCCTCTTTACCAACCATCGCAAATAGATGGGGAAACAGTGGAAACAGTGTCAGACTTTATTTTGGGGGGCTCCAAGATCACTGCAGATGTTGATTGCAGCCATGAAATTAAAAGACGCTTACTCCTTGGAAGGAAAGTTATGACCAACCTAGATAGCATATTCAAAAGCAGAGATATTACTTTGTCAACAAAGGTCCGTCTAGTCAAGGCTATGGTTTTTCCTGTGGTCATGTATGGATGTGAGAGTTGGACTGTGAAGAAAGCTGAGTGCCGAAGAATTGATGCTTTTGAACTGTGGTGTTGGAGAAGACTCTTGAGAGTCCGTTGGACTGCAAGGAGATCCAACCAGTCCATCCTAAAGGAGATCAGCCGTGGGTGTTCATTGGAAGGACTGATGCTAAAGATGAAACTCCAATACTTTGGCCACCTGATGCCAAGAGTTGACTCATTGGAAAAGACCCTGATGCTGGGAGGGATTGGGGGCAGGAGGAAAAGGGGACCACAGAGGATGAGATGGTTGGATGGCATCACCGACTTGATGGACATGAGTTTGAGTAAACTCTGGGAGCTGGTGATGGACAGGGAGGCCTGGCGTGCTGTGATTCATGGGGTCGCAAAGAGTCAGACAGGACTGAGCGATTGAACTGAACTGAACTTTCTGGATTGTTCCCATCAATCAGTCTCTTGCTTTGACTAACTTAGGGCCATGGAACAAATACTCATTTAGTACTCCGGGACACACATACTAGGAACTGGGTTGGGGGGAACTAAGATGAATAAGATATTTTTGTTTGTTTGTTTTTGCCCCTGGGTAGGTTTGGAGTTGGGGATGGGAAAGGATGATCACAGAGAATTCTGTACAAATACCTCTGTAACTAACCTATGCATAGGTTGCTGCTGCTGCTAAGTCGCTTCAGTCGTGTCCAACTCTGTGCGACCCCATAGACGGCAGCCCACCAGGCTCCCCTGTCCCTGGGATTCTCCAGGCAAGAACACTGGAGTGGGTTGCCATTTCCTTCTCCAGTGCATGAAAGTGAAAAGTGAAAGTGAAGTCACTCAGTCGTGTCTGACTCTCAGCGACCCCATGGACTGTAGCCCACCAGGCTCCTCCATCCATGGGATTTTCCAGGTAAGAGTACTGGAATGGGGTGCCCTAAATTAGCCTATGCATGCTCTCTTGCTGGGCCAGTGGAGATACTCTCTTTGAAGATCTTGGCCATGGAGCCCATGGAGAGAGAGGCACAGTAGGGTGACCAGGGAGCTTGTTTATTTCCCCTCCTTGACAATAAGGTACTAATCTTGTTTATCTTTATGGGTCTTGATCTGTGGGCAGTGACTGCACATACTGCTC
Organism: Bos mutus; assembly: GCF_027580195.1. Classification (NCBI taxonomy): domain Eukaryota; kingdom Metazoa; phylum Chordata; class Mammalia; order Artiodactyla; family Bovidae; genus Bos; species Bos mutus. The sequence continues at coordinate 18,586,886 of NC_091628.1, read as the reverse complement.
TCTCAGCAATTATTTGCAGTTGCTGCTAATAATAATGGGGCTTTCCAGGTGGTGCTAGTGGAAAAGAACCCGCCTGCCAATGCAGGAGACACAAGAGATGTGGGTTCGATCCCTGGGTCAGGAAGGTTCCCTGAAGGAGGAAATGGCAACCTGCTCTAGTATTCTTGCCTGGAAAATTTCATGGACAGAGGAACCTGGCTGGCTACGGTCCACGGGGCCACTGAAGCACAGCCAAACAACAACAACAGTAATAACCATTTATACGCACCCAGAACTTTTCATGCATTATTTTCAGCAAATCATTATGAAAATCCTTCTGAAGTAGATACCACTATTTTCATTTTTCAGACGGGTCTTTCAGAGATCAGAAGCCCTACACAGTATCTGGATAGTATGTCCTCGTCATCACAGACAGACAAGGGTATGCTTTGGATAATTAAAAAAAGCATTGGTTTCTAGTTCTTTCATCAATTTATCCATTTAACAAACTCTTATTGAGTGCTAGGAGGCCCCAAGATAAGAAATAGAAGCAGAACAAAGTGTTTTAAGACATAGTTCCTTGTTTTGAAAAATTCCTTTTTATGCAAAGGAGATAGACACATGAACCAACAATTTTATTTCAAAGCCCTTAATGGGACTATTGAGCAGAACTACCTGCCTAATTAACAAGTTATGAAAAACACGGTATTCTAAAACATTTGTGATGCTAATTATGAGACTATTTACAAAAGTATCTGAAAATGGTTTAGGTGTAAGGAGATAAGTCTTTATTCTAATTATAAATTTTTTTTCCTGTGATACCGTTTTCTAAGATGATAGTACCGCTGTTGACGTTTAGTTCCCCCGGTGTTTTTGTTTTATAGAAACAACTTGATGGAAACCTAATAGCTCTTTCGAAACACTCTTTAAATTTTCTTCTTGTCATTCTTCCAAATACTTTCTCTCAGCACATTTTTTCTTTCAGATATTTTATGGTCAGCATTTTAGAGACAGCTTCCTTTTTAATTTGGATCTTGGCACCTTAAAAATAGGGCTTGATAAAGGAACGTGCTACAGTTCCTTCCGCAATCTTGAACTGCCTAAGACTGCCCTCTTAATAACGCTTCACATTTATCTTAGTACTTAAGAGTTTGCAAAGTGCTTTCCTATGCATTATCTTAATGAACCTTCTTGATTACTTGATGGGATAGGCTAGAAAGTATTCTTATTGCCGTTTTTATTAGTGCTACAAAAACAATACATGAAGACAGAAAACCACCCAACAATACAGACAATTACAAAATAAATTTTTTTTTAAAAAAAGGGCTTCCCTAGTGGCTCAGATGATAATAAAAATCTGCCTGCAGCGCGGGAGACCAGGGTTTGATCCCTGGGTTGGGAAGATCCCCTGGGGAAGAGAATGGCTACCCACTCCAGTATTCTTGCCTGGAGAATTGCATGGACAGAGGAGTCTGGTGGGCTACAGTCCATGGGGTTGCAGAGTCTGATGACTGAGCGACTAAAAAAAAAAATCTCTTCCCAGACCTTTCCTCATTTTCAACTGCTTTTCTTTTCTCTTCTGGTACTTTTCTCTATAATATCAAATAATAGCATTTGGTCATTTCTTTGCTTGTCAGCCTTAGGTAGAATCTAAGAATCTAAATGGATTCCTTTCTGTCAAAGTGAGAAATTTAGCTTATTTATAATACCTTCCTCTTTCACTCAACTTTTTGCTAGTTATATATTTATTTTAGTTCTTCATTGCATATCTTTATAATACTAAATAACATAGTGCTTAAAGTCTGGAATGCTTCATATTTCAATTTTAGAAAAAATAGATTTACCCATTTTATGGCAGATGAAGAATTTTCACTCTTTACCTCATCAAAGAATATTATCCTTTACCTCATCTCTCTCCCTTTTACTCCAAACTTCTATTAGTCCTATCATTACTTTGTATGTTAAGGTTTTAAATTTTTACCTTGTGTCCTGTAACTATAATTAATTCTTACATGCTTTGTCTATGGGTTGATTAAAAAAATTAAAACATGATACTTATTCTAATATGATTATGAAAATACCATGCACTGTATATAGTTCATGAGGTCAAAAAAGAGTTGGACAGGACTTAACAACATCTAATTAGTGATTAGTTACACAGCGGTGAAAGTAGTCTTGTAATTAAACCTATGTAATTTAAAGGAGAATGTTTAAGTGTCAAAGTCAAATGAGATGTAGGTGATATTGATTGTCCAAAATTGGACTACAATACCGCAATTTGGATCACATTTGGATCTATTGTTTTCTGTTTTTTTACAGCTTTTTGTTTTTCCTAGAGTTTTAAATTGCTTAACTTTTCCCCTATGTTGTCATTTCACTTTACAGCCATGTCTCAGCTGCAATCAGCATTGGCTTCTAAGAGCTAATAAGTGCCCACTTTTCCAGAGAATTGTCCTGGGCCTAATGGAAGCTGCCTTTCCAGGGAGGTTACCCCTTCTCACACAAGCCTGTAGCTGGTTGACTGTCTGAATGACTGACACCGGGGCAGTAGACCAGTTTACTGGGAGATGGGGCCCATTCTCTCCCGCAATTTGTGATCCCTATTTCCCTGTGGAGTTACTATACAGCTTGTATTGAGCAGAGCCACATTTTTGCTTCGTTTTTTTTTTTTTAATCTTTTATTATTTCCCTCATTCTCCTTCTCCAAAGAGCGTTTCCTCAATAAATCACTTGTAACAGAATCCTCGTCTTAAGCTCTGCTGGCATTATCAACTAAATATTTTTCCTCCTCAAAAATTTTTCTTTTGAAGTCCTGATCCCTGCTGTAATGGTATTAGGAGGTGGGGCCTTTGGGAGGTAATTAAGTTCAGATGAGGTCATGAGGTTGGAGCCCTCATGAAGGGATTAGTGTCCTTTTAAGAAAAAAAGTGTCCAGAGCCCTTCCTCTCTCTCCATCCAAACACACCACAAAAAAGTGAGTGAGCAAACAGCAAGAAATTTTATCTGCAAGCCAAGAAGAGGACTCTTACCAGACACCAAATCTGCCAACACCTCAATCTTAACTTCCCAGCCTCCAGAACTGTGAGTAATAAACGTCTGTTGTTTAACTCACCCGGTCTACGATTTTTTGTGACAGCAGCCCAAGCTGATGAAGACAGCTAGGATATCCAGTCCAAGACGGTTTTGATAGAAGTCCTCACCAAATCACTTACAATTACATAGTTGTTTTTTTTAAAACCTTACTATGTATTTTAAAGGAATCCACTTTCTTCTTGAATACATTTTTTGTTAGAATCCTCTGACTTCTAAGTTTGGATCAACTGCTCTCTAGGTATACCGTGGATCTAAAATACTGAAATTTCTTCGCCTCACTTCTGGGTTATATCCCCTAATATTTGTATCATACCGTACAGTTTCCTATTTCTTGGATTCCCTTTTGTGTTAAAAGAATATGTAATAAAATTTACAGCAATTGTCACAAAACTTGGACAGGGGCTTAATTTTGTGAGTCATAACAAGTATGAAAATCTGTTTTCACCGACGTTATGATTGACAGTTTGGCCAAACATATAATTCTTGTTTCAAAATAATTTTCCTTCATCCTTTAAAACGCAATTCTGCATTGTGTTTTAGTTGCTAAGGTTGCTGATGAAAAATCCAATGTCAATCTGATTCTCTGGGGGTGGGTAGGAAATCTATTATTTGTTCCTGAAGTTTAAAAAATTTTTTTATCCCTTTCAGTTTCCTGAACTTTCATCTATTTGGTCACTCAATGGGCTTTTTCACTCTGACAGCTCCAGCCTTTCTTCAGCTCTAGGAAATTTCCTTGAATTATTTTTTTTAATTGTTAAAGCTCCTTTGTTTTTTTCTACCTCTTTCTGGATTTCCTCTTAGATGCATAATGACTCTCCTGGATTTATCTTTTGTATTTCTCTTAGTCCCCACCTCCACTCCATATTTTAAAATTATGCTCTACTCTCTGGGAAGTTTTCACAATTTTACCTTCATCTTGGTGTCCTTCTTTGGGGCTGTTTTGATTTTTTTCTCAATTATGAGGACTCCTTAGCTTTCCATTTATATTTATGAATAAAGTACTAGATTATTATTGTGAAGATCCGGCACAACTTGCCCCTGGGGTATGTGAGGTTCATGGAGAGGGAGAAAAGTAGTCTGCTTCTATAATGGATGTTTAGTGTGAGCATGCTCAGTCACTCAGTCGTGTCCGACTCTTTGTAACCCCATGGACTGAAGCCTGCCAGGCTCTTCTGTCTATGGAATTTTCCAGGCAAGAATACTGGAGTGGATTGCCATTTCCTTCTCCAGGGGATCTTCCCCACCCAGGTGAATCATGCTTATTGTCATCTGCAGCTCACTTTTGTTCTCATATCTGCTAACTCTGGGCTTAGAGTTTCTTCTGATCTTACAGGGAGGAACAATTTCAGCTCCTGTCTCTGCTGCAGTCTCCTGCGTGGGTCCTGGGCTGTGACTTCCTCTCTCAACATGAGTCATTTCCAAGGCTTTAGTTTTTGATACTGTTATGGCTGTGTCCTCCTCATACATCTTTATTATTGATCTAAGGGATATCTGGGAGGACAGCGAGGTCAGCGTGTGTGTGCTTTCTACCCTCCTGAATGAGATCTTGATCACTGCCATTTTCTAGTTCCCAAAACATGGGCACTGAGTGATTAAATGCTTTGTCTAATAACTAGTAAGCTGCGGTGAAAACTAGAATCCCGGTTTTCTGTCACCTAATGCTCTTTCCATTTCTCTGTACCTTTTTACCACCTCTTGTCCTCTCAGTCCTTATCAGTGGAATTTGAGACAGCTGAGCAGGAATGTTTACAAGCAGATTTTTGCGCATGTATCTCATTAGAGCCAGATGTGAGAACAGATAATGTATTTGTATTTGCTCTGAATGTTTTTCCCGAGTCAGTGTTGCTCTCCCTCTCTTCTTGGGCTTATGCACAAACATCAGAGATAAAGAGATTTGGAAAGTTTTTAGTTTTAAAATCATTGTGAGTCACTTGCAGTAAGAGCTTTAAAATCAATTAGTTGACTAGGGGGAAAAATCTCTTTAAAAAATCCTCATTATGACCTGTGAACATCACATTTATTAGGGCCTAGTTTGGTTCTAATTTCTGAAAACTAGCTTTGTGTGGGATGAAGGAAAGATATATAAATTACTTTTGTCCACTGTGTAGTCAAAGCATACAACTCCCTTAACCTCATTCAGATCCACCTAATATTTTTCCTCTCGCAACCAGTTTTTGTACCCATTAATTATTAAAAAATGAAAGCTGGAACATGGAATTATGGCTGTTATTAGACACATAGGGCCTATTAAACAAAGTGGATTAAAATTTCTTACTTTCATTTTGAGAAAACTATGGTTAATATGAAAGAAATAGTGGATAAAGTAGGGATTCCTTTACATCAGGGAATCGGAGAGCAGAGAGTAACAATTCACTCATTCAATGAATGAGTATCTATTGAGTATCTCCTACTATATTCAGGCATTGTTGGAAATTTGGGACAAAAACAGATAAAATGGTGAGCATCTAGTAGAGAAGGCCTGTGTGACGCAAATAATATTGATGGTCAACACCGAAATCAGATTGATTATATTCCTTGCAGCCAAAGATGGAGAAGCTCTATACAGTCAACAAAAACAAGACCAGGAGCTGACTGTGGCTCAGATCATGAGCTCCTTATTGCCCAACTCAAATTGAAGAAAGTAGGGAAAACCACTAGACCATTCAGGTATGACCTAAATCAAATCCCTTATGATTATACAGTGGAAGTGAGAAATAGATTTAAGGGCCTAGATCTAATAGATAGAGTGCCTGATGAGCTATGGAATGAGGTTGGTGACATTGTACAGGAGGCAGGGATCAAGACCATCCCCATGGAAAAGAAATGCAAAAAAAGCAAAATGGCTGTCTGGGGAGGCCTTACAAATAGCTGTGAAAAGAAGAGAAGCAAAAAGCAAAGGAGAAAAGGAAAGATATAAACATCTGAATTCAGAGTTCCAAAGAATAGCAAGAAGAGATAAGAAAGCCTTCTTCAGTGATCAATGCAAAGAAATGGAGGAAAACAACAGAATGGGAAAGACTAGAGATCTCTTCAAGAAAATCAGAGATACCAAAGGAACATTTCATGAAAAGATGGGCTCGATAAAGGACAGAAATGGTATGGACCTAACAGAAGCAGAAGATATCAAGAAGAGATGGCAAGAATACACAGAAGAACTGTACAAAAAAGATCTTCACTACCCAGATAATCACGATGGTGTGATCACTGACCTAGAGCCAGACATCCTGGAATGTGAAGTCAAGTGGGCCTTAGAAAGCATCACTACGTCCAAAAGTCTACAAATAATAAATGCTGGAGAGGGTGTGGAGAAAAGGGAACCCTCTTACACTGTTGGTGGGAATGCAAACTAGTACAGCCACTATGGAGAACAGTGTGGAGATTCCTTAAAAAACTGGAAATAGGACTGCCTTATGATCCAGCAATCCCACTGCTGGGCATACACACTGAGGAAACCAGAAGGGAAAGAGACACGTGTACCCCAATGTTCATCGCAGCACCGTTTATAATAGCCAGGACATGGAAGCAACCTAGATGTCCATCAGCAGATGAATGGATAAGAAAGCTGTGGTACATATACACAATGGAGTATTACTCAGCCATTAAAAAGAATACATTTGAATCAGTTCTAATGAGGTGGATGAAACTGGAGCCTATTATACAGAGTGAAGTAAGCCAGAAGGAAAAACATCAATACAATATACTAAGGCATATATATGAAATTTAGAAAGATGGTAACGATAACCCTGTGTACAAGACAGCAAAAGAGACACTGAAGTATAGAACAGTCTTATGGACTCTGTGGGAGAGGGAGAGGGTGGGAAGATTTGGGAGAATGACATTGAAACATGTAAAATATCATGTAAGAAACAAGTTGCCAGTCCAGGTTCGATGCACTATACTGGATGCTTGGGGCTAGTGCACTGGGACGACCCAGAGGGATGGTAGGGGGAGGGAGGAGGGAGGAGGGTTCAGGATGGGGAACACATGTATACCTGTAGTGGATTCATTTTGATATTTGGCAAAACTAATACAATTATGTAAAGTTTAAAAATAAAATATAATTAAAAAAAAAAAAGAAGAGAAAGCATCACTACGAACAAAGCTAGTGGAGGTGATGGAATTCCGGTTGAGCTATTTCAAATCCTGAAAGATGATGCTGTGAAAGTGCTGCACTCAATATGCCAGCAAATTTGGAAAACTCAGCAGTGGCCACAGGACTGGAAAAGGTAAGTTTTCATTCCAATCCCAAAGAAAGGCAATGCCAAAGAATGCTCAAACTACCTCACAATTGCACTCATCTCACACGCTAGTAAAGTAATGCTTAAAATTCTCCAAGCCAGGCTTCAGCAATATGTGAACTGTGAACTTCCTGATGTTCAAGCTGGTTTTAGAAAAGGCAGGGGAACCAGAGATCAAATTGCTAACATCCACTGGATCATGGAAAAAGCAAGAGAGTTCCAGAAAAACATCTATTTCTGCTTTATTGACTATGCCAAAGCCTTTGACTGTGTGGATCACAATAAACTGTGGAAAATTCTGAAAGACATGGGAATACCAGACCACCTGACCTGCCTCTTGAGAAACCTGTATGCAGGTCAGGAAGTTAGAACTGGACATGGAACAACAGACTGGTTCCAAATAGGAAAAGGAGTACATCAAGGCTGTATATTGTCACCCTGTTTATTTAACTTATATGCAGAGTACATCATGAGAAACGCTGGACTGGAAGAAACACAAGCTGGAATTAAGATTGCAGGGAGAAATATCAATAACCTCAGCTATGCAGATGACACCACCCTTATGGCAGAAAGTGAAGAGGAACTAAAAAGCCTCTTGATGAAAGTGAAAGTGGAGAGTGAAAAAGTTGGCTTAAAGCTCAACATTCAGAAAACTAAGATCATGGCATCTGGTCCCATCAGTTCATGGGAAATAGATGGGGAAACAGTGGAAACAGTGTCAGACTTCATTTTTCTGGGCTCCAAAATCACTGCAGATGGTGACTGCAGCCATGAAATTAAAAGACGCTTACTCCTTGGAAGGAAAGTTATGACCAACCTAGATAGCATATTAAAAAGCAGAGACATTACTTTGCCAACAAAGGTTTGTCTAGTCAAGGCTATGGTTTTTCCTGTGGTCATGTATGGATGTGAGAGATGGACTGTGAAGAAGACTGAGCACCGAAGAATTGATGCTTTTGAACTGTGGTGTTGGAGAAGACTCTTGAGAGTCCGTTGGACTGCAGGGAGATCCAACCAGTCCATTCTGAAGGAGATCAGCCCTGGGATTTCTTTGGAAGGAATGATGCTGAAGCTGAAACTCCAGTACTTTGGCCACCTCATGCGAAGAGTTGACTCATTGGAAAAGACTCTGATGCTGGGAGGGATTGGGGGGCAAGAGGAGAGATGAGATGGCTGGATGGCATCACTGACTCGATGGACATGAGTCTGAGTGAACTCCGGGAGCTGGTGATGGACAGGGAGGCCCGGCGTGCTGCGATTCATGGGGTCGCAGAGTCGGACACGACTGAGCGACTGATCTGATCTGATGGTAACATAATGAACTAGGAAGACACCATGAAGGGAAAGTCCACACACAGAACCATGGATAACTGGGGGAAGGCAGTCAGAGAAGGCTTTTCTGAAGCAGGGACTAAATGAGTTCTAAATGGGAGGGAGCAGGGTCAAAAGGGAAGAGAATTTTAGGAAAGGGAACAGAAGATGAAAGGGCCCCACAACAGGAGGGGGCATGGTCTAGACTGAGAAGAGCCAGAGCAGCTGTAGAAGGGAGAAGAATCCACAGCACAAGAGCCCGTGAGCCTGGGCAGCAGGGAAAGACACTGAAGATGGTGTGGGGGTCTGACTGGATTTTTGCTCAGAAAAACCGTTCTGTATCATGAGGTACAAGCTGGGGATGGGCTACAGAGGACCTAGCAGGTCAGCTGGAAGACCATACTAGTAATCCAAGTGAACAATGGTGCTGACTTGGACAAAGGTCTTGTAGTCAAGATAAAAATGGGTGGATTCAAGCGATATTGAGACAATAGAATTTCTGGGGCTGGTGGTAGATTGAATACAGAGACAGTGTGCATCTGGACCTCAAGGATGACTGGTTTCTCACAGGTGGAGGAAACACCATATTTTGGGAGTATGGTGATTAAGATGAGCTTGAGAATGGATACTATACCAGCAGTTCAGAATGAGGGTTGGACTGCTGTATTTAAAATGGTTAACCAACAAGGACCTACTGTAAAGCACAGGGAACTCTGCTCAATGTTATGTGGCAGCCTGGATGGGAGGGAAGTTTGGGGGAGAATGGATACATGTATATGTATGACTGAGTCCCTATCATATCATTGTGTATCAGCTATACCCCAATACAAAATTAGAAGTTTTGTTTTTTTTAAAGGATGAGTGTTGGGATGAGAAATGGCTTTTTAAGGTAAGGGAAAAGATGGAAACAAAAGATACAGGGGTAATATAACCCAGGGTACAACCAAACTGGAAGAGCATGAGGAAAGGATTAGGGTACGCGGGAGAAGAGAAATGTGAGTAAGAAGTTAGAAAGGCTGGAAAGATAGGTTAAAGCTAGATTTTTCTAGAGCTGTGAGGGCCATCTAAGGAGTCTTGGCTTTATTTCTAGACAGTGGGCTCCAGAGATTGAGAAGATTAAAGTGAATGGAGCCATGGCTCTAAGATTTCAAGCCTGAGTGTGTAGAAGACTAGTGGGCTATTCTCAAGAATGGGTAAGACAGCAAAAACATGTGATTTAGAGGGGCTGATAGTGCTAAAGAATCTGCCTGCCAATTCAGGAGATGTAAGAGAAGTGGGTTCAATCCCTGGGTCTGGAAGATGCCCTGGAGGAGGAAATGGCACCCCACTCCAGTATTCTTGCTGAGAAAATCCCCTGGATAGGGAAGCCTGGTGAGCTACAGTCCGTGGAGTCACAAAGAGTTGGACATGACTGAGCATCTGAGCCCTAAAGGGGTTGTCAAGACAGCCAAGGAGAAACATTTACCAGGCATTTGAAAATACATGACCTGAAGCTCAGGATTGGAGGAGTGTATTTGGAAGTCATCTCCAAATAGTTAAAGCTGGGATGGGGAAAGGGGAATGTTGATGAAATCACTAAGGAATTAAGAGTAAGGATTTCAGAAGACAGACCCAGATGAGAATCTCAGGAAATGCATCATTCAAAGGGCATAAAGAAGAAGTGTTGTCAATAACAGGAGTACGGATGAAGCTGACGGAGAGGCAGGAAATGAGTGGGAGGGGAGTGACGTCAGTCAAAGCAGGGGATCAGCTTTGTAGGATGGGGATCAGAATTGTAGGAGGGACAGGGTTAATAGTGTTAAATGACTGTTCAGGTCATAAGATTGAGAAATCTGGGAAAAAGCTCGTTAGGCTTGAGGCAGAGAAGCAGAAAAGACAGGACCAATCAGAACTGAAGGGAGATAGGGACTGGCTCAGGAAATGCTTGTTGAATGAAAGAAGGCTGGAAAGTGGGCCGGCCTCCCTGCCAGGGAAAGCTCTCAGTGGTACCTCTAGAGCTTATTTTTTTATATTTTTCTTACTAATTGTATTTACTTATACTTGGCTGTCCTGGCTTTTCTCCAGTTGTGGTGCACGGGCTTCTCACTGTGGTGGCCCCTCTCCTTGTGGAGCAGGGGCTCTAGGGCACAAGGGGCTTCGGTAGTCGCAGCAGGTGGTCTCAGTAGTTTCAGCTCCAGGCACTAGAGCACAGGCTTAGTAATTATGGTGCACGGGCTTGGTTGCTCCATGCATGTGGGATCTTCCTAGATCAGGGACTGAACCCATGTCCCCTGCATTGACAGGTGGACTCTTCACTACTGAACCACCAGAGAAGCCCTAGAGTTTTAATTTGTAGCTGCGCATCTTCCATTGTTTTTAATTGTGTTCTGAAGACCATAAAATAATGCAGCCGGAATGATTATTCACCCCTAGGTCTTTTCTGGTCATTGTTTGATATTCAATGTAAAGTTATTGTAAAAGTTGTATTTAATCCACTGACTCAGTGACCTGGGAAGTTTGGCTTCCATTTAATGGCTGCACAAATGACTGATTGGGCTCCAGGTCTTGATGCAGTTGACATACTGATACCTGGCACTTCTTCCCACACAGGCTCCTTAGGTAGCACAGGAAACAGACAGGGATCTAAGGTACCTGTAACAGGAGGGCTTCTCTGACCATTTGTACTCTTTGGGGTGGATTACAGAAGCAAGGAAGGGAACTTTCAGATGTTACTAGATTACTTTCAGTTTAATAGAGAGTTCTTGTTGGAAATGCATCCAAAGGACTAGGATGAGTAGCTGGCTGTTGTCAGTAGGTGATTTGGTGGCTGCACAAGCTGCAGAATCTGCATAGCTACACAATAAGACATACTTACATTTCTGTATATGTTCTAGAAATGGAAATCTGCAATGGAAATGAAAGAGCATGGTTCTGCTGTAACATCTTCCTGACACTCCTAATCAAAGCACATCATTACAGCTGCAAATATCCATGGAAAGGGCAAAGACAGGGGATATGGGGAAACTAGTGTTTAAATCTCTGCCTTGCACCTATTAGTATGACCCTGGGGATGTTACTTCACATTTCTGGGTTTCAGATTTATCATTTAAAAGCAGGAAGTATGGGACTTCCCTGGTGGTCCAGTAGTTAAGAGTCTGCACTTGCACTTCAGGGAACATGGGTTCGATCTCTGGTCAGGGAATTAAGATCCCAAATGCTGCCTGCAGTTCAGCCAGTTCAGTTGCTAGTCTTGTCTGACTCTTTGTGACCCATGGACTGCAGCACGCCAGGCCTCCCTGTCCATCACCAACTCCAGGAGCTTGCTCAAATTCATGTCCATTGAGTCAGTGATGCCATCCAACCATCTCAAACTCTGTCGTCCCCTTCTCCTCCCGCCTTCAATCTTGCCCAGCATCAGAGTCTTTTCCAATGAGTCAGTTCTTCCCATCAGGTGGCCCAAGTATTGGAGCTTCAGCTTCAGCATCAGTCCTTCCAATGAATATTCAGGGCTGATTTCCTTTAGGATGGGCTGGTTGGATCTCCTTGCAGTCCAAGGGACTCTCAAGAGTCTTCTCCAACACCACAGTTCAAAGGTATCAGTTCTTCAGCACTCAGCTTTCTTTATAGTCCAACTCTCACATCCATACATGACCACTGGAAAAACCATAGCTTTGACTAGATGGTCCTTTGTTGGCAAAGTAATGTCTCTGCTTTATAATATGCTGTCTAGGTTGGTCATAATTTTTCTTCCAAGGAGTAAGCATCATTTAATTTCATGGCTGCAGACACCATCTGCAGAGCTGCATGGCATGGCCAAAATATATATTTTTTTCATTTAAAAATAAAAACAAGAAGTAACATGTTGATGACTCCCAAACTTCTCCCAAGCTCACTACCCTGATATTCAACTGCCTCTTGGACATTATGTAGGTGTTTCATGGGCAACTCAATTTGTTTGTCCAAAATCAAACTCATCTTTACCCCTACCCTGGATAAAACAAAGTATTGCTCTTTCTGCAGGTTTCTAACTAATTTCATAAACTGGAAACTTGAGTGGCATCTTTGGTATATCTTCTGCCCCTCTCCATTTTCAGTTCACCACCATGTCTTATCGACATCATTCTCCAGCTGTCTGTCCATCCTGACTTTCACTATAATACTGATGTTTTCCTGTCTGGACCTCTCATCTCCTGCCACTTGCCCTCTTGTATCTTATACTGCAGCCACACTGAGCTGCTTTTAGTCCTTGAGATGTACAATGGGCTTACTTTCCACTTGACCTTTGACACAGTGGTTCTCTTTGCCTGGAATGCTCTGGCCATATTGCATCCTTTTCTATCTTCTGCTTAAATGCTATTTCCTTTGGGAACCTTCACTCATCCCCACAGCCCTCTGGACCACTCACCAATTCCATAATACTTGTGATACTGCCCCTACTATAGCACTTGTCGAAGTCTATTTTGGAGACTTGACTAATTGCTTATTTTCTTGCTAAACCCTTAGTTCAGGAATTGTATCCATCGTGTTTACTAGTGGGGCTTCCCTGGTGGCTCAGATGGTAAAGAATCCACTTGCAATGCAGGAGACCCAAGTTCGATCCCTGGGTTGGGAAGATCCTGTGGAAAAGGGAATGGCTACCTGCTCCAGTATTCTTGCCTGGAGAATCCCATGGACAGAGGAGCCTGGCAAGCTACAGTCAATAGGGTCGCAAAGAGTAGGACATGACTGAGTGACTGAACAACAACAGTGGATTGTAATAATACTAAGTAGTATTTTTTGAGTACTTAATACGTACTAAGTACTTTACATGCATTATCTTGCCTAATTGTCATAACAATCCTATGAAACAGACATATTATTACTGTCTGTATTAGGCAAATAAGGAGAACAATGTTTAAAGAATTAAAAATAAAAACATTGTCCAAGGTCTTCTCAGCAGTGATTTTCCAAGATAGCTGCCAATGATCCTTCCTTCTAGTGGTAGTACCATGGTGAAGTCCCCTTTCACACTGAATCAGGACTGACCAGTGTGACCGGTAGAAAATGGCAGAGGTGATGGTCATGCAACTTCCAAGGCAAGATCGTTGTGGCCTCTGCCTTGCTCTCGTGGCTCACTTGCTTTGGAGTAAGCCAGATGCAAAGTCATCAGATCACTTAAGCTGCCTGGGGAGCCCATATGGAAGGAAACCAGTCTCCCTGCCAATAGCCTACAGCACCTTGCCATATGAGTGAGCTACCTGGGAAACAATTCCCAGGCCCAGTCTAGTCTTCAGCTGACTGCAACCCCATGAAAGACCTTGGGCCAGAATCACTTAGCCAAACTGCTCCCAAATTTCTGAACTACAGAAGCTGTGGAAGATGAAAAACGATTATTACTGTGTAAGCCTTACAGTTTGGGGGTAATTTGTTTCACAGAAGTGGATAACTCGTAGACAGTTCAGTGGCACGCGTGTGTGCTAAGTCACTTCAGTCGTGTCCAACTCTGTGTGACCCCATGGACTGTAGCCCACCGGGGTCCTCTGTCTGTGGGATTCTCCAGGAAAGAATACTGGAGTGGGTTGCCAAGCTCTCCTCCAGGTGATCTTCCCAACCCAGGGATCGAACCTGCATCTCTTATATCTTCTGCGTTGCAGGAGGGTTCTTTATCACTAGCACCACCTTGGAAGCCCCAGTTCAATGGCAGAACCAGGATTTTCTCCCAGGTCTGACTCCAAAATGCTCTTAACCATGAGCGCTCTATTTTCTTACACACTCATTTTTAACACAAAGAGTTAAAAATGATAGTTATGCAAGCATCTCACAAACTTTCTGTCACAGATGACAAAACAGAGGCACAGAGAGATTTAGAAATTAATTGGTGAATTCAAGTTTTGACATCAGGTGGTCTAATTTTAAGAGCTGTGCTCTTTGTTACCATACTGAGCTAACATTATAATCAGAACAATCTTTCAGGAAAATTAATCTGGAGTTGGTCTGCTAGATGGAATGGAAAGGAAAGAGCATGAAAGTGTGGTCCTTGACTGGGAGGCTACTGTGATTATCAAAGAGAATATTATTTGAGAGAAATCAAGACCTCTGTCATGGAGAGCAACTCTGAAACTATTTCTCAAAGTATCTTTGAGTACTATTTTTAAAATAAAATTTTAATCTTTCATTGATATTATTTTTGTTTTGTTTCTTAAAGAATTGTTTATTTGCTTATATACTTTTGGCTATGCTGGCTCTTTGTTGCTGCGTGCAGGCTTTCTCTAGTTGCGGTCATCGAGGGCTACCCTTTGCTGCGGTGTGAGGGCTTCTCATTGCAGTGGCTCCTCTTGTTGTGGAGCAGGGGTTCGGGCTCAGCAGTTGGGGTGCATCAGCTTAGCTGCCCTATGGTAAGCGGGATTTTCCTGGAGCTACGATAGAACCCGTGTCCCCTGGTTGGCAGGTGGATTCTTAACCACTGGACTTCCAGGGAAGTCCTCTTTGATTACTGTTATTGCCTATTGAAGATTTGGATGGGCAGGCCATTGATCTTTAATAATACAATATTTCTCAAATTGCAATAATCTCTACTTATCACTCAGTATTCTAGAAAGAGATTAACCATGATCATTTTCCAACCGGAGAAGGCAATGGCAACCCACTCCAGTACTCTTGCCTGGAAAATCCCATGGATGGAGGAGCCTGGTAGGCTGCAGTCCATGGGGTCGCGAAGAGTTGGACATGACTGAAGTGACTTAGCAGCAGCAACAGCATTGTCCAACCTGACCTCCCAAATGGTGGGAGTAGGGCCAGCTGAAGACTGTTGTCAGCATACTCTATAATGTGTAATTTCTATTTTCCTGCAGCATTCAATATTTATTATTAGCTATATTTAATTTATTTTTTTAATTGGAGGATAATTGCTTTATAATGTTGTGTTGGTTTCTGTGGTACAGCAATGTGAATCAGTCATAAGCATACATATATCCCCTCCTTCTGGAGCCTCCCTCCCACCCACCTCCAATATTAATTTTTATATCAAAATATTTGTACTGCTGTTTTTTTAAAAAAAATTTTATGTTTTTATTTTGTATTGAGTATAGCCAATTAACAATGTTGTGATAGTTTCAGGTGAACAGTGATGAAATGAGACTTAGCCATACATATATATGTATTCATTCTCCCCCAAACTCCTCTCCTATCCAAGTTGCCACGTAACATTGAGTAGAGTTCCCTGTGCTGTACAATAGTCCTTACTGGTTATCCATTTTAAATATAGCAGTGTATGCACTCTGTTTTAGATTCTTTTCCCAGTAGGTTATTACGGAGTATTGAGCAGAGTTCCCTGTGCTCTACAGTGGGTCCTTGTTGGTTATCCATTTTAAATACTGCAATGTGTACATGTCCATCCCAAGCTCCCCATCCTGCCCCCAACACCCCTGGCAACCATAAGGTCATTCTCTAAGCCTGTAAGTCTCTTTCTGTTTTGTGGTTCCACTGTTTTTAAAAGAGGAAGGAGAATGGACCAAGATTTTCTGCCTTTAAGGTAAGCTAACAGATCAGTGATAATTGAAATGAGAAATCCTGGTGCAGGAAGAGAACTGATTGTGCTCTGTCCTTGGTAGAGTTTTGAGTCATTCATGCAGTACAGTGTCTGGAGAGTTCTAGTGAGTCATGCATTGCTAACTATGGCAGAAAATGTATTTTCTAAAGCTGTCTGTTATGACTCATGTCTTTCAGTGGGTATCAGCAGATGTTGGTGCCCTGTTGACCGGTGATCTGATAGAAAGTTTCTCAGAGGGATCTGTGACACAGTTTCCCTCTTGGATCAATCTGGCACGGGTCCTTTCATTCGGCTTGCAAGATGCTTGTATTAACATTATTTTGGGCTTGGTGTTAAAAAGATTGTTTAGTAACAAAAATGGAGCATTTGGATATTGTGGCAGCTGGGAGGAAAGCTCTTATTTTAAAATGAAACAACCGAGTGAATGTTTTTTACAGCGATTCATTCTTCATGTGGGGAACATTTCTTTGTATATATATTCTCTCTCTATTGGATACGTGAAGCAGTTTTGCCTTCAATATTTAGGGAGAATTTCCTAGTGAGCGATTTGGGAACAATATCTATAAATGATAAAGATAGGTTCCCCTGCAAAATAAGCAGTATGGAAACTATTAGGATTGAATGTTAGGAACCACTTGGATTCTACTCCTAACTGGGTCAGAGTCTGTGTATAACCTTAAGCTATTCACGTAATCTTTTTTAAACTTAGGTTTTCTGTCTGAAATAGTCAGAAAATTGCTTACCTATTTAGCCAAGGCAGAAACAATTTCCTGATAGGAAGATGACTCAGCAGCCTGAGGAGGCAATGTAGCCTCTTGTCCTGGAAGTCTTTGGGGAGACGGAGGCAGCCAGCTGCCTGGATGGATTAAAGTGTAGTGCTTGAAGACTGGAGACCAGAACACGCAAATGAAGCCTGACCTTTAGGAACAGTAAAGAGATGTAGTCATTAAGGTCATGTGGTTTGCCAGGCACTGAGCTAGATTCTGAGAGATAATGGTGAACCAGATGTACCCAAAGTTTCTGCCCTTATGATGTTTATTGTTAAAGCTGCTTTGTGCATGTTTGAGATGATTCAGAGAGAGGTTCTATTATTTTTATTATTTTAGTCTCTGGATCTGAGGCTTTTTTTTTTTTTTTTTTAAAATATGGGATCATGCAGGGTCACTGCTCAAGAAATACAATGTGGGAGTCTTACAGGAGAGGAGTCTGATGTTGTGTGGGGTATTGCTAAAACAGGCCTTGTTTACACAGGGCTTAACTACCGCAACTCAGATGGGAGTAATGGAGTCACACTGGCATTGCCAATTACCTGAGATGAGAGTTGGGGGGAGAGTTTAACATATATCACAGGGACTTTCGGGTCAAAGTTAATGGGACCTCCACTGCCCACAGAGGGGCTTTTCACCAATGTGCTGATGTCCAACTTAGATGATGATTATGGGGCTGCAGGAATTGAACCATGGATTCTGAACACACGAGCCGTTCATTTTCAGTGGTCAGGAGCACGTCCAGTGGTGGTGTCCAGACAGTGTAGTGGTATCACTAGTCTTGCACCAAGGTTTTGTTTAGAGCTCACATCTTACAAAGCAGTAGTTCTTCCTACCTTAAGAAATTTGAAAGCTCCTTCTCTTGCTATTGTGCCTGTTGCTCATGCAGGGGAAAGCTGCCACAGGGGCTGAGATGAGGGTGGTGGAGAGAGAGCTGCAGCATCAGACAACAGGTCCTTTGAACAGATATCAACTGGCTGGGGTATCCCAAGTCTTTCAGTGTTACTGGCTCATTTGTTCCATTATAGTTTTAATTTTTTAATTGCAATATTTGCTTTACTAAAGTGGTCAGAACCGAACCCATGGTATCTCAGAGGTCTGCCTGTACCCCAAAAAATGGGAAGCTGAGTCTCGAAGAGATACTTGTAAACTCACATTCACAGACTGCTATTCATGATAGCCCCAAAGTGGAAGCAACCCAAGTGTCGGTGGACAGATGCTTGGACCAGTGAAATGTAATCTAAACATATAGTGGAATATCACTCAGCCCGAAGTGTTAGTCCCTCAGTCGTGTCTGACTCTTTGCGACCAATGGACGATAGCCTGCCAGCCCCCTCTGTTCATGGAATTCTCCAGGCAAGAATACTGGAGTGGGTTGTCATTTCCTTCCCCAGGGGATCTTTGTGGCCAGGGGTCAGGGACGGGGAGTTAGTGTTTCCTGGGGACGGAGTTTCAGTTCAGGAAGATGAGAAGGTTCTGGAGTTGTTGGTGGTTTGTGGCGGCTGCCCAGCAAAGTCAAAGTACTTGATGCTACTGAGCTGTGCACTTAACAATGGTTAAAATGGTACATTTTTTAAAAATGTGTTTTTACAGTTGAAAACTGCTGCCTGCTGTAGTTCTTCTGGCACAGGTACCCTGGGAGGAGCCCGGCTGGGGGGCCCAGTAGGGCCCTGTGGACCGCTGCTCCCTGCTTGGCTCCCACCATCCAAGGCCATGGACTGGCTCCTGGGGTGCCAGCTCCCTCCCTGGTCTAGTCTAGCAGGATGAGGCCCGCTGGGGTTTGACTGCACCTTGATGTTGGCCTGAGACACCTAGTTGCTGATGGCGCCTTGGCCCTTGGCAAGGACATGCTCTGCGAGGCTAGTCCCAAGAGGCTGTGGCCAGGCCCTGAGCCATGGCTGCTACTGGATAAGCTCACGGGGGAGGTGGCAGGCAACGTGCTCTGTTCAGCCTACTGCATGGACACGTGGCTTGGATGGCTGCGGATCTGGGCCATGCCCACGGGATCAGTGAGGCTGCCCTGGGGAGTGCAGTTTCTGGGCAGAGCCACTCGGGGACAGACCTCGGGGGCCCAGCATCGTGCTCCGGGTTGGCTGGGCAGGAGCGGGGACTGCATGTTCTGAGTGGAGTCCCATATTGTGGCCAGGTAGACTGGGTTCCTGGGCAGGATCTCCTGGCACTGGGTGCACTCGGCTGCCTTGCCCTTGCTGAGGTCGTCCAGGGAGCACTGGGTCAGGTGGTGGTTCTTCTCCAGCACCTTCTGGATGGTTCACTGCATGATGCCCTCCCCTTTGCCTCTTGGCCTGGCCAGGGACACAGCAGTGGATGCCCCATTATAGTTTTTCAATTAAATGATTTTTAATTATAATTTTTAAATGAAAATGATTCCAAAGCCTATCCTACTTTCTCATGATTCTTTTTTTTTTTTTTTAAACTGAAGTGTATAGTTGATTCACAGTGTGTTAATTTCTGCTGTACAGCAAAATAATTCAGTTATACATGTATATTACATTCTCTTTTATACTCTCTTCCATTATGGTTTATTTCAGGACACTGAATATAGTTTCCTTATGCTGTACAGTTGGACCTTATTGCTTATCCATTCTATATATAATAGTTTGCATCTGCTTATCCCAAACTCCAATCCATCCTTCCCCAGGCCCCTTCCCCCTTGGCAACCATAAGCTGTTCTCTATGTGAGTCTGTTCCATAAATATGTTTGTTTGTACCGTATTTTAGATTCCATGCATAAGTGATATCATACAGTATTTGTCTTTCACTTTTTGGCGTACTTCATTTAGTATGATAATCTCTAAGTCTCTCTGTGTTGCTGCAAATGGCATTATTTCATTCTTTTTTTATGGTTGAGAAGTATTCTGTTGTGTATGTGTACCACATCCTTCTTATCCATTCATCTGTTGATGGGCATTTAGGCTGTTTCCATGTCTTGGCTGTTGCGCACAGTGCTTGTGAACATAGGGGTGCATGCATCATTTCAAATTAAAGTTTCGTCTGGATATATGCCCAGAAGTGGGATTGCCGGATCATATAGTAATTCTATTTTTAGCTTTTTGAGGAACCTCCATTCTGTTTTCCATAGTAGCTGCACCAACTTGCATGCCCAGCAACACTGTAGAAGAGTTCCCTTTTCTCCACACCCTCTCCAGCATTTATTTGTAGACTTAATGATTGCCATTTGGACTGGTGTGAGGTGGTTTTGATTTGTATTTATCTAATAATTAATGATGTTGAGCATCTTTTCAAGTGCTTTTGCTCATCTGTATGTCTTCTTTAGAAAAATGTCTATTTAGGGCTTCTGCTCATTTTTCAACTGGGTTGCTTGTTTTTGTGGTGGTGGTGGTGGTTGAGTTTTATTCTGTTTGTATTTCATGATTCTTAAGGGTTTACATTTCTGAGATTCTACAACAAATGGTGACTATCTGATACGGGAATGTAAAAAAATCAAATCTCTTGCCAGAAATCAAATATTAAACTGTTATCAAGTCTTCGTTCTACACTGTCTTCCTGCTTCTTCTACAACTGGAAACACTAGGCTGTTTCTGGTGTTTGGTGTAAATGTCCCCAAAACTGTACGTAAGACTAGATTAGGAAAAGTCACCCTCACATCCGCCATCTTTAGAGCTGATAAATCCTGAGTAATGATTTGTAACTGTGAACCTGAAAATTTGGGGACATACTATGCTAAATTAAGGCAATCAAACTATAAACTCATCAGATTAGTTTAAACTATAAACCCATATTAGTCTGTTTGACGATACAGGCTAGTTCATTGGTATTTGCACTGTGTAAAGGAAGATGGTTTACACAAGGAAATACATTGCAAAGAACTCAGAAAATATTTGAAGGGAAGTTGTTGAGTTTGATAATAACAGCCACCAAAATCATCTCTCTTATTCCTTTGTCTTTGGTTCCTGGATAACAGTAATCTTCCCACTTAAATCTGACTCTCTAGGTACCACACAGAAACCAGTGAGAATGGGAATTCTAGTGTTCTTGATGGTTACATTTCTCAATGAAAAATAATAGATGTTCCAGTTTATATATTATTCTTTTGTGAATTTTATTAATGTTAACTGGAACCCTAAAGCCTAACAGTCTCTAGGCATACCAATAGAACAGACCCTTTAGTCATAAAGTTGAGGACTAGACTTTAAATGAGATGACCAAAGACACTGTCATCCCCCGAGACCCTGACTGGCTCCCAGCCTAGACAAGAGCTCTGTCTCAGCTTTCTTTTACTGCCACGTGTTGGATTGATAACATGCTTTGAGAAGGCAATGTCAGAACCTTAATGTTCTGAGCCAAAATCATCTGGTGGCACAGCCTGGCGACCTGAATATGTTTTTCAGTTGAAACTAGCACGTGGTCGCAGTAGTCACCACAGCAACGGTGTGGCTGGAACCCTTAGGGATTTTCGGCTGAGGAATAGGGCAGCTGTGAGGATGGCTTCTACTGGAATTAATGGTGACTAACTTATAGGATTAGCCTCCTGGGAATCCTTCATGCTTTTTTTCTAGTAGACATAAATACACACTGTGATTGTTCTTCAACATGAAACACTTCTCTTGACTTTCATTCGATACTACGACTCTTTTTCCTCTTCTAGATTTTACAAATGTTAAGTAAATCTTCATAAGGGGCTCCAATTTAAAGAGAGGGAGAAAGGTGAAGACTTTGTTTTAGGCTACAGAAAAACATAGGTTTTATCTCATTTCCAACCCTGCATTCCTGAGTTTTCCTTTTGTTATCTACCTACTGCATTGTACTTATCTCCAGATGGAAAGAAAGGCAAAAAAAAGATGTTAAGGGGAGTAGAACAGTGAACTTGAAGAGTTGTTTAGAATCTATTCTATGAAATCAGAGTCTTTTATGTTTTTTTTTCACACTATAGACATACCAGTGCTAACATCAAATTGAGAACACTGAAATTCATATCAAAAACCAAAGACTGGGGGAAAAAATCAGGAAAGCTTTATAACAGATTTCAGACATGTATTCAAAATTTTCCATAATGGCTTAATATTGGGGAAAAAAAGAAAGATAAATAAGATAGGTATCTGTCATGAGAGTGGTGGCTACAAAATTATATGAGAATAATAAGCAGTATTTTTCAATAGATTAGTGTTTGGAAATACATATGGAGTATATTGTCACTGAAAAATATATTATGTTGGAAAGTTATGCTTTTTATGCAGCTCTAAAGATAATTATGATTAGAATCTAGAAAATAGAAAATAACTTTGTTTCCCCCCCTGGCTTTGTTGAGTAAAATTGACAAATAAAAACTGTATATATTTTAGGTGTGCAATGTGATGTTTTGATATATGTATATCTTTTGAAATGATTACCACAGCCAAGTTGATGAAGATATTCCTCATTTCATATAGTCAGCACTTTTTGTTAGTGTGGTAGGAACACTTAAGATCTATTCTCTTAGAAAACTTTAAGTATGCAATAGTGTACTATTAACTATAGTCACCGTGCTGTACATCAGATCCTCAGAAATGAAGTCAGTGTGATAACCATTTGCTTATTGATTGCATTCAGAATTCAGTCATAACAACCTTTTTGGTTGTTAAGGTGCAGTGACGTTGCAGGTATTACTGTAGTGAATGTGAATAAAATATGCTTAACTGGTACTCTGGGCATCCCAGGTGGCTCAATGGGTAAATTATCTGCCTGCAACACAGGTTCAACCCCTGGGTCAGGAAGATCCCCTGGAGGAGGGTCATGGCAAGTCACCCCAGTATTCTTACCTGGAGAATCCTGTGGACAGAAGACCCTGGCAGGCTACAGTCCATAGGGTGGCAAAAAGTCAAACATGATTGAAGCAACTTAGCACGCACACAATTGATACTCAAGGAATGGTTCAAATTGTTAAAAAAAAACAAAAACAAAAAAAAACTTCAAGGAGCACAGATCTGAGAATGAAAGGTAAGGACATCTAGACACAGGGCTTATTGATGGTGTTTATCACATACTAATGTAAGTTCATAGACTGAAGTGAGGTGCCATCTTGGTGAAATAGACTATGGTCAACAGGGTAGAGCCAAAGATGGTGACTTATTTAAGGTGCTTGTAACTTAGAGCAAATAATTGACTCACCATGTGGGCTCTTAGTTCCGCAACCAGGGATTGAACCTGTGCCCCCTGCTACTGGACCACCAAGAAAGTCCCTAGGTGCTATTTGGAAAGGCTTCAGTTTAGTGATTAAAGAGATAGCCGTGGGGCAGGATAAAGGTCTGTCCATAAGGACTAGCACTAATGATGAATGTGGCCTGTTTCCTAGTTTAGCCTGGAAACGTGGCTTTCAAGTCTCTTGTTTTATTTAGTGTTTAATTATTGCGCCTCTGGAGTAAAACCTCTTTTAGCCCCGTCAGCAGTTGGTGACCCTTAAGTATATCATGCATTGCTCAAATAGCATTCCCAGAGATCAAGGAATTTGCACAAATACAAAATTAACAGGCATCTCTACTGAAAAGTTCACCTACCTGACACTTTCAGAGAATGAGATGGGTTTTCCAAATAAGGTCAGGACCTTCCCCGAGGTGAAGGGCCTTGGGCAACCCAGTCAGTGTAGGTTCCTGAGATAATCAATCACACTGGAAAGGAGACCCTCTGCCAGCATCTTTCATGGGCCTCTTGGATTATCTTTATTCAAGACAGAAATTTTTACACTGAATTTTAAAATGTTCCAAAATAGAAGAGTGTGGTGTAGCACCACCATGGGACCGAGGAAAACTGGGTCCATTGCCCTCCCCAAGGCATGGATCTAACTGGAATTTACCCTGTAAAAGGCCAAACTCATTTTAATTTAGCCATTGTTGTTCCAACATCTGCTCCCACTTCCTGTTAATTGCCTCTTTTCTAGGAAGAAGTGTCCTGAGAAGTTGAAACAATATCGTAAGTCCAGTTTCACTCTAGTAACACAACTGCGTGTGCGTGCTAAGTCTCTTCAGTCATGTCCAACTCTTGGCGACCCTATGGACCACTGCCTGCCAGGCTCCTCTGTCCTCGGAATTGTCCAGGCAAGAACACTGGACTGGGTTGCCGTGAGACATAAATCAACCAACCT
The DNA here is from genome assembly GCF_027580195.1 of Bos mutus. Classification (NCBI taxonomy): domain Eukaryota; kingdom Metazoa; phylum Chordata; class Mammalia; order Artiodactyla; family Bovidae; genus Bos; species Bos mutus. The sequence goes on along the minus strand of NC_091628.1, from coordinate 18,562,895 downwards.
CACCCCCAAAAGGGCTTACCACTGATTCTTCCATAATTCCAGTTTCCACACGGAAAACTACTTTCAGACATAAATTGCATTTTAACATGGGTTTTACTCATGGTTTTACTCTTTTTATTCATCTTAGATTACTGATATGAATGACTTCAAGTACGTAGTCACTCTTTCAACCATTTGTCTTTGTCTTTCCCAGGTGTATCTAAAGCTGTGAGGTGAGAGAATGAAATACTTGTGGGATGATGACTTGTTCTGTGCTTCCTTTTTATCTAGCCCAAGTTCTCCATCAAAGGATCAGAAACAAGCTTTGAGGAAAAGAAGAAACAAGCTCTGTTTGTTTCAGGTATTTAATAGTTCTTTGTTGGTTTGCACGATGAAGGATGTCAACAACCACTGTTGTATTTTTGTAAAGAAAATTTCTTCGAGTTAGACTATTTGATACTGGGTTGTCGATGGTGGCGGTCGGGGGTGGGGAGCCTGTTGTGGCCCCTCCTCGGGGGAGAAGTGTGTATTTCAGCTCCCCCCAACCCCCATACTACAGTCTATGATTTAAGAGTTTCAGATGACAGGAAGAGAAAGAAAAACGTCTGTTCTTTTCTCTTAGGTATTCTTAGAAATGCCAACTCATTTTTCTGGAGTATATATAGCACAGGTTAACAAGAAAATGAGTCACTTCCAGCCCTGCGTGGGAACTATGACACAGTAGTAGCACAGCTTCCTTACTGTAGCCTGCGAGCAACATCCTCTTGAGTTTTTAACGTCACAATTGAATTACCAAATGGGGACTGAGTGAGGCTAGGAGAAGGGCTGTCATCAAAGTTAATTGGATACACATTTATTATTTTTTTAATAAATATTTATTTTTCTTTTTTTAAAATGGATACACATTTAATAATAACATAAGGAATTATTGTGCTGAATGGCAATTAAGTATAAATGGTGCTCAGTCTACAGAACTGAGCTCAATTCTGAGTATACCGTGGGCAAGTGGGGCTCAATAGCCAAGGATCAGGGTGCGGGGGTCAGTAGATGGAAAATCACCAAGAGGAAACATCAGGGGTACAGAGGCATTCTGGCTAAACCAACTTGATAATATTTTTGCTGAAGGCAGGGCCCTGGGGATGAAGAATTTGTGCAGATATGGAGGGTGAGGTTCTTGGTCAACTAACATGGCAGCATTTTTGCTAAAACTAGGTGACGAAAAGATGGACACAGAATTTCAGTGGTTGGCTCCTAGTTGAGAAGAAAGTTCTGAGGAACCTGACCAAAGTTGGGTCAAGGAAATAGTCTCTTTTTTAAAAAATTAAATAATTAATTAATATATATTTGTGGCTGTGCTGAGTGTTCGTGGCTGTGTGGGCTTTCTCTAGTTGGGTCGAGTGGGAGCTTCTCCCTAGCTGTGGCGCACGGGCTTCTCACTGAAGTGGCTTCTCTGGTTGTGGAGCACGGGCTCTAGAGTACACGGGCTTCAGTAGTTGTGGCGCATGGGCTAACTTGCTCCACGGCATGTGGGGTCTTCCTGGACCAGGGATCGAAGCGGTGTTCCCCACATTGCAAGGCAGATTCTTAACCAGTGGACCACCAGCGAAGCCTGAGGAGATGGTCTTTGTCATGCCTCCTGTGTCCTGCCACAGTTCTCTTTTCTCTGAACCACTCACCCATTTCTGCTGATGGTCCCCAGTCTCTATATCAAATCTAAGTCTGGACAAAAGCAATCACAAGAATGGCAAACAGATTTCAGAGAGGCTAGCCCAGCTTGATTGGCAGTAGCTTCCAGCTCAAATGAAGAGATGCTATAGGATAGGAAAAGATGCTGCAGCCAGCACCCCCTGGGACATACCAAGGTTGATAAAGCTTAAGATTTGCACAGCTTACAAACAGACGTGACCACACCAACAGATTGTCAGGGCCTTGGAAGGGGCCTTTGCAAAAGAAGGGTCTTAAAGCTTAGCTTCCTGGTAGATCTGCCTCTGACTGAAACACAGACATTTCTCACTCTGATCCACACCCTAGATCTCAGTGGCCCATTGTTCTTGCAACTAATCCAAATTATCTTTCCTTTATGGCTAGTGCTCCTTGTGTCCTCCCTGAGATATCTTTGCCTATCGTGATGACATTTTCCTTTCCTCCTCTCTAATAATCAAGGTACCCAGACATCATTGTCATCCTCCTTCTCCTAGTATTTATTAAAGCCCTGGTGTACACCTGGCAAGGTATTAAGAACTTCTACTGTGTTATCTCTTTTAGCCCTCATAGCCACTTAGATGGCAGATACTATTGCAGTCATTCCTACTAGACTGAGTTGGGCAATGAGGCTTAGAATGGTTGGCCACTTGCTCAGGGTTAACTTGCTCAAGAGCCAGTAAGTGGCAGAACGAGGTTTTAAACCCAAAGTCTAAGTTCTTAACCCACCACGTAGTACTGCCAAAAGAATTAGTTTGGATTTATGGAATCTGTCTGCAGTGCAGAGACCCAGGTTCGATTCCTGGGTTGGGAAGATCCCCTGGAGAAGGAAATGGCAATCCACTGCAGTATTCTTGTCTGGAGAATCCCGTGGACAGAGGAGCCTGGCAGGCTACCGTCCATGGGGTTGCAAGAGTTGGACACAACTTAGCAACTAAACCACCACCATGAAATTTAAGGCAAGAGAGAAGAGAGAAGAGATGTGATAAGTCTAAAGCCCTTCCTTATGACTACATTAGTGGCTGTTTCCTTATAAGACAGTTTGGCCACACTTGAAATCAAAAGTACTTTGCTACCATGAATCTCAGATACGGCTTCCATCATTTAGTATTATAGCTTCAGTTTCTGTCTGTCCCTTTTGATAAATCTTGAGCTCCTTGAAGGAGCTCAGTTATCCTCTTTTATCTAGTGGAGGATTTGGCATCCAGTAGGACTCAATAAAATTTTGTTATAAGAGGGCAGCTGGGGAGTTTACAAGGGTTGCAATCAGAACATTGGTTTTGATATTTAATCCTGCTGCCTACAGGCTTTTTGATACTGGGCAAAGCATTTAACCTCTCTGGGGGTCTGTGCTGCTCCATTTCTAGAATATGGATGATTATTTCTTTAGAGCATTAGGGGATCTAAATGACCACATATATGTGAAGACCTTTTGAAATTTGCAAAACTCTACCTAAATGTGAAGTGGGCTTTCCAGCTGGCTCAGTGGTAAAGAATTCACCTGCCAACAACGCAGGAGATGAGAATTTCATCCTGGGTTGGGAAGATCCCCTAGAAAAGGAAATGGCAACCCACTCCAGTATTCGTGCCTGGAGAATCCCATGGACAGAGAAGCCTGGTGGCTTATAGTCCATGGGGTTGCAAAGAGTTGAACACGACTGAGCGACTAAACAATTACAACAAAATGTGAAGTATATCTGAGTATTGCTCCTGTTTTCAATGTCAGCTGCTGACACAATGCCTTTTCTGGCCCAGCATCCTGGGATGGTTGACAGTCTCCTAAGCTCATTTGTCTCCCCAGCACCCGGCAGTGTTCCTTCAGGGTGGTAGGTACTACTAATCAGTATTGCCCATGTCATACAGAAAATCTGCTTCATTTAGAGTTGACTGTAACAAGATTGATGGATTTGAGGTTTATATTCTTTCATGTCTTCTGCCCACGTTTGCTCTAGGTCCTAAGGAGATGTTAAATGAGCATAAATCTGGGTAACTATTAGGAAGAGGAAAGAAAGTAAGGGTCTACACAGCTCAGGTTGCAGATAATTGGCTTCTTAGCTATTGAAGGTTAAGTATAGTGACTCACCAAAGCACAATGTTCTTCCTAACAGTCTTTATCATCGACATTTAACTGGGTTTGCTAAATGCAGCAGAGAACATAAAAACCTTAGGAAGCTGACATCTGAAAAAGCTTTTAGAAAGGAATGAATAAAAGATTCAAGAATTTCTTCAAATTTAACATTCACCACAAATTCAGCCTTCTTGTGCTTTTATTTTTTCTTATAATCAACTTTTCATTTTGGAGAAAAGTTTTTCTTTTTTAAAAAATTCCCGTAGACTATATCTTCAATCATGACAAATTCTCTCAAGATATTCTGAACACCTACTACTCTGCAAAGATAGGTACGATTTACAACTGTCTTCTTTTCTTTTTAAAGATTTATTCATTCAAGTCCAGATGATGGTTTTACCAAAAGGATTTTAGCTATACAAAGCTAACAATGCTATATTTAGTATAAGCTTGACACTTTCTTTTGGACAATCATATAAAGAACAATACGAATATTGAGAATCATTAAATTGTATGTAGGAAAAAATGTTTACAAAATTATAAAAGTTCTCTTGACTCAGTAATTCTGTTTTTAGTAAACAATCTTGAGGAAATATTGAGGGAGATGGCATTTCTCATAACAGTGAAAAACTGGGAAAAACTGAAAGGCCCAACTTTTAGGGAGATGGTTAAATAAATTATTGTTTATTGAATAAACTGCAGCCATTAGAATGCTATTTTCCAAAAAATTAATTACAGGAAAAAATGCTTGCTAACATAATATCTAGTGAAAAGCCAAGTATATGTATTTTTATATTATAGGCATCCTACTTAGAAAATATATACATATTTATGTAGAAAAAAAACCTCTGTCCATGGGATTTCCCAGGCAGGAATATTGGAGTGGGTAGCCATTCCCTTCCCCAGGGGATATTCCCGACCCAGGGATTTGACCTGGTCTCCTACATTGCAGGAGGATTCTTTACCAGTTGAATCACCAAGGAAGCTCAACTGAAAGGAAACCCACCAATATATTAGTGATTGAGGTTATATTATTATATAATATAGTGATATTATATTATATTGAGGTTAACTGTGTGTAAGATTCATTTTTGGTTTAATTAAAAAATTTTTTTGTATTTCCCAGATTTTCTGCAATGAGAATGTTTAAAATTTATAATCAGACACATGTACAGGGGGAACACATGTACACCCATGGCTGACTCATGTCAATGTATGGCAAAACCCACCACAATATTGTAAAGTAGTTAGCCTCCAATTAAAATAAATAAATTAATTTAAAAAATTTACAATCATAAAAAAGAGTTACTTTAAACATGCCTAACACAATATTTATAGTTATTACACAGCAGATGGTGACTGCAGCCATGAAATAAAAAGACGCTTGCTCCTTGGAAGGAAAGTTTATGACCAACCTAGACAGCATAATAAAAAGCAGAGACATTACTTTGCCAACAAAGGTCTGTCTAGTTAAGACTATGGTTTTTCCAGTAGTCATGTATGGATGTGAGAGTTGGACTATAAAGAAAGCTGGGCACTGAAGAATTGATGCTTTTGAACTGTGGTGTTGGAGAAGACTCTTGAGAGTCCCTTGGACTGCAAGGAGATCCAACCAGTCCATCCTAAAGGAAATCAGTCCTGAATATTCATTGGAAGGACAGATGCTGAAGCTGAAACTCCAACACTTGGGCTACCTGATGGGAAGAACTGACTCATTTGAAAAGACCCTGATGCTGGGAAAGATTGAAGGCGGGAGGAGAAGGGGACGACAGAGGATGAGATGATTGGATGGCATTACCAACTCAATGGACATGAGTTTGAGTAAACTCCGGGAATTGGTGATGGATAGGGAAGCCTGGTGTGCTGTAGTTCATGGGGTTGCAAAGAGTCGGACACGACTGACCGACTGAACTGAACTGAACTCAACACTGTCAGATTCTTACATTATGATAAAACATTGAAAGCTTTATATTTCTCCTGAGATGGCTTCCTATACATGTTTATTTCCTGATTTTGTATGTCCACTTGACTGGATAGACCACAGAATTTTCTGAAAGAGTTCCATAAATCCTTCAGCCCAATAAAGCACTTTCCATGTCCCCCTTTGTTGGGTTCTCAATCCCAATTAGAACAGACTGGGGCTGTGTGTAGGAAGGGCAGGAAGGACTGATGACCTAGTTTAGTGAAGAGAGGTTAGTAGCTGGTTATGGCAGGTCATGGGTTTCAATCCCAACTGCATCTGTCACTAGCCACTACGTCTCTGCAGCTCTGTTTCCATGTGTGGATTAACTGACATAATGGTGGTTAGCGTGATGTCTGGCACTATAGTAAGCACTCAGTAAGAGTTAGCTTTTGCGTATGTGTTGTGTGTGCATGCTCACTTGGTTGCTTAGTCGTGTCTGACCCCCATGGACCAAAGCCCTCCGGGGGTCTCAGTCCATGGGATTTCCCAGACAAGAATATTGGAGTGGGTAGCCATTCCCTCCTCTAGGGGATACCTTCCCAACCCAGGGATCGAACCCCTGGTCCCCCTGTCTCCTGCATTGCAGGCAGATTCTTTACCACTGAGCCACCAGGGAAGCCCATAAAAGTTAGCTTTTACTGAACTTCAAAAGAAGTAGAACCCTTTCATCAACTCTGCAGGCAAGAGTTAGAACAATCTCAGCAGATGTAGTCAACTAGTTGCGCTCTTGGTAGGAAGGAAGCAATTAACGGGGTGGACTCTTTGTGTTTTGTTGTTATTGTGGGTGGGGAGGGAGGCAGGGCTCAGAAAGCCCCATAAGGGCTGTGCCCGGGGAAGCACAGAGTTGGAGGCGCCAGATCAAGTGTTGTAAAAGAAGATTCAATTTTGGAGGGGCAGTTTAGGGACAGAATTGGGCAGAGCTAGGTGACAAGTGTTTTAGGGACACCCGACTGGGCGTGTGAGAGCTGCTCACGTTCCTGAGTTTCCCAGACATCTTGGCCCAATGCACAAGGAGAGGAGGCCACCCCTGCTCTGGTCACTGTCCCCTCCTCTGCAGCACAATGCTTCCTTCTTCTGAACCTGCCTCTCAGGGAGAGTGAGGCATAGATAATTCTGGTCACACTGATGAACTACTTAACCTGGGGGGAGCCCTCCTCCCACCCCTCACCAGGGTGGAGTGTCAGGGACAACAAGCTGTGGAGAGCGTCACTCCTCCACTTTTTGCTGCCAAAGGTGATGGATGCTGTTTCGTTGGTTCAAAAGTGTGTTCACGTGCACTCAGGGGAAACGAAGCAGCGAGAAGCGTCCAGGCGGCAGAAAAGTCAGGAATTTGACATCTGTGGTTTTGAAGTGCTTAGAAAAAAATCAGTTCCCTGAATGGTTTGTAAAAGAGGATCCTTGTCCTCTGTGATAGGAAAATTCGAATTAAAAAGAAAAGTGACATGCTTTGGTAATACAGCATTGGAGAGTGAATTTTAGAGAAATCGAATTTCCTTTTTAAGGACGTCTGGGGAGTTCCGCTGGTTCTCGGCAGACCCAAGCAGCAGAATGAGGCTAAAATCAGTCTAATCATTTGCCACCTGACTGGCAGCTCAGCAGGACAGGAGAAAGGTGGTCAGCTCAAAGCCACCATTTGGCTTGGCTCATATGCAGTGGGTCAGGGACAAATTTCAGCCTGGGTTGACTTTATTTATACAATTCTTTTTTATCTTTGTTTTTACATTTCTTATTGTATAGCTATACAATATTATATAAGCTCCTGCTGCTGCTGCTAAGTCGCTTCTACAGGTTTACAATAGAGTTAGTTACAATTTATATATTTATATATAATTTATATATATTATAATTTATATTCTCCATTTATAGTTGTTATAAAATAATGGCTATATTCCCTGTGTTGTACAGCATATGCTTGCAGCTTATTTTATACCTAACAGTTTATACTTCCTGGTTGACTTTAAATAGTGCCTGTTCCAGCTGCCAGGCACTGATTCTCATTCTCATCTGAATTTAGTTGTAGTATCCTTTTGTGTGATCAGTTGCTCAGTTGTCTCCAACTCTGCGACCCCATAGACTGTAACCCACCCAGCTCTTCTGTCCATGGGATTCTCCAGGCAAGAATACTGGAGTGGGTAACCAATCCCTTCTCTAGGGGATCATCCTGACCCAGGGATCGAACCCGCAACTCTTACGTTTCCTGAATCTTTTTACCTCTGGTAAATAAGAATTGTTTCTCCAGTAAGAATCTGACATCAAAGGCCCGGATAATAATCCAGGAAAACTCAGGCCTCTGATGGAAATTGTGGAGAATTGGTAGAGGAGGATATTTACTTACGAAAATATCTTCTTTCCGCGGTTTGTAAATTGTGAGACAGGCAATGTCTTACCTGCTCCCTGACTCCAGGCCTTTCCTTTCATCTGGAAGTCTCCCTTCAGATTGTAACGAAATACTTTGCATTTGAAAAAGCTCTCCTACTGAATACTAACTTCTTTGGGATTTCAAGGCTTTTTCTTTAAGAACTCTGTTAAAATGCATGGGATTCCCAGGTGGCTCATTGATAAAGAATCTGCCTGCCAATGCAGGAGACTTGGGTTCGATCCCTGGGTTGGGAAGGTCCCCTGGAGGAGGAAATGGCAACCCACTCCAGTATTCTTGCCTGGAAAATTCCATAGACAGAGGAACCTGGCGGGCTATAGTCTGTGGGGTCGCAAAATTGGATATGACTGAACATGTTCGCACATTCAAATGCAAGCATTCCAGGAAGGAGCCAAGTCTGCAGTGCTGACAGTTAATACTTTATCACCATCAGTCAGAATCACTTTAGCAAACATTTACTGAGTCCTTCCTACCTACTTATTTATATGTTTATTTGTTCATTTGTTTATTTAAAAAGTCGGGTTTATTGAGGTATAATTTACATACAGTCAGGTTTATGCTTTTTAATGTACAGTTAGTTCCGTGCCTTTTGGAAAAAATACAGCAGTCATGTAACTAACCCTACAACCGCGGTATTAAACATTTCACTTTGGGGATGGTCCCAATGCCTGGCGACAGTGCACCTGTTTTCTGTCCCCTTTAGTTTTGCCTTTTCCAGTCCTTATTATTATTTTTTTAATGTTTTATTGGAGTACAGTTGATTTGCAGTGTTGTTAGTTTCTGCTCTACAGCAAAGTGAATCAGTTATACGTACACAAATCCACTCTTTTTTAGATTCCTTTCCCACACAGGATATTACAGAGTACTGAGTACAGTTCCCGTGCTATTCAGTAGATCCTTACTAGTTATCTATTTTATACATAGTACTGTGTATACGCCGATCCCAAACTCTGACTTTATCCCTCCCTTGGCCCTCTACCTCTGCTCTCCCCCTGGATAACCATACGTTTGTTTTCTGTTGGTACGTCTGTGCCAGTCCTTATTATTTATAAAAATAAAACACCCTGTCCTTAAAAAATGACCCCAAACTGTATTCGACTCTGTTTGCAGTCTAGCTTATTAACCATTTCCCCTGAGGAGAGTATGGATAACCCTCCAGACTCATTTCCAGTCTCTATAGCCAGCCAAACACTTGTTAACCGGGGAGCCAGTGAATGGGAGCTGGGGAAGGAGAGAAGAGACCAGGCAGGGTGGGCATGTTGGGGGCAGAGCCATTGACTTAGGAAGTACACAGTAAGTCCCTACACACTAACCTTCAAGCTGCAAACTTTCAAAGATGCAAACGTGCGTTCCATCAATGTCAAGCATGAGTGAAATTCCAGCTTACCCTCCTATTGCTGATGACCCTTCAGCTCTACCATCTCCCATCTCCTCTCTCTCCTCCAGCTCTTCTTGCCTGTTCACTTGATGCCAGCCCCTATATGCCAGCTGTTGTATTGTGCTACTATACTTCTCAAGGTACTGTACTGTAAGATTAAAAATGTTTTCCTTATTTTTTATGTTTGTTTTTTAATGTATTATTTGTGTGAAAAGTATTATAAACCCATTACATTACAGTAGTATGTAGCCAATTGTGTTAGTTGGGTACCAAGGCTAACTTTGTTGGACTGAATGAACAAATTGGACTTATGAATGCACTCTGGGAATGGAACTTGTTCTTATGTAGGGAACTTACTGTATTCATCTGGCCGCCAGCCCTGCAGGTGGGCAAGTCACAGAGCACTCTTCACCCGGGCTCCTGTTGGCCCTCTCATCCAAAAAAATAAAGCCAGGTCAGAGGCAGACTGTCAGCTTTATGAGGATGGATCCCCTCTCTTGGTCTCTATCATCCCCTTTTACCCATTTGGTGGCATCTGCTGTGAGTGACTCTGCTTGTGGTGGGTCAGGGACAGAGGAGGGTAGAATCATTCCCACATTTCTGGCCGCAGAGACTGGGTAGGTGATGGTGCCAGGAATAAAGGAGGAAAATGAGGAGAAATAATATTTTTTGCACTTCTTCCATGTCCCAAGCACACATGATTTCATTTAGTCCTCTCGTGCATCAGATGAGCCTCTGAGCCAGAGGCCAGTCCACGCCAGCTCTGTTCTCCCACCCCATGTTGCGCAGCATCGATCGTGACTGTGACTGTCGGTTTGCCCCTTAACTCCTTCCTCACCCTCCCTCTCTTTCCTCCTCACTGCTCTGTCTTCATTCAGTCTCATCATCTCTTGTCTGGATGCTTGCAATCATCTATTAGGATTCTCTCCACTCCAGCCTGGTCCTCATTTATCCCTTTTGTGGCTACAAGCTATTTTCCCCAAAAGCAAATCGGATCTTATTTGTTCCCTGCTTAGATTTCCTCTGTGACTTCCCATTATCCTCAGCAAAAGTGACAACTCTCTGACTCCTGGTAAACAAGGACCCCTGATCCAGTGCAAGCCCCTTTCCCTATCTCCTCTATTGCACCCAGAAATCTGCTAGTTCATGCTCATCTTCTCCTCCTCCCTTTCCTAGCCATTCCCTGGACTGCACAGTTCTTTCTTGTCTAGATGCAATATTACCCTCTCCTGTTCCCTCTCCAAACATACTGTTGACCTCTCCTTCCCTTGTTCTTCACAGCATCTTGACTATGTTCTATTACAGCCTTTGTGTGTGCGTGTGTGTTCAGTCACTTACGTCGTGTTCCATTCTTTGCGACCCTATGGACTGTAGCTTGCCAGGCTTCTCTGTCCGTGGGGATTCTTGAGGCAAGAATACTTGGGTGGGTTGCCATGCCCTCCTCCAGGGGATCTTCCCAACTCAGCGATCGAACTCGAGTCTCTTATATCTCTTGCATTGGCAGGTGGGTTCTTTGCCACCAGCGCCACCTGGGAAGCCCCATTACAGCCCTTACCAGAGCTTATTGCACTCATGTGCTCACAGCTCTGCCTTGTGATCACTCTTTTCCCTGCCTTTCTTACAATTCTTAGTAACTGGCAAAATCCCACTTGGTTTTACTTTTTTTAAAGGATTTTAAAAAAACACTTATTTTTATATATTTATTTGGCTTTGCTGAGTGTTAGTTGCAGCACAAAGGACCTTTGATCTTTGTTGTGGCATGCAGGAATTTTAGTTACAGCATGCAAACTCTTAGTTGTGGCATATGGCATCTAGTTCCCTGACCAAGGATCAAACCCAGTCCCCTGCATTGGGAGCGTGGAGTCTTAGCCACTGGACCACCAGGGGAGTCCCTCAAGGACCCATTTAAATTCTTGCTCTCCACAACATGACTATCTCAAAGAGTTAAAGCTTGAACATAGAAAATTGGCTGATACTCAAGCCCATGCTGCTTCTACAGCATAAACTGTAGAGGCACATTTGGGAAGAAAGACACACCGGGGGTGTGTTGTATTTGAGATGCGTGGGGTCACTGAGGCGACTGTGTGTAGTAGACAATTGGAAAGGACAGCGTGTACTCGGAAAGCAGTTTGGGGTTGGTTTTCAGTAAATAACTCTGTTTGGTAGACCCGAAGCACGCTTAGCTTTGGAGGCTCTTTTCCACATCATATAAAATATATCAAAATAACTCATGTACAATATTTTAAATAGATAATCATATGAGTTACATTTCAGACCACTCACATGATTTAAAGACTGTTGATTAAACATTAATTTTTTTTTTTCTTGTGTTTGGCTGCACTGTGGGGGCATGCAAGATCTTAGTTCCCTGACCTGTGATTGAACCTGTGCCCCCTGCACTGGAAGAGAGTTGTCTTAACCTCTGGACTGCCAGGGAAGTCCCTGACTAAACATTTATTCATTTCAGTTTTCAGTTTTCCCCCCTTCCTCTTTTTTTTCCTTCCTCCTTCCCCTTCTCTCTCAAATATTTCCTTGACATTTGAAAAGATACGGTACTTCTTATACCAGCACCCAATAAGCTGTCCCAAATAAAGAGAGTTATGCCAATACAAGTATCTAGATTCCTCTGTAAACTCAGCCTCAAGGCAAATCTCTACTTCTCCCTGTAGAGAAATTCTGGTGTCTCTGCTGGGTTTGGATCAATGATGTTCCTTTATCAAATGAGAAGATGGCTGAGAAAATCCAACAGAACCCTAACATTTGAAGTATCTGACAGAGGAATAGGGGTCTGGAGAGAGGGCCAAGAGCCTAGAGGTATACCAGATAGTAAAGGGTGGAGGGTTTCTAAAAAAGAAAAGGTCAGTTTCCTTTTTAGAAAGAGGGAAGAGGGGTTTGGTATGAAAAAATGGAAAATAGTTCATTGACAGGCAATTTAGGAGCCATTGGTGGGCAAAGCTAGGTCACCTCAAGATGACACAGGAGAGGGAGCTAATTGAGCAGACCAAGTGTAGACAATATTTTAAAGACACTAGACCGTTAAGGGAAGAAAGGAGAGATACAGGGCATAACTAGATGCAATTGCAGTTTGCTTTGATTTGCGATGGGGAAGCCAAAAGATGCTTAAGGAGGCTGAGGGGAAGGAGCCAGTGGAAAGCATGAACATGGGCCATGGAAAGCATGAGTTATCCATACTCAGCGCAGGCCAACCCATTTATTTCTACTCAGTCCCACTGCTCCTGTACTCAAGGACATTGCTCCAGTAATGTTCTGTTTCTGTTACCTCCCAGTAAACCTCTTTCAAGGTGTTGTGTTGAGGAGGAAAAGAGAAAGCCAGGCAATGGCTTGAAAGGGGAACATGAATTCCAAAAATTTTGTTTTTAAGATGAGAGAAAACTCCATGGGTTTGTATGTGGCTGGGAAAGATCCAGGAGAAAGGAAAAAACTTGTGAAAAAAAGAAAAGTGAAAGTGTTAGTCACTCAGCTGTGTCGGACTCTGCAACCCCACGGACTGATGCTTCCCTGGTGGCTCAGACGATAAGGAATCTGCCCGCAATGCAGGAGACCTGGGTTTGATCCCTGGGTCAGGAAGATTTCCTGGAGAAGGGAATGGCAACCCACTCCAGTATTCTTACCTGGAGAATTTCATGGACAGAGAAGCCCAGCGGGCTACAGTCCATGGGGTTGCAAAGAGTCATACATGACTGAACAACTAACACTTCCACTCTTCATTTTTTCACAAGTTTTTTTCACTTTTCCTGGATCTTTCCCAGCCACATACAAACCCACTAAGATTTCTTTCACCTTAAAAACAAAATCTTTTGAATTCATGTTCCCCTTTCAAGCCATTGCCTGGTTTCTCTTTTCCTTCTCAACACAGCACCTTGAAAGAGGTTTACTGTATTTATTGTCTCTAACTCCTCATCTCTCATTCTCTCCTGCATTAACTCTAGTAAGTGCTAGTGGGGTCGGGAGGTGTGCCCACCTTTCTATTGAGTTTCCCATCAAGGTTATCAAAGACATCAGGTGGCTAAATTCAGCAGTCAATGAAAATCCTCATTTCCTGCTGATGTATTTGCAGCATTTGAGAGGTGTGAGCACTCTTATCCTGACACACTCTGTTCACTTGACCTCCAGTCTTGTCTTTTTTGGTCTATACTCACTTCTATGGTGATTTCACCCTAATCTCCTGATTTAAATACTAGTCTGGACTTCTCCCCAGGGTTCCAACTTGATGTTCAACTTCTCCACTTGTATGTCTAATGAGCATTCAAAACTGAGCTCCTGAAAGTCTACCCCATACCTGATCCTTCCAAGACCTTCCTCATCCCAGCAGATAACAACTCCATTCTTGCAACTGTCAAAGCTCAAAGCTTCAGAGTTATCTTTGACTCTTCTCTTATTCTCATTGGAGAAGGCAATGGCAACCCACTCCAGTACTCTTGCCTGGAAAATCCCATGGACAGAGGATCCTGGTAGGCTACAGTCCATGGGGTCACAAAGAGTTGGACACGACTTATTCTCATGCCCTGTGTCTATTAATTAGTAAGTACTGTTGGTGTCCATTCAAAATATACCCAGCATCTGATCACTTCCTGCCACCTCCACTGCTAACACCCTAGTGACTAGGGACTTTCCAGAGCACCGTATCTTTCACCTGGATCTGCTGCATCAGCCTCCTAGCTGGGCTCCCTCCCTCTACCCTTGTGTTTTTCAATCTAGTCTCAGCACAGCAGCCAGGATGTTCCTATTAAAGTGTAATTCAGGGACTTCCCTCATGGTCCAGTGGTTAAGAATCCACCTTCCAATGCAGGGGACATGGGTTCAGTCCCTGGACAGGGAACTAAGATCCCACATGCAATTAAGGCCACATGTTGCAACGACTGAGCCTGAGTTCTGGAGCCCGAACCACAACGAAGAGCCCATGTGCTGCAACAAAGACCCAAGACAGCCAATAAATACATAAATACATTAAAAAAAAAAAGTGTAATTCAGATCACATTACTTCTCTGGCCAAAACCTCCCATGGCTTCCCGGATCACTCAGAAGAAAAGCCAGCTTTGCCATGATTTCCTTTCATTGGCTCCTTCACATACCTTGAGTGCACATTTGTCTGACTCCAAGGTCTTTGTACTTACTTCTGCCTGAAATGTTCACTCCCTTGCCTCCTTCAGGGTTTTAAGCATCACCTTCTTAGGGTGACACCGACCCCTCTATTCAAAGTTGCAGCATTCTTTCCTGGATACATGACTTTCTATCCTTTGCTTTGTCTTTTCCTCGGGGAAAGGACTTCTATTTTATCCCCTGTGATTGATCCAGCACCTAGGCCCTTGCTTGGCACTTAGGATACTGAACGAATGAGAGCGATCCCACTGGAGGACAGAGGGATTATTAATAGATGAAGACTCAGAAGGGAGCACGTGGAAAGACAGATGTAACAAAAAACACTACATTTTTATCTAAAGAGACAGGGCAGAGTAGGGAACCAAGAAAACTCCTGATACCATCATTTGCACGTCGACTGAAGCAGATCAATACCAGTATGTCACCTTTCCTATGCATTTTTATTTTTTTAAGGCTTTTATCTCTAATTGTTGTGGGACAAAAACTTTGTCCCTCTGTTAAAGGAATTGCATGTGCTATTAAGAAGATTGGTGGAGATTTACTCACAAACCACAGAAGCCTTCTTGACCTTGACATTGTCTTACACCTGAGATAAACCAGCTTTATTCTTAAGACCTGTCATCCTGAAGCATAAAACAAGTCTTCTTTTTATTACCATTATTATTAGTAGTAGAGTGTTGGCTTGCCCAGTTGTGAGTCTGAACTCTAGACAAGAATGTCTAGCACTGGTCCCATTGTATCCTTTCCAGCTTTGGACCCAAGACTCATCATATCCTGAGGAATCAGAGCTAATGTTGCTAAACTCTTTTTCTTCTCTGAGTGTCCCTTTCTTCCCCTTCAACATGAAAATCCTGCCGATAATCCCCACAAACAATCACAAGCCCCAAATCACAGATTTTCTTTGACCTCAGGTCTTTAACACTTAACCATAAGGGAAGTGAGCAATTACATAACTGCTCAAGGACAACAGTAGGGGTAGGGGACAGCAAAGATGGAAGGAGAGACGACCATGAAGAAGACTGCATGCCTAAAGGAGTAAGCAGGAAACTGAGGAAGCTTGTCTGTGCTTGATTTTCTTCATCAGATTAATTTTGTTCTAAGTTTTATCTAAGTATAACCACGAACCCTCTATAAGAGCTAAGCATATATAAGCCACTTACGATATTGGTTTTATTACTTTGCACTCATCCCTCATATTCTTGAGACTGCATACTTTTTGCAACTAGAAAATAAAGAGGGAGTATTTTCAGGAAACCAAAGATAAGCATGGTCTTCTGTGGGTGAGGTGAATTCATAAAGTTCAAGGGATTTTAACCCTTGCTTCATCAGTAGATTACCGAGTATTTAGCAGGTTTCTGCTGTGAATGACTTGTATTGCTACCAAAGATAGATCACTTTGACCTTTTCATGCTTCTGTTTGTTTGAGCATAGTAACAAATGGGCTTCCCTGGTGGCTCAGTTGGATCCCCTGGAGAAGGAAATGGCAACCCACTCCAGTATTCTTTTTTTTGTTGTTTTTTTAATAACCACTCCAGTATTCTTGCCTGAAAAATTCCATGGACAGAGGAGCTTGGTGGGCTACAGTCCATGGGGTCCCAAAGAGTTGGACACGACTGAGTGGCTTCACTCACTTCACTGGTGGCACAGTGGTAAAGAATCTACCTGCCAATTCAGGAGACACAGATTCGATTCCTGGGTCCGGAAGATCCCCTGGAGAAGGAAATGGCAATCCAATCCAGTATTGTTGCCTGAGAAATCCCATGGACAGAAGAACCTGGTGGGTACAGTCCATGAGATCACAAAAGAGTCAGATACAACTTACAAACTAAACAACAGCAAAGGAGTAGCAAATAGGGATGAGATGACTGTGAGAAGCCATGGTGGTAAAAGAAAGCAAGAGATACACAGGCACCCTCGTTGAGGTTGGAAAGAACGGAAATGATGCAACATCAAAATCCTAAAATTCTCATTGTCTTTTGTTGATGCACCATAAGGACCTATATTAAAGGACTTTGAAATGAACTTGGTTTGGGGTCCACTCTAGTAGTTTTGATGCCAAATAGATTTTGACCTTTAGGTGTCTCCATTTCAGAGAAGAAAATTCTTGGAAGAGGTACCCTCAAAAAGATCAGTTAGACAACTCGGGCTACACATTCTTTCTTTGAATTCCGGTACTATCACAGGAACACCCTGTGATTGCTATTTGCTATGCAAAGCCTGCATGGTAGATCTAAGAAGATTGTTCTATTGACAATAAAATGTGACCATCATAGCCAAGTTCCTTAAAAACATACCAGATCAGAGTTTTCACACAACCCATAATTTATTACTCTGCACTGTCTCTTTTGTGGAAAATGAGAAGTTAATTTTTAAAACTCGTAAGTATAAAGGGTTATAAAGGTTGTATATTTCAGTTTTAAATACTGAGATTCTATTCTGTAATAAGACACAGAACAATAGTCTTAAGCCTCTAATTGTATAAAATGGAGGCATATTAAAGATTAACCTCATTTGCTTTCCTTACTGTGGCCCGTGTTTTATTTCTAATATTCTTTCCTAGTTGGATGTGGTCAAGATACTAGAGTTCATTCTATACCATGTAGCTGTAAGCCCCACAGTTGTTCCCACTGGCGGTGGATGGCTCTGTGTTACTGGTTTTGGTCACTTCATACTCATATGTAAGCTGTATTATTAATCTCAAGACGATATGAGGTCAAACACACACATTCAATGTTGGATTTGGACCTTGGGTCCTCTGCAGGATTTGAAATGTGAAATTTAATCTTTCAGTATTCTATAAAGGAAAAACAATATTGTTTCTTGTACAAATACAGCCCGAATAAAATTTGAAACTTCAGCTTCCTAGCACTAAGCACCCTCCCTCCATTAAAACATGGTTTCTTATCAAAAGAAATAAACTTGGAAAAGTCAGTTTGGTTCTAGAGAAATCCCGTGGTTTCTTCTTATATTGTATACGTGTTGAATGAGGGACTTGTTGAAAGGCATTGATCCCAAAATAACAAAAGAAGAATGGAGGAGAATTTATTATTCCCAGTGTTCTCTTTACTCTTCTTTCTAAGAGTTGGAGGGAGGGCAGTTTTTGTCTACATCAGACAGAAAACCAAACAGGTAAATTAGTTGGACATGCTTACTATTAATACTTTAAAGTAGCCCAAAGTCCAGGTTTCCCTGGAGAAATGCCCCAGTGAATATGTTAGGATTCTACAGACAAGTGAAATAGGGAATCCCCTTTTCATGGCTCTGGCCACATGAGACTTAGAAACAACAACAAAATGAGAAGCTACCTCTTGTCTCGTTTTCCCAGGGCTAAATGAATCCTATTTCCAGCTTCGTGTATAGCACCCACTCTGTAGCTATTGCCCTCTAAGCAGTCTATCCTGTCACCCCTACAGGGCAGGGCTCTAGGCTTGATTTCTGACCCTAAATGAGCATTTGAGATGTGAAGGACAACATATCACAGAAATGGACTTTCCAGTGAAAAGGAGACTTATCCTTTCAAATGAATTTGGATTTTACTTTCCTCTCCCCTGTCTCTAACTGTTTAGAAATAAGTTTAGTTTATTTTAAGAAACTTTGCACTTGTATGTCAGTAACAAAGACTCTCAGTTGAGACTTGAAAAATGCTTCCATGTCCCAACTTTTAAAGGAAATTTAGAGTCAACTCTCCATGAACTTGGGAGTAACTAGTTAGTCCAGTGGTTCTTGGGTTCCTTAGATGCAGAGCCTTCCTTAAAGAACCACGCATTTTGAGATATCCCTTTCCTATTCCGAAATGAAATTCACAGGTAATGCAATCTAACTATACAGATAAAAAATAAATGTGAAATACCACCTGTCATATGAAAGAGAAATGTAAAGAATATAACCTGATATGTATGTCAACATGTACATGGCTAAACTGGAAGATAAATTCTACAGATTTCCAAAACACTTCATGGGGAGGAGAACTAAGCTGGGTGAGACCACTTAGTGCTCTGTTCTCGCCCGTGCTGGATGGTGCAACAAGTGATTGACAAGTAAATTCTTTGTGACTTAGAGCAGGTTACTTTTTTCTCTGAGCTGGAGTGTCCTCATATTGAAATGAGAACACTGCTTATTTCTCAGGAATGCTGCCTGTATCACTTACCATCACATACGAAGCACTTAGGACCACATCTAGCCCATAGTAGGATCTCAGTGAATGTTGATTCTCATTGTCTTCTCGGAGGAGTCCAAGTTACTGCGAGTCCAAGTGTTAGTTGTCCTCTTTGCAAGGTTTACCTGGCTGGGCTTAGTGCTTTTCTACTGGGGGAAATGAGAAGTGGGAGTAATTCAAAGACCAAAGTGTTAAAGAAACAGTGACTTTTACTGCTCCCCACTGCTCCCTCCCCTTCTCCAAGTAGGTGAAATTAACATGGGTCAAATTGCCCTTGCGACTCCCCAGCCCAGTCTTTTCATGCTAGGGACCTTATGCAGATTCCAACTACCTGTCATGGGAGGTAAGGGCACTTTGCAAGCTGTTGTTAGGTGGTTGAGGCCTGGATTGTGATTTGGAAAGCAATCTGAAGTCTCTGCTTCTCTAGGATAAAGGTTTATGATGGTGAGCCATTTGTAGGGGCAGGTAGAGCTGGTGGAGAAGAAGAGAGGTGGTAAATAGTTCCTCCATTCTCGGCTATTTATGCTGTTAGCACCCTATGCTAACTATAAAGCAGAAACCAAGGAGGCTTTCTTTTTAATCTCTAGAAACAACATGCCAGTTCCTTTTTAAAACTAGTAGCCTCCAAATAAAATCCTCTAAAATATTTTGGAGGTGAAACATGCAGCTCTCTTAAGAAAACAATTCAGGCTATAGTCTATGTTTGCAGTTTGGGAAAAGATTATTTTTGTTGTTGTTTAGTGAACAGAGAGGAGATTTTAAAGTAGATGTTCTCCCCCCTGTTCATTTAGAGATCCCTGCAAACAATGATGTTTTAACCATCATGTTTTCATGTTTTAGAAAGCTTAGCAGGATGAAGTCCTTATTCTGCGTTGCCAAACAAGATCCTTTAAAAATTATCTGGAGCAGCAAATGTCATCCTCTATTTTATACCCTCATAAACAACCTCAAATGGATGAAAAGCACTTGTTGGGGGTGGGTGGAGGCAGGCCTCTCTCGTTACTGCCTCTTCTAGGTTTCCCTTCTCTGTCTGATTCTGCTTTTTGATAAGAGATCAGGTAACCATGACAACGCTGCACAGTGGAAGTCCTTTCATTTCTGTGCTTTACATAATTCTGAAAATAAATCTGCTACCTGTTTGACATTTGCTTCCTTTTCTTACAAACTTTATTTATTTTTTCCTTTAATCTTAGCACAGTATCTCCTGAAAGAAACTTGCTACTTCAGAGGATCTGCTTCCACCAATGTACTTCCTGTTGGTAGCAGGGTGGACTTTGCATTCTCTGGGGCTTGGATTCCCACTGGAAATTCTCCCCACACACACTTCAAACTAAATTGTAGCTCTATTATCCAGTTATTGAAGAGTAGCAAGACTGTGATGGTTCACGGGGATCTTTTCTGATTTCAGACTCACACAATTCAAGTCTATGTCATCCAAAGTGGCAGCTGTTGTTATTAGGCCAGTCCCTAGAACTCAGCATCACAGGGCTGGTTTCATAATGGACAATTCTCGTAGGAATCTTCCTAAAGTCCACGGTGGATTTGAAGCATTGGTTTTACACTCAGATTTTTGATAGTGTGAAAAGACAGTTTAACCTAATCTTCCTTGAAACATCAAGACTGAAATATCATTTAACATGTGATTCTTGACCATCTGCCCTTGCAACGAGAGTGTGTATTGTACACACTTGGAAATGTTAGAAAATTTTTTTGGAAATGTTAGAATTTTGTTGTTGCTGTTGTTGTTGTTGTTCAGTCGCTCAGTTGTGTCTGACTTCTGGAAATGCTATGGACTGCAGCATGCCAGACTTCCCTGTCCTTCACTATCTCCTGGAGTTTGCTCAAACGCATGTCCATTGAGTTGATAATGCCATCAACCATCTCACCCTCTGTCACCCCTTTCTCCTGCTGCCCTCAATCTTTCCCAGCATCAGGGTCTTTTCCAATGAATCTACTCTTCGCATCAGGTGGCCAAAGTATTGGCGCTTCAGCATCAGCATCAGTCCTTCCAATGAATATTCAGGACTGATTTCTTTTAGGATTGACTGGTTGGATCTCCTTGCAGTCCAAGGGACTCTCAAGAGTCTTCTCCAGTACCACAGTTCAAAAGCATAAATTCTTTGGTGCTCAGCCTTCTTCATGGTCCAACTCTCACATTCATACATGACTACCAGAAAAATTTTGAGCCATCCCCAAAGACTGATTCCTTCTTTTTCCCTCTCTCCCTCCCTTCTCTCTCTCTCCCTTTCTCCTATCAGTGAGAAGAAAGATTTGATTCCATGCTGTAAATTCTGGAGACTTCCAGACTTCCCCAGTAATGAAGTCTTCTCCTACAATAAAGGAAATGATTCAGTTTTTTTTTTTTTGGTTTTGTTTCCTACATTAATGGCTTCATGGAGATTCAGAAATTTGAATGCTGTATAGCTCTTGGTTGGATGGGAGGAAAGTATCATTAGGGTCAGAAGCAGGTCATTGTTTTGAAAGCAGACCTGGTTCTTACCGTTACACACTGATTTGGATTGTGTGCAGGCGAACTGTTATTGATTGGGTTTATTTCCCTAATGGTTGCGTTCTGCTCTCTTGGGATCTTTAATGTACAAGACACATAGAGCTTTCCCCTGCATGTCTGCCGATTAAGTGTTATTGAGTTTAATGAGTCTATTCAACAGCACCCAACTCTCTAGTCTTTACTCAGACAATCTCCTAGGAGTTGGAGCTCAGAGAAAGGACTGCAGAAAGAAACCTACTAATTTGAATAACCTTATATTTGCTTTCAAGTTCAGGCTTGTTCTCCCTGGAACATAAGACAGTTGGTGTGTAATTACATGAAGTGTAATCATATCACTGTCATTCAAAATGACTGGACATTCAAATGACCTTTATTTGAAACGACTGGGCTAAGTTCAGGGTCTCTGTGCATACTGCAGAGGTTTTGCCTTGACTAAAGGTGGTAGCAGAGAGTTAGAGTGAATCTAGCCTATTCAGCTCAGGGGGAAGGTGCCTTTTTCTAACTTCCCCAAAGACTCTGCCTATGATGGCTTTGGATGAAGTGGTTTTGGTACCTCACTGTTCACATTCAACCACCTGGGTAAACAATGTCTCACTGTTCAGTTCAGTTCAGTCACGCAGTTGTTTCTGACTCTTTGCGACCCCAAGAATTGCAGCATGCCAGGCCTCCCTGTCCATCACCAACTCCCGGAGTTCACCCAAACTCATGTGCATCAAGTCAGTGATGCCATCCAGCCATCTCATCCTCTGTCGTCCCCTTCTCCTCCTGCCCCCAATCCCTCCAAGCATCAGGGTCTTTTCCAATTAGTCAGCTCTTCGCATGAGGTGGTCAAAGTATGGGTGTTTCAGCCTCAGCATCAGTCCTTCCAATGAACACCCAGGACTGGTCTCCTTTAGGATGGACTGGTTGGATCTCCTTGCAGTCCAAGGGACTCTCAAGAGTCTTCTCCAACACCACAGTTCAAAAGCATCAATTCTTCAGCGCTCAGCTTTCTTCACAGTCCAACTCTCACATCCATACATGACCACTGGAAAAACCATAGCCTTGACTAGACGGACCTTTGTTAGCAAAGTAACATCTCTGCTTTTTAATATGCTATCTAGGTTGGTCATAACTTTCCTTCCAAGGAGTAACTGTCTTTTAATTTCCTGGCTGCAATCACCATCTGCAGTGATTGTGGAGCCCAAAAAAATACAGTCTGACACTGTTTCCCCATCTATTTCCCATGAAGTGATGGGACTAGATGCCAAGATCTTCATTTTCTGAATGTTGAGCTTTAAGCCAACTTTTTCACTCTCCTCTTTCACTTTCATCAAGAGGCTTTTTAGTTCCTCTTCACTTTCTGCCATAAGGGTGGTGTCATCTGCATAGCTGAGGTTATTGATATTTCTCACTGCAATCTTGATTCCAGCTTGTGCTTCTTCCAGCCCAGTGTTTCTTATGATGTACTCTGCATAAAGTTAAATAAGCTGAGTGACAATATACAGCCTTGACATACTCCTTTTCCTATTTGGAACCAGTCTGTTGTTCCATGTCCAGTTCTAACTGTTGCTTCCTGACCTGCATATGGGTTTCTCAAGAGGCAGGTCAGGTGGTCTGGTATTTCCGTCTCTTTCAGAATTTTCCACAGTTTATTGTGATCCACACAGTCAAAGGCTTTGGCATAGTCAATAAAGCAGAAATAGATGGGTTTTTTGGAACTCTCTTGCTTTTTCCATGATCCAGCCGATGTTGGCAATTTGACCTCTGGTTCCTCTGCCTTATCTAAATCCAGCTTGAACATCTGGAAGTTCACGGTTCACGTATTGCTGAAGTCTGGCTTGGAGAATTTTGAGCATTACTTTACTAGCGTGTGCTGCTGCTGCTGCTGCTAAGTTGCTTCAGTCGTGTTCGACTCTGCGGGACCCCATAGACAGCAGCCCACCAGGCTCCCCTGTCCCTGGGATTCTCCAGGCAAGAACACTGGAGTGGGTTGCCATTACCTTCTCCAATGCGTGAAAGTGGAAAGTGAAAGTGAAGTCACTCGGTCGTATCCAACTCCTAGTGAGCCCATGGACTGCAGCCTACCAGGCTCCTCCATCCATGGGATTTTCCAAGCAAGAGTACTGGAGTGGGTTGCCATTGCCTTCTCCCTACTAGCATGTGAGATTGAGATGAGTGTAACTGTGCAGTAGTTTGAGCATTCTTTGGCATTGCCTTTCTTTGGGATTGGAATGAAAACTGACCTTTTCCAGTCCTGTGGCCACTGCTGAGTTTTCCAAATTTGCTGGCATATTGAGTGCAGCACTTTCACAGCATCATCTTTCAGGATTTGAAAGAGCTCAACTGGAATTCCATCACCTCCACTAGCTTCATTCATAGTGATGCTTTCTAAGGCCCACTTGACTTCACATTCCAGGATGTCTGGCTCTAGGTCAGTGATCACACCATCGTGATTATCTGGGTCGTGAAGATCTTTTTTGTACAGTTCTTCTGTGTATTCTGGCCATCTCTTCTTAATATCTTCTGCTTCTGTTAGGTCCATACCATTTCTGTCCTTTATCGAGCCCATCTTTGCATGAAATGTTCCCTTGGTATCTCTAATTTTCTTGAAGAGATCTCTAGTCTTTCCCATTCAGTTGTTTTCCTCTATTTCTTTGCATTGATCGCTGAGGAAGGCTTCCTTCTCTCTCCTTGCTATTCTTTGGAACTCTGCATTCGAGTTCCAAAATATCTTCCCAAAATGGGAATATCTTTCATTTTCTCCTTTACTTTTTGCTTCTCTTCTTTTTGCAGCTATTTGTAAGGCCTCCTCAGACAACCATTTTGCTTTTTTGCATTTCTTTTTCATGGGGATGGTCTTGATCCCTGTCTCCTGTTCAGCTCAGATCAGTCGCTCAGTCATGTCCGACTCTTTGCGACCCCATGAATCACAGCACGCCAGGCCTCCCTGTCCATCACAAACTCCTGGAGTTCACTCAGACTCATGTCCATCGAGTCAGTGATGCCATCCAGCCATCTCATCCTCTGTCGTCCCCTTCTCCTCCTGCCCCAATCCCTCCAAGCATCAGAGTCTTTTCCACTGAGTCAGCTTTTCGCATAAGGTGGCCAAAGTACTGGAGTTTCAACTTCAGCATCATTCCCTCCAAAGAAATCCCAGGGCTGATCTCCTTCAGAATGGACTGGTTGGATCTCCTTGCAGTCCAAGGGACTCTCAAGAGTCTTCTCCAACACCACAGTTCAAAAGCATCAATTCTTTGTTGCTCAGCCTTCTTCACAGTCCAACTCTCACATCCATACATGACCACAGGAAAAACCATAGCCTTGACTAGATGGACCCTTGTTGGCAAAGTAATGTCTCTGCTTTTGAATATGCTATCTAGGTTGGTCATAACTCTCCTTCCAAGGAGTAAGCGTCTTTTAATTTCATGGCTGCAGTCACCATCTGTAGTGATTTTGGAGCCCCAAAAAATAAAGTCTGACACTGTTTCCACTGTTTCCCCATCTATTTCCCATGAAGTGATGGGACCCGATGCCAAGATCTTCATTTTCTGAATGTTGAGCTTTAAGCCAACTTTTTCACTCTCCTCTTTCACTTTCATCAAGAGGCTTTTTAGTTCCTCTTCACTTTCTGCCATAAGGGTGGTGTCATCTGCATTTCTGAGGTTATTGATATTTCTCCCGGCAATCTTGATTCCAGCTTGTGCTTCTTCCAGTCCAGCGTTTCTCATGATGTACTCCGCATATAAGTTAAATAAGCAGGGTGACAATATACAACCTTGATGTACTCCGTTTCCTATTTGGAACCAGTCTGTTGTTCCATGTCCAGTTCTAACTGTTGCTTCTATGTCACAAACCTCCATCCATAGATCATCAGGCACTCTGTCTATCAGATCTAGTCCTTTGAATCTATTTCTCCGTTCCACTGTATAATCATAAGGGATTTGATTTAGGTCATACCTGAATGGTCTAGTGGTTTTCCCTACTTTCTTCAATTTAAGTCTGAATTTGGCAATAAGGAGTTCATGATCTGAGCCACAGTCAGCTCCCGGTCTTGTTTTTGCTGACTGTATAGAGCTTCTCCATCTTTGGCTGCAAAGAATATAATCAATCTGATTTCGGTGTTGACCATCTGGTGATGTCCATGTGTACAGTCTTCTCTTGTGTTGTTGGAATAGGGTGTTTGCTATGACCAGTGCATTCTCTTGGCAAAACTCTATTAGCCTTTGCCCTGCTTCATTCTGTACTCCAAGGCCAAATTTACCTGTTACTGCAGATGTTTTTTGACTTCCTACTTTTGCCTTCCAGTCCCCTGTAATGAAAAGGACATCTTTTTGGGGTGTTAGTTCTAAAAGATCTTGTAGGTCTTCATAGAACCATTCAACTTCAGCTTCTTCAGCGTAACTGGTTGGGGCATAGACTTGGATTACTGTGATATTGAATGGTTTGCCTTGGAAACGAACAGAGATCATTCTGTTGTTTTTGAGATTGCATCCAAGTACTGCATTTCTGACTCTTTTGTTGACCATGATGGCTACTCCATTTCTTGTAAGGGATTCCTGCCCACAGTAGTAGATATAATGGTCATCTGAGTTAAATTCACCCATTCCAGTCCATTTCAGTTCCCTGATTCCTAGAATGTCGACATTCACTCTTGCCATCTCCTGTTTGACCACTTCCAATTTGCCTTGATTCATGGACCTAACATTCCAGGTTCCTATGCAATATTGCTCTTTACAGCATCAGATCTTGAGTCTATCACCAGTCATATCCACAACTGGGTATTGTTTTTGCTTTGGCTCCCTCTCTTCATTCTTTCTGGAGCTATTTCTTCACTGATCTCCTGTAGCATATTGGGCACCTACCGACCTGGGGAGTTCCCTCTTTCAGTATCCTATCATTTTGCCTTTTTATACTGTTCATGGGGTTCTCTAGGCAAGAATACCCAAGTAAAACAGTAGGTGTTGAGAGAGGGCATCAGAGGGCAGACACACTGAAACCATAATCACAGAAAACTAGCCAATCTGATCACACGGACCATAGCCTTGTCTAACTCAATGAAACTAAGCCATGCCATGTGGGGCCACCCAAGATGGCCAGGTCATGGTGGACAGGTCTTACAGACTGTGGTCCACTGGAGAAGGGAATGGCAAACCACTTCAGTATTCTTGCCTTGAGAACCCCATGAACAGTATGAAAAGGCAAAATGATAGGATACTGAAAGAGGAATTCCCCAGGTCTCACTGTTAGGATGCTATAATGATGAGCAGGGGAAATGAGTAAAAGATATAAGGTGGAGGTAAAAAGGAAAAATAAATGCACAGACATCTGAATATCATAACACATTATTGACTGGAGACATTAACGCCACAGGCATTGGTTTCTGCAAAAATCCCCCAGTCAATGGTGTGTTAACCTGACTGTTAGATAACCAATATCTGGTTGAATTCCAGATTTGGTGTGACCTGGGGGGCCTCTTTATGTTACTTATGTCTGTGACTTTGATTCCTCATCTTTCCTACCTTATGGAACTGTTGTGGGGCTTCCCAGGGGCACAGTGGTAAGGAATCTGCCTGCCAATGCAGGAGACACAGGAGACTCAGGTTCGATTTCTGGGTCAGGAAGATGCCCTGGAGTAGGAAATGTCAACCCACTCCAGTATTCTTGTCTGAAAAATCCCATGGACAGAGGAGCCTGGCGGGTTACAGTCCCTGGGGTGGCAAAGAGTCGGACACAACTGAACACACACTCACCTTATAGAGCTGTTGTGAGGATTCCTTGAGATAATGAACATAGAGCTCTTGGTGCAGTGCTCAGCAAACAGTAAGTGCTCAGTGAAAGTTTTCAGGATTGCCACTCCGCTCTCCCAGTCCCTGACTGTAATTTAGTCTTTACTGGCCACTTTGTAGGAGCTGATAGTCTGTGACACCACATGAGGTACAGGGAGAAGAGGAAGGGAAACTGGAGTGTGGGGAATGAATACAGCATACGGGATGGGACTTGCAGCATGTCGGGCTACAGGGGGGTTTAATCAGCAACACATTTAACCAGGAAGAATCTTTAAAACTCAGACTAGATTTATCTAGGTTTCTGTTCTGGTAATTTTTGTAAATCATATCTTATGATTCTAAATACACAAGAAATCTGCAGATTTCTCTGAAGGTGGTAAAGAGTTTGATTCTGATAATTTCTGCTTGTGAATTCAAAAAGTAGAGGGCAGGTTATATTTACACCTCTGTCTCTGACTACCAAGACTATCGCTCACATCAGAGGAGGAGTAATCTTCTGTCCCTTGTTGTTCAGTGTGGTCATCTGACCCCAGTGTCCACTATGGGCAACGACCATATAATACTCAAGGAAACAGGGCTGAGGCTCTCCCCTGTCCACATTTAAATACAGCATACGTATTTTTGTCTTCCAAACCTAACTGGAAACCAACTGGCTTTACAACCAGATATTTAGCCTTAATGGTTTCCCACGATCACTCTCAATGCTGTACTTATATACTATTTAAGTTCTCTAGTGAGGGGAAATTCGAGGCTTAGAAATATGCTTACTTGCTCTAAACAAAATGCCACAATGCCATCTGAAAACCCTTTGAGAACCATCTGAAGCAAATGTGTCTAACTTGGTTGAGTTCAATCCCTGGGTCAGAAAGAGCCCCTGGAGAAGGAAATGGCAACCCACTGCAGTATTCTTGCCTGGAGAATCCCATGGACAGAGGAGCCTGGTGGGAGCCCCTGGTGGCACAGAGGAGTCCATGGGGTCGCAGAGGTCACAGAGTCAGACACAATTGAAGTGACAGAGTACAGCACATAGGAATCCCTAGTTTTAAGCTAATTTGGTTGTTTGGGGATTTTTTTTTTTTTCCAGCCTCAAGAATAACAGGAAGAGCACTGGCCCAGAGTCGGACCTGAGCTGTAGAATCTGATCTGTTTCTAAGTGATCTTGGGCACAGTGTCTTCCAGCCTCAGTTTTGTCAGATGTGAAATGGGAGGTTGAACAATTGTCTTTAATAGGGCTGGCTTCACAATGAGGCCCAGTGTAAAACGAAAATGCAGGACCCCTTGTTCAAATGGCAGGAGCTATGAAAGGTATATAACATGGCACATTTCCTTTCTTCCAAGTGTTCTCAAGTTGTCATGGTGGTTTTTTTTGTTGTTGTTGTATCATGCTTGTTGTTGTTATTGTACCGCATGGCTTATGGGATCTTAGTTCTCTGACTAGGGGTTGAACCTGTGCCCCTTGTAGAGGAAGGGTGGAGGAGTGTGAACCACTGGACCACCAGGAAAGTCCCAGAGGTTTAAAATTTGCCTTTAAATTTGCTATTTAATGTCATTCTAAGTGAAATCAGAATTTTAAATTATTAATGTGAATTTTATCATTCGTCTTTACATTATGCAGTTTTTAAATACAAATGTGACAGCGTTTAACTTCTGTGGAATCACAATTTGCAATTAGAACATAGGGGTCACATGCGTATGTCTTTCATTCTTAGAATGGTGGGTACAGTGCACAAACCAAACTCAGCTGTTTTCATTTCACTTCTTGATATGAGTACCTCCGATTAACACCTTCTATCTTCACTTTACTGATGAGTAAGAAAGGATGCAAAGGAAAGGGACCCAGGGAGGGTCCTGTCTTTCCCTTTCTTCTATGTCGTCATCTTCAGCGGAAGTAGTGAGCCGATACACGGAAGTTACGCAAGTCTGAGGGGATGGGATAGGTTTTCTTGGTTGCTCCTACTCAGAACTCCTTTGCCATCTTTCTGTGTTGGAAGCGAGTTCCATTTCTAATAAAAAAGGGTGGTATCTCTGGGGCTGTCATTCCCCTCCCCTCACCTACTTAGTTGTAGAAGGAACTCGCTTACCTCCTGGTCCTTCTGAGCCTTGCAGAACCCCCATGCGTCGTGGGTCACCAGAACTCTGTGCTTACGGGACATCAGGAGTCTTTTTGCTGTGTGTGAAGGGGGCGGCAGGGGACTCTGGACACACATACTGCACGTCCCCCCTCTGCTCTGATATCCTGTGCAAAACAGAAGTAAAAGATGAAATAATTAAGAAGTTCAAGACGGATGGCAATCACAGAATAAAACAGAGGGTGGGGCCCTTCTGAGCAGCGGGGCTTTGTGTGGCTCCATAGGTTTCCCCAGCTCCCGGAGGCGGCCCTGATCTGGAAGTCTCTAGATCTCATATAATCATCTGATTGCATCATGACTTTATTCATTCCTGGACATGTTCTATGTTTGCAGAGTGACTGTTTAGAGTGACTCCAACTTAAGGAATTGTCGATCTGGTCATCACATTAAAGAAAGTCAGCCTATTAAGGTATACTTTATGTAACTTTGTGTGTGTTAGTGTCTCAGTCCTGTCTGACTCTTTTTGACCTCATGAATTGTAGCCTGCCAGACTCCTCTGTCCATGGGATTCTCCAGGCAAGAATACTGGAGAGGGTAGCCATTTCTTTCTCCATAACTTTACATAGGTATAATTCACTCACTGCAAATGAACAGCTTGATCATTTTTAGCAAATGTATCCAGTTGTGCACCTATCACATCAATCCAGTTTGAGAACACTGTCATCACGCCCTAAAGTTACTTGTGCCCACAGCAGAGCATTTCTATGCCCACCCAAGCCCAGGCATCACTTCCCATCATGAAATATTAATATAGCAGCCTCTTTGGACAAATTTGCAGTGGCAGTTCTGTGTCTATGAGGCAACTAGTGATTCAGACACAAGGGCATTACAGGAACATTGGCTCACATAAGGATACCCAAGGCATGGAAATTGATTGGAGAGGTTCCTGTGCCACTCATGAAGTACCTTTCAGTGGATTTAAAAACCGTGCCTGAATGCCACAACTAAGCCCTGGCTCAGCCAAATAAGTAATTTTTTTTTTAAAAAAGGTTTGCCTCCTTCAGACAGAGTCAGCTCCATGGCTTAGAAAGCTCAGCCTGGGCTACATTTTTATCTCCAATTCCCCCACGACCTACACTCAAAGCTTGGGGCTCCTTTGTCAGATACAACCTGCAGGTATAGCCCAGTGGTCTTAGGAAAAGTACTGTTATCAAGAGTGGGGAATGGCAGCTTAGACCCCTTCTCAGTACTAAACCTGGGTACCATATTAACTTTTCTGAACTTCTGTTTCCACATCTACCCAGTGAGGACAGTAGAATTTACCTTGCTGAGTTGTGGGAACAGTGTGGCAGGCGGCAATATACATTTAGAGGCTCCAAAATGTGCAGAGTGCTCCAAACTTAGCAATTGTTTTTACTGGCTGAAAAGTATTACAGGTGCTGTTATTTTCAGCACCGTATCCCAGGAGCAACAGCAATCCAGGAGTGTCTGGTTCCCTCTTTAACTCTTAAATTACCAACTGTTTTCTTTCTTTTTTAAAAAAATACTTATTTATTTAGCTGCACCAGGTCTTCGTTGCAGCACAGGGGATCTTTAGTTATAGCATTTGGGATCTAGTTCTCCAGCCAGGGATTGAACCCAGGGCCCCTGCATTGGGAGTGTGGAGTCTTAGCCACTGGACCACCAGGAGAGTCCTGCAAATGCTTTCAGCTGAGTTCATTGATAGACTCTACTCTCAACTCTATTTCCAATTATAGAACAAAACATTAATGGGTACCTAGAATTTCATTTTAAAAATTCAATCCATGGACAAGTGCTGAAATACAGGTACTCCAGGAATTTACCCTTCATTTTCTCCTTCCTATTTTTCCTTTCATTTAACCAAAAAACTTTGAAAATGCAAGAAAGGTTCTGCCAATAGCTAGTTTTTTCATGCTAGCCAAATCATTTGCCTTCTCTGGGTATCAATTTCTTCCTTTATGAAATGAAGAGTATGGACTATAGATATTCTAAGGGTTTCTTCCGGTTCTAAAATGCTGTGGTCAGTGCTTACCTCTGGGGAAGAAGGAAACACACTCATACAAAGAAAAGCCCTGGTCTATTTAAATCGAATTTCTTTTTACCATGTCTTTCTGTTCCTTTTTTTTTTTCTATTTGCAATAAAATTTGTGGGTATTGTACCTGATCAGATCCCAGCTGTGATGTCACAGCAGGAAGGAGCATCAATCTTTGGGTCCCTCTCACTCCCAGTCTTTTCAGATTGTTGGGAAGCAGCCTCCTGGCTCAGTGTGGCTCCTGGGTGTCATCATGGAGTAAGTAGGGCAGGTTTGCTGTGAAAAGGGGAGAAGTGAGGAGTAGAGAGGGCAGAGTCTACACTGGGCAGATGATGCCCGCATGTGCATCCTGACAGATGAAAGTGCTGTAAGCATTTATCATTCTTGACTCTGAGTTGTAACAGGATGTGATTGCATTTATTGCTTTTTCTGATTAAAAAATAATTAAGGAAAGTTTTGCCCTTTTTTTCTTTTTAATTTTTTAATTGAAGGATAATTGCTTTACAGAGTTCTGTGGTTTTCTGTTATACATCAGCAAGTATCAGCCATAGGTACACCCATGTCCCCTCCCTCCTGAACCTCCCTCCTATCTCCCTCCCCATCCCACCCTTCAGCCCATCACAGAGCTCCAGTTTGAATTCCCTGAGTCATACAGCAAATCCCATGGGCTATCTATTTTACACATGGTAATGTAAATTTCTGTGTTATTCTCTCCATACATCTCCCCTTCTCCTGCTTCTCCTCCCCCATGTCCATAGGTCTATTCTCTGTGTCTGTTTCTCCATTGCTGCCCTGAAAATAAATCATCAGTGCCATCTTTTTATTTATTTATTTTTTTTAGTGCCATCTTTTTAGATTCCATATATATGTGTCAGTATATGGTATTTATATTTCTCTTTCTGACTTACTTCACTCTGTATAATAGTTCATCCACCTCATTAGAACTGACTCAAACGTGTTCCTTTTTATGGTGGAGTAATATTCCATTGTGTATATGTACCGCAGTTTCTTTATCCATTCATCTGTCGATGGACACCTAGGTTGCTTCCATGTTCTAGCTATTGTAAATAGTGCTGCAATGAACAGTGGGGTACATGTGTCTTTTTCAGTTTTGGTTTCCTCGGGGTATATGCCTAGGACTGGGATTGCTGGGTCACATGGTGGTTTTGTTCCCAGCTTTTTAAGGAATCTCCATACCATCTTCCATAGTGGCTGTATCAGTTTACATTCCCACCAGCAATGCAAGAGTGTTCCCTTTTCTTCACACCCTCTCCAGCATTTATTGCTTGTAGACTTTTTCATGATGGCCATTCTGACTGATGTGAGGCAGTATCTCATTGTAGTTTTGATTTGCATTTCTTTAATAGTGAGTGATGTTTAGCATCTTTTCAAGTGCTTGTTAGCCACCTGTATGTCTTCTTTGGAGAAATGTCTCTTCAGGTCCCTTTCCCACTTTTTGATTGGGTTGTTTGCTTTTCTAGGTTTTGCCCTTTTTATGAATGACATCTCTGCCTTGGTTTTTATAATGTGTGTGTGTTCAGTTGTTTTGTGTCCGACTCTTTGCGACCCCATGGACCGTAGCCCACCAGGCTCCTCTGCCCATGGGATTCTCCAGGCAAGAATTCTGGAGTGGGTTGCCATGCCCTCCTCCAGGGGATCTTCCCGATCCAGGGATCAAACCCTTGTTTCTTTATGTCTCCTGCTTTGGTAAGCGGGATCTTTACCACTAGAGCTACCTGGGAAGCCCTTTTTAAAATGAAAAGTAATTAAAAAATAAAGATGACATGTCTGGAGAAGTGAAAGGAACTTTGAAAAGGATTCGTGTGCACTTCTTTCTTTTTAAAACTTTTTACAGTGGAATACACAAAAGCAGAAAGAATAACATGCAATAACAATTACCCATCACCCGTAATCAACAGTTATTCACTCTGGCCAATCTTGGTTTTTTCTGCAGTGTTCCTGCTACTCACTACCACTCTGTAGATTGTTCTGCAGTAAATCCCACACATCATATCAGTTCAACTCTAGTGCTTTAGTATGTATCTCTAAAATGTAAGTACTTTTTAATAAAAGCACAATCAGAATATAATTATCATGCCTAAAGAAGAGAACAATTGATTAATGTTAGCAAATAGTCACTAGTCATATTTTTCCAATTATCTAAATTTTTCCACAGCCTGTTTAGGATCCATACCATTGCTAGCAGTAAAGAACCCACCTGCCAAATACAGGAGACGTAAGAGACATGGGTTCGATCCCTGGGTCTGGAGGATCCCCTGGAGGAGGACGTGGCAACCACTCCAGTATTCTTGCCTGGAGAATTCCATGGACAGAGGAGCCTGTCCATAGGGTTGCAAAGAGTCAGATAACTGAAGTGACCTAGCATGCATGCATGCAAGGTCCATATATTGTAATCTGTAAATTGGTCTCCTGAGTCACTAATCCAGTGGTTCTCAAAGTGTGGGTCCCAGACAAGCATCATTAGTACCAGCTAGGATCTTCTTAGAAATGCAGTTTCTCTGGCATTAGTAGCCAAGACCTACTGAGTCAGAAACTTTGAAGGTGGGACACTGCAAGCTGCCTTCTAGGTGATTCTGATATAAAGTTTGGAAGTGCTGCTCTAATCTTTGTTTCTCTCTCAGTAGATCTGTTGAAAACACTGATTGTGTGGTCATTATACACTTCCCCATAGGTTGGATTTTGCCAGTTGTGTTCCTATAGAAATGCAACAATTGTTTTTTAAGCAAACGGAATGATAGTAAATGTGCTCTCTCCAAATGGATCAATTCACATAAGGTAGCACAGCAGTTAGCATAATGAGCCACTATCAGCCGATGGTATTAGTTACTGTTTGTTCTGCCGGTTTGAAAGTGTGACTAAGAGAAACCAATGGATGTTTGAAACTATTTGGACTTTATTTTTATTGTTAGAATTATAAATATCCCATTTTTGGACTTGTTAGCATGCCTGTTATGCCAAATAGCAGACTTATTAACACATATTAAAAAGCTGACACATCCAACGGCATGATGGCAGGTCAGCTGTTTGGCTCCCTGATTCCCACCTCCCTGCTCTCCTCCCAGTTTATAGAGTCTCTTGCCCATGGGTGATTCCATGCTACCAGAGTGATGTCATTGACTTGACGTCACTTGATTGCTGGCACAGTCAGCAGTCAAGAGCCAATAGGAGCTGGCTCCATCACACCACTGGCTCAGCCTTTTAGAATCTGGTCTTTATGGCCACAGTAACTTGTGTAGTTTAGGCAAAACTCACTATTTTCCTTCATCTATGTGAATCTAAACTAAGGTGCATGTGATAGTTGATTTTACTTGTTAACTTGGCTGGGCCACATGTCTAGATATTTGGTGAAACAGTATTTTAGGTATTTCTGTGAAGATGTTTTATGGAGGACATTAACATTTAAATCAGTGGACATTTAACATTTAAATCTGCTTGGAGTAAAGCAGATTGCTCCCTGCAATGTGGGTGAGCCTCATCTAATCAGTTGAAAGTCTTAAGTGAAGAATGACTTTCCCTGAGGAAGAGAAAATTTCGCCTTTGGACTCAAACTGCAACATCAGTTCTTCTCTGAGTCTCCAGCCTGCTAGCCTGTTCTGCAACTTTTGGTCTCACCAAGCCTCTACAATCTTGTGAGCCAATTCCTTAAAATAACCTCTCCCCTTCTCTTTCTCTCTCTCTCTCTGACTCCCTCTTCCCCTGCTCCTTGCTTTCTTTCTCTCTCCAAATGTATATGCATATACATATACATACACTCTGTTGGTTGATTCTATTTATGTTCCATAAAGCTAATTTTCCATAGAACTTAAATATTTTTTTTTTAAATTGGGTTGACCAAAAAGTTCATCCCAATAAAGAAGTTAGTCATAACTCTGACTTTCAGTTCAGTTCAGTTCAGTCGCTCAGTCATGTCCGACTCTTTGCGACCCCATGAATTGCAGCACGCCAGGCCTCCCTGACCATCACCAACTCCCGGAGTTCACTCGGACTCACGTCCATCAAGTCAGTGATGCCATCCAGCCATCTCATCCTCTGTCGTCCCCTTCTCCTCCTGCCCCCAATCCCTCCCAGCATCAGAGTCTTTTCCAATGAGTCAACTCTTTGCATGAGGTGGCCAAAGTACTGGAGTTTCAGTTTTAGCATCATTCCTTCCAAAGAAATCCCAGGGCTGATCTCCTTCAGAATGGACTGGTTGGATCTCCTTGCAGTCCAAGGGACTCTCAAGAATCTCCTCCAACACCACAGTTCAAAAGCATCAATTCTTCGGCGCTCAGCCTTCTTCAAAGTCCAACTCTCACATCCATACATGACCACAGGAAAAACCATAGCCTTGACTAGATGGACCTTTGTTGGCAAATTGGTCATAACTTTCCTTCCAAGGAGTAAGCGTCTTTTAATTTTATGGCTGCAGTCACCATCTGCAGTGATTTTGGAGCCCCCAAAAATAAAGTCTGACACTGTTTCCACTGTTTCCCCATCTGTTCCCCATGAAGTGATGGGACTGGATGCCATGATCTTCGTTTTCTGAATGTTGAGTTTTAAGCCAACTTTTTCACTCTCCTCTTTCACCTTCATCAAGAGGCTTTTTAATTCCTCTTCACTCTCTGCCATAAGGCTGGTGTCATTATAACCCTGTAATAGACTGAGATCTGTGATTGGACAAAGACTAATTTAAGGGCCATTTTCCCCCAAGCATCTTTCTATTGGCTTTTCTACAGCACTTGAAACTCCTACCTCATTTACATAAGGTGAGGCCTTGATACTTGCAGGCATACTCAGGTGCTAATTTGTGTCTGACTCTTTGCAACCCTGTGGACTGTAGCCCACCAGACTCCTCTGTCCATGAGATTTCCCAGGCAAGAATACTGGAGGGGGTTGCCTCTCTAGGGGATTTTGGAGATTTCCTCCTCCAGGGGATCTTCCCAACCCAGGGATTAAACCCGCATCTCTTGCATTGGCAGGCTGATTCTTTACCACTGTGCCACCAGGGAAGCCCCTAAGGCCTTGATAGCTCCTGTTAAAATATGGAGCAGGACAGCAATCAGGCTAGTATCAGCTGTCAGCATCTTAATGGGCTATATGTGCAGATTTTTTGTCCAATCACCCCTGAGAAATCTGTGCAGACAAGTTCTAAATGTGGTCCCCTGGAAGCTAGAAGTCCTCATGAAGCCCTATCTAGGACACAGGTGGGCCTCTGTTCACTAATTTATGTACTTGAGTACATCCCGACTAGCTCTGGAAAGGATTTAAGATGGCTTTCAAAGAAATAAGTAGTACAGCAAGGCCAGAGGGATTGAAAAAAAGTGAGGCAAAGGGAAAATGATGGTAGAAGATGGAACCGGGAGCAAGGGAAATGTGCAAATTAGATTTCCTGAAAGCTATGTGCTTCCAGAGGTGTGTTATACAATTGAGTTAAAAACTTCTAGGAGAATGTGTGAAGGGGGCTAAAGGGAGTCATATAACATAAAAGATAAAGAGTTAATCTGTTGCTTAGATAAGTCCAAGTCCTTTGGTCATTAAGGCCAGAGTGAGATTTCTTCAGTAGGTCTTCCAAGAGAAAACTCTGGATAATGTGAACAAGTATGTCTTTGCAACACCTTTGGACTAAATGAAGTGACTCACTTCAAAGGACCCCTTTGATCACACTCTTCACTTAGCCAAGAGGATTATATCGAAGTGCAATTCAGTAGAAGTACTTTTCAGGTACCTGCCATGATACATCCCAGGTGTAAAGTCACTAGTGATCTGGTTTCATCCAGGGATAAGTTATAAATTATCTAGCTCTTCTCAAGTGCCAGTCTGGCAGGCAGTGATGAAAGTTCCATGGGTTCATGAT
Organism: Bos mutus; assembly: GCF_027580195.1. Lineage (NCBI taxonomy): Eukaryota > Metazoa > Chordata > Mammalia > Artiodactyla > Bovidae > Bos > Bos mutus. The sequence continues at coordinate 18,525,898 of NC_091628.1, read as the reverse complement.
GAAAATTAAAAAAACAGTGCAGTCACTAGTGAATTTTCCATAACACTAACTTCCCATAAGACTTCAGTGTAAAATACTGTCCTTAAAAGAAAAAAAAAAGACTGTCCTTTAGTTATATCCTTACTTGGTAAAAATAAGTCAGCAACCTATGTCAGTAAACAGCATGAAAAAAAATTTTTTTTTAAACTAGCCTGTGAAATATAAAAATCTGGGAAACCACTGACCTAAGAGAATGGAAAGACACACAATCCTCCATGAATATTATTTTTCTCAGCAAGGCTTTTGGTATCTTCATAACTTGCAGCAATATGCTAGAAATCATACCCTCCGATGAATATCTGGTATGCAGCTCTCCAACGTTACAAGTCTAATACAAAACCATACGTTTTAAAAATCAGTCAATCTGGAGGTAGCACTGATATACTGTTGCAAAAATTTAGGAACCAGACAAGGACCATGCCTAACTGGAAACCACCGCCACTGTCGCTCTGAGTTGAACCAAGGGAGGGCTGGGCCAAGAGTGTCCTCGGGATGTTATTTTGAATGTTCACTACCTCACGGACATATAGGTGAGAGAGATTCCCAAGTTTTACACCATTGAGCACTGCTGCAATAATTCTAATTTGAGAATTATTTTAAAGTAGACATAACCAAGTAGACTGTTAAATATCTGAACCACACAACAGCAGCAACCAACATTGCCAACAAAAGCTACACAGTAATAAAACCTACAGAATCCTTTGCTTTGAGTCACTGGGCTTTTTTAGTTTCTCGAGAAGTAAGCAACTGTTTGTTAACAGATGATATCATCTGGTAGACAGGACGTGGTCCATATATAGATAGTTAATATTTCTTGGGGCTTCCCTGGTGGCTCAGAAATTAAGAATCCATCTGTAGTGCAGGAGACTCAGGTTCAATCTCTGGGTTGGGTAGATCCCCTGGAGAAGGAAATGGCAACCCACTCCAGTATTCTTGCCAGGAAAAGCTCATGGACAGAGGAGCCTGGTAGGCTGTGGTCCATGGGGTTGCAGAGTCAGACACAACTGAAGCAACTGAGCAATATTTCTTGAGCACTGTTTTAAACATTTTATGTGTAAATACCTTCAATCTTGACAACAACCTTATGAGATATGAATAATTATTATTATATCCCCAATTTACAGATGAACAAACTGAGGCCAAGAGCTATTAAATAAATGTCATCCAATGACTATGAGGTAGAACCAGGTTTCAAACTCTGGTAGAGTAACCCCAGAGACCATACTTAGAACAAGATGCTTCATTGACTCTGTAACTAGCTAATACATCTGGAGGAAGCTAGGAGTTGATTGCTAGAAATGATGCCTTTGATCTTAGGACAGTTCATTTGTGACCATTCTTTCTGGAAGTTACCAAATGACAAGGACAATTTTCTTGGAAGGCCATTTCTAGCCTGTGTTAATAAAATTGTATCATCTTCAGATAAGAAGGTGCTTCTTGTACTGTTCTTTAGAGTCCTTGACCTCAAGCTCATTAGAAGCAGCATCAAATTGTTTCAATATGAGCTGAAAACAAGGGGGATGGGGAGTGGAGTGTGACTCTGGGGCTCAGAACATATCTTCACTCTACACACAAATTTTTTTAAATTTTATTTTTAATTGGAGGATAATCAGTTTACAATATTGTGATGGTTTCTGCCATACATCAACACAAATCATCATCGGTATATACTTGTCCCCTCTCTCTTAAACCTCCCTCCCACCTCCCTCCCCATCCTACCCCTCTAGGTTGTCACAAAGCGCTGGTTTACACACAAAATTTTATTGGTTTGGCCAGGTCACCCCTGAATCTCTGGCTTATAGAAGGTACTGGGTGGCAACCTCTGTGTGAACGTCAATATCTGTTGTGTCTCTGTTGAATTCTGGTACTCTTACCCACATTGAATTCTATTCCACTGAGTCAAAGACTTAAGAAAGATTAAAAATAAATTGCAATCTCTCTTTTATTAGGCCTACCCAATGTCTTCCAAGAAAAGAGCATAAAGAATGGTCGGCAGCAGTTAGCTGTGCCTATTGCTGACCTCCTGGGATGGAGGCAGAAGCAGCAGACAGCTCATTATCAGTGTGTTCCCCTGAGTGCTGGGGGCCGCCATGTTGCACTTTCAGCCTGGAAGCCCTCCAATCTCTCACCCCAACCCCCGACTCCAATTTTTAAGTTGTCATCATGACAATACTCACTCCATGCCCTTCTGGTCTCTGGTCTGCTGTAATACAGGCTGTCTCCAGCCAGTGAGTCAATAGAAGTTCAAAGTATTTGCAAGTGAGGAAATCATGGTTTCCCAGAGCCGGTAAGTGTCTAGCTTTTGAGACCATTCTCCCCAATTTCCGTGAGTCCAAATATCTTTTTTCTTTCATTTGGCTGTGCCAGATTTTAGTTGTGCTGTGTGAACTCTAGTTGCAGCATGCATGATCTAGTGTCCTGACCAGGGATTGAACCTGGGCCTGATGCACTGGGTTTGCAGAGTCTTAGCCAACGGAGCACCAGGGAAGTCCCCTAATATCATGCTTCTGCCTGCAACCTTTGGGAAGAGTTTAATCTCTTTGTTTTGGGTTGCTCAGGGGATCTGTTCTCCTTCTACTTCAAATACTTCTTTTTCAACTCACACTTTTCTCTGATTTCCTAACCTAGGCTTTCTTTCTTTCTGACCAGCACTGTGGCGTCTTTGTTCTCTTTGACTGAAAGTCCTAAAAGTCTCAGAGTCCCTCCTGGGGAAAACGATCTTGTTTATCCATAGTTATCAGTCCTGTCATTGATGCAGGAACATGCAGTAAACTATCCACAAGAGGCCAGTACAAACAGTGGATGCTTCTCACCACAGGGGAGGGACAGGGATCCAGAAATAAAGCTACAGGGGCACAGAGGACAAATTTGCCTGGTCCCCAAATTGTTACTTTTGACTTGCCAGAGGAACATTAAACATTCACACACAGACTCATTCAACAAATGTTTATTGTAAAGTACTGTGCTCAAGCCAGTCATGGAGTTACTTGGGCTCTGCCTTTAAGGAGTTTTTGGTCTAGCAGGAAAACTGTGGCATGCATTGTACAACACAAAGATTATATTACAGGGACTTCTGTGGCAGTCAGGAGCAGTCCCTGTCTTCCAGTTAAGGGGGTGCAGGCTTGATTCCTGGTCCCAGAGCTAAGATCCCACGTGCCTCATGGTCAAAAAGCCAAAACATAAAACAATATTGTGACAAATTCAATAAAGACTTTAAAACATGATCCACATTTTTAAAAAGTCTTTAAAAAAGAGATTATATCATAGGCAGAAAGTGATACAGCTCTAAGAAATGTACAAATAAAGTGCCGTGGGTGCCTAGATTGCTTCACTGAAAAATCTGAAATGAATCAAAATTTTAAGAAGTAGGAATAAGGATTTATAGTGGGAGTGAATTTAAAGGTCAGCTAGTTCATCTGATTCACTTTGTAGATGTCACAAACTATCAAAATGCATTTTTTAAGAAGCGAGACACAAACCCAAGTTTATTAGTAATTATATTACAGAGCAAATGCACTAAGTTAAAAAAGAAAAGTATGTTAAGAATGGATTTCAAATACTTAGGTATTTTATTTTGGTTTTTATTTTTACTTTTGGCTGTGGTAGGTCCTTGGTGCCTGAGAACGGGCCCTCTCCAGTTGCCAAAAAAATGCATTTTAAAAAGTAAAAAAGGAGATATACAGTTTAATTGTGACAAAATTGGTCTAAAACATAAGCCCCTGCATTTCTAGCCTGGAGCTATTTTCTCTACACCAAGCAGCTTTCCCCAATAAGCCAAGAACATGTGGACCACAAATTGAATCTAAATTAGCAATAGCCAGCAAAGCTGTTGTTTTAAAAATGGGGATGACCATATTAATTGGAGAACGTCTCAGAAAATACGGGAAAGAACTCTCTGGTTATATTTGGCATTGATTCATTTCTTGTTATAAGAAACTACATCCAAAAGAGAGCTATAAAAATAAAGGAATAAGAAATGAGACCCTAAGAACGGTTATGGAAATCAGAGTTAGTCTGAAAAAAAGAATGTTAATGGGGGAATTCTTCAGCCTTCAGGGATCAGGAGGTCCCCCAACAGCTGTTCTCCATTTCTCCAGAAGGTAGAAAACAAGAGAAAATAGACTTGACTATCAAGCAGAAAAGATGAAGTCAGATGTTAAGGAACAGGCCCCTGATCTGAAGATTCTAATACACACAGACAGAGGAAACTGCAGGATCCTGTGGCTTGTCTTTCTCTTTCAGTCTCAGGAAAGGGAACCAACGCCTTTCCTAGAAGTTCTGTAGACCTGGCTGCAAGTGAGGATGGAGTCATTTAAACCTTTTAAGGATTCCTCCCGGTATTTGGAAGATTATTCCAACTCCAACACCCTTACTCTATTTGATCTTACAAATGAGGGGAAAACAAAAAGATAAAAATAAAATGCTGCTTAATATTTCCTGGCAATTATAAACAGAATTGTGGTGGTTTAATTGTTAAGTCGTGTCTGACTCTTTTGTGAACCCATGGACTGTAGTCTGCCAGGCTCCTTTCTCCATGGAATTTTCCATGCAAGGACACTGGAGTGGGTTGTTATTTCCTTCTCCAGGGGATCTTCCTAGCTCAGGGAAGAAACCCATGTCTTCTGTATCTCCTACATTACAGGCAGAATCATTACCACTGAGCCACCCGAGAAGCTGCTGCTGCTAAGTCGCTTCAGTCATGTCTGACTCTGTGCGACCCCATAGACGGCAGCCCACCAGGCTCCCCTGTCCCTGGGATTCTCCAGGCAAGAACTGGAGTGGGTTGCCATTTCCTTCTCCATTGCATGAAAAGTGAAAAGTGAAAATGAAGTCGCTCAGTCATGTCCGACTCTTAGCGACCCCATGGACTGCGGCCCACCAGGCTCCTCTGTCCATGGGATTTTCCAGGCAAGAGTGCTGGAGTGGGGTGCCATTGCCTTCTCCAACCCGAGAAGCTGGAGCTACACAAATAGAGTGGGATCAGACATTTCCATAAGGTGTCTGATCTAAAATTGCTAAAGAGGGGTCTTGTTTTGCAAATAGCCATTTTGAGTCAAGGCTAAACATGAGACTGAGAAGGAGCCATGCTAGTTTCTCAAGCCTTTCCATGGAATTCCAGAGCCTTCCCATTCTCACTCTTTCCTTTCCCAGACTATCATTTCTTTTTTTTTTTTTTTTTTTTTAAACTTTACAATATTGTATTAGTTTTGCCCAACATCGAAATGAATCCGCCACAGGTATACCCGTTCTCCCCATCCTGAACCCTCCTCCCTCCTCCCTCCCCATACCCTCCCTCTGGGCCATCCCAGTGCACCAGCCCCAAGCATCCAGCATCATGCATCGAACCTGGACTGGCAACTCGTCTCATACATGATATTACACATGTTTCAATGCCATTCTCCCAAATCTTCCCACCCTCTCCCTCTCCCACAGAGTCCACAAGACTGATCTATACATCAGTGTCTCTTTTGCTGTCTCGTACACAGGGTTATTGTTACCATCTTTCTAAATTCCATATACATGCGTTAGTATACTGTATTGGTGTTTTTCTTTCTGGCTTACTTCACTCTGTATAATAGGTTCCAGTTTCATCCACCTCATTAGAACTGATTCAAATGTATTCTTTTTAATGGCTGAGTAATACACTATTGTGTATATGTACCACAGCTTTCTTATCCATTCATCTGCTGATGGGCATCTAGGTTGCTTCCATGTCCTGGCTATTATAAACAGTGCTGCGATGAACACTGGGGTACACGTGTCTCTTTCCCTTCTGGTTTCCTCAGTGTGTATGCCCAGCAGTGGGATTGCTGGATCATAAGGCAGTTCTATTTCCAGTTTTTTAAGGAATCTCCACACTGTTCTCCATAGTGGCTGTACTAGTTTGCATTCCCACCAACAGTGTAAGAGGGTTCCCTTTTCTCCACACCCTCTCCAGCATTTATTGCTTGTAGACTTTTGGATCACAGCCATTCTGACTGGCGTGAAATGGTACCTCATAGTGGTTTTGATTTGCATTTCTCTGATAATGAGTGATGTTGAGCATCTTTTCATGTGTTTGTTAGCCATCTGTATGTCTTTTTTGGAGAAATGTCTATTTAGTTCTTTGGCCCATTTTTTGATTGGGTCATTTATTTTTCTGGAGTTGAGCTGTAGGAGTTGCTTGTATATTTTTGAGATTAGTTGTTTGTCAGTTGCTTCATTTGCTATTTTCTGAAAACATCTTTCAGGTGTCGATGAATCCTCAGAATTATTAACTGAGGATGGCATAAGTCCCTGGTTCCAAAACCTGGGCATAGAATTATCTGGAAAGTTGAAAATAAAATATAAAAGTCTAGGTCTTACTCCAGAGCTTCTTATTTAGTAGGCGGGGGTGGGGGGGGGGGGTACTCTCCAGGTGGTCCCAATGACCAGGTCTAAGGATAATTAACTTGTGATATTTTCCTCTCCTGAGGTATTTTCACTTTAAGAAGGATCTCTTAAAGACCTCAGAGAGTTTCAAATCCCCAGTAATTCCGAGATGGTGAAATCCCTGCTGCAGGTGGTCAGAGAAGTCATTTTGGGGATTTCATCCCCTGAATTGTTCCACATGGACTCCACCTACTCTGCAGACTTGGTCGTGACCTTGGCTTTGCAAAGGGGAGTGTCGCCCTTGCATGGGAATAATTCTAAGGAAAGGAGCAGAACCGAAAATCCTGGGACAAGTGACAGCAGTCCTTAGGGAGGGATGAAGTGAAATGCAAGGCAGGCAGACCAGCAGACTGTTTTGGGGGCTCTGCATGGGTTGTGTAAACCCCTCTAGCCTGCTGTTTTGTATTCTTTTGTGAAATGGCCAGTTAGGTGTGGCCAGAAAAGGTGACAGCGGAAAGGCTCAGGAAAAAATAAAGTTTGTTATACTCACAGGTCCATAAGAGCACAGCACGCCACGCAAGGCTACATGGGAAAATCATCAGGGTAGCCAGGAGGCAGAAGGCAAGAGGGAGGGGAAACTTTAGCCCAGAGACTTTATTGGTGTTTCCTTGGCAAAAGCAACGCAGAGCAGGGTCAACAGTTTAGGATTGCCTACTTTGAGTAAGTTCTGTAGGCTTTGGGCTCTCGGGGTGGTCCCTAGAAGCCTGGAACTTGGCTCAGGGATGACGAAGGCAGAGGAATATTGCATTCTGGGGCCTGTGGGCCCCATAGAGGAAGTAGAGCTCTGGACGGGTTAGTTTGCATAACAAGGGCATGTTCCTGACTGGGTCCTTTTTCATGTCTCTACAAATTAGCTAGCCCAGGTAGACAGTCTCTCCCCAGCCAGAAAGGTTTTCTAAAGATGTCAAAACATTATAAAAAACCCAAAATTAAAAATATTTAAGGACAATTGGTTTCTTATCTGAGGGACTTTATCACTATTATTTTTATTTTATTTTTTACCACACCCCATGAGCTGGTCCCCATAGTGTGATAGGTTGCTGAAATTGTTGAAATTCTAGATTTGCCAATTTTCCTCCCGTCTTGAGACATTAAAAAAAAAAAAAAATTAGCTTAGGAAACTAAAGGACAATAAGAAACAAACCTGCAAGGAAATAGACTATGAATTGTTTACTGAACCTTAAAGCTCAGACTTTCAGCACTGATCCTCAGCCCGGACAGATAATCAGAGCTGTTCTGAGAAATTCCTTGCTTTGTAAATTGGAGTATTTGAGTATCACACTGACAGGAACTCAATATTTTTCTTGGAAGGATTTGGTCAGCCTAAACTGGCCGTTCATTAGTAAATGGAGTCATGCCCAGGTAGTGATTACCAGCTAGTGTTTATCTCAACTACAGTGTGGCAGAATCTTAGTTGTTCTTCTAAAAATCTCTTCTTCCCTTCTTATTAACTGGTCACCTAACTGCCTAGTTAGAGACTGAATTTCCCAGTCAACTTTGCAGCTAGCATGACTGTGATTCTATTGTCCCTCAATCAGTAAACTTGGGGATGATCTGATGCTAGTGACTTCAGCTTAAGCTAATTGAAAGAAAATTGCTTGCCTAGGACTCTCGTTCATTAAATGGAAAGCACACCTACCAGAGAGTCAGCTGCAGTCATGGAGAAGAGGCTAATGCCCCACGGGAGCAGATCAATGAGATGGAAGGAACCTGGGACCCTGAGGCATCTCCCAGAATCCAGCCAACCTAGCAACCGAAGTACTCCCCTTGGGACTTTTACAGAAGAAATAAACTTCTGTTTTATTTAAACCTTGTATTGTGGATCTCTTTGTTATGACTGCAGAGTCATTATCTAATTAATATACATAGTTATAAGTTGCCACTTTTTTTTTTTCTAGAAGGAATTACGGTTTTCACAGAAACAGAGAATCTTAGAATGTAGAAGACTCCCATGCAGGAGTCCCCTCTACACTAAGCCTTCAGGAGGTCACTCAGGCTCTCTAACCCTTTTGTGATGGGATCTATACCTCTTCACCAGGTGGCCCAGACCATGGGGCTGCTTTGTCTATACTGTGGATGAAGAATGTTGCCTACCATGTCAGTAAACAAAGGATGTTGTAGCCATCAAGCCACCAGCCTCTGCAGCTAACCCCAAAGATGTACCCTGAGGGGATTCAGGATGGAGAAAGCAGGATACTGGCCTTAGATAGTTAAGGTGCTTATCAAAGGAACAAGGTCAATAAGCCCAGGCTCCAGTATCTTCCCCTACACAGGAAAGCACTAAATCCGTTAACTTGAGATCTAGTTTTCTTTAATCAACAGTAATCTTTTAATGTTCCCACTACCTGCTTTTTCCTTTGTTTGGTTTTTTGCAAAATTCCTATATATCCTGGCTCCTCCCTGATCTCTTCCCTAGAGCAATCTGAGAGGCTGTCTCCTGGGCTTAAGTCCTCAGTAAATCCACTGAATGAAATGTAATCCTCAGCTTTTAGATTGTGCAGATTTTCAGTACACAATACTTTTATATCTTCCTCCTGTGGCCGACAGTGTAGTGTGTTGCTGCAAAACTAATTGGCCTATGAAACATGTAACCCCTCCCTCCCCTAAGTATGGTCTTGTAACAACCATTCTAGGAGATGTTCCTCAGATACAGCATTTTGGAGCCAAATAAATTTTGAAAATACTTACACTATACCTACCTCTAAAGAGTATATATTAATATTTCAGGTGTAGAAAAGTCTGAAATAAATTTGTTTAACTTGGTTTAATCCAGATTTTATTAAACATATTTGGCTATAAACCATCCCTAATCTAAAAAATTAATTTTTCCTGAATAATATCCATCCCTATCATGTAAAACTAATGTGTTCTATAAAACACATTTAGAAAATACAGATCTAACCCATGACCTGGCCTTAATTGGCACTGTTTCCTAGACCACTGAGCAGGTCAGTCACAGACACACAGAATGTTAACTCCACACTGGATAGAAAAATGTTGGAATTTGTTTATATTGCTTGGTTATTGGATGTGAGCCCAGTCAGTAGTAAACAGGAAATGTTTTTATTTGAGAATATAGCAAGAACTCCAGAGACAAAGGAAATACACACCCCAAATAAAATCCTTACCCAACAAACCATGAACACATAACTCAACTCTTCCTTCCCACAATTCCCTTTTACAGGGCTTACTAATAGAGAATCTAATCTTCACTGATAAGAAAACCTCGTTTGTCCTCTGTGTAATCTCAGCCTGGTTTAGTAGGAAGTGTATGGACTCTGGAGTCAAACAGCTTGATTTGAATTCCACGTACTGTCTTTGTGATTTTTAGAAAAAGTTGTTTATTCTAACTGAGGCTTAATTTCCTTTTTTATAAAGTGGGAATAAAAATACCTCATTATGGGGGACTTCTCTGGTGGTCCAGTGGTTAAGACTTTGTCTTCCAATACGGGGTGTGAGGGGTCGATCCCTGTAGGATCCCACATGCCTGGTGGCCAAAAAACCAAAACATAAAACAGAAGAAATATTGTAACAAATTTAAAAAAGACTTTAAAAATGGTCCACATCAAAGAAAATCTTAAAAATATCTCATGTTTGCAGGGATTAAGTAAGAATGCCAGCAGAGCCCCCACACAAAGCACCTGGCAAATAGTAGGAGTTAAAAAAAAAAGAATTATCTCAACTTCTCTATTCTCACCTCACCCTCCTCTTTGTAGATATTTCTATTTCAGATTGACCTTTCCATATATTTCGTTACTATAGGATGCGTGCCATATTCCTTAGCCAAATCCAAGAAATTTATTTAACATCTGTTTAAAATTAATAAATATAACTTGTTCATCTTGCTGCCCAGATAAAGTCTTTCTCTTCCAGATAGTTGTTATAGGATATGAATAGTTAGGCCCCCTCTTCTGTTCAATGAAATTTTTTGAGTTCTATCATTGAGGGTGCTATGGTGCCTTTTTACTATAATAATTGATTAATACTTGAAGAATATCAAAGACAGACACATTAACATTTTTCAACTAAATTGGATTTTCCCTCTTTATGGGGACAGGATATTGTGTCTATAATTAATTTTTCATTTATTCCCCTACAACTCTGTTTTAACAGATGTGAGCAGTAAGTGCCACTGAAAGTCAAAACTACACTTTGAGTAACCAAAGAATTTTTCAGGAACTGAAAGAGGTCAAAAGGTTAACTAATGGTTAGGGATTTGTTTGAAGTTCTGTTGGTTCATCACATTTGTAAAAGGCAAAAGTTTTGTTTGTGGCTATCATCGAGTAGCTTATGACAGACCCTCCCCTGAGCACAATTATAAGAGCTGAAGAGCAATTTTTAAAAGAACTCAGCTATTTGAAGATACCAGAAAACAACCATGGCAGCCAGGACTTCAAGGGCCAAAATTCCAGAGATAGCCCTTGACATAAGAATCTGATAAAAACGGAACAAGAAAAGAATGTTACAGGCTTTTCACACTCATGAGCCTAGTTGCAGAAATCATAAACAAAATATTAACAAATAGAATTCAATATTATATATAAAATGAATTAATTATCATGACCAAGTTGAGCTTATTCTAGGAATGCATGATTGTTTAACATTAGAAAAATCAACCAATGCAATTTTCTGTCTTAACAGAATAAAGGGGGAAAATTATATGATGATCTCAATAGATGCAGCATAATTATTTGGTAAATTTCAGCTTCCCAAAGGACTTGCAGAAAGCTAGAAACAGAAAGAAATTTCTTTAACTTAAAATTAAAAATGTTTCTGCAACAACCTACATCAAACTTTGTACTTAATGGGGAAATATTAAAAGCTTTCTCCTGAGATCAGTAATAAGTCAGAGATGACTGCATCAGTTCTAATCAACATTTTATTAGAGTTTCCGGGCAATGAAATCAGGACCAAAAAATAAAGAAATATCATAAAGACTTGAAAGGAATATATAAAACCATCATGATATGCAGATAATATAATTTAGTACATTGAAAACTCATAAAAATAAACTTAAAAAATGAATTTAACAAAGTCTCTGGATACAAGGTCAATATACAAAATTCAACTGTATATCTGAACATTAGAAAGAAACAAGCAGAAATAAAACTTTTTAATGATATCATTTATATTAGCATAAAACATACTTATTCAAATATGTGTTATACCTCTATATCCAAACCCACAAAACACTAGGAACAGAAATCAAAGAAGACTTAAATAATAGATTTTAGTCTTCTTAAATATACCATACTCATGGATTGAAAGACTCAAAACTGGAAAGCAGTTCTCCCCAAACTGATTTATAAACTTCATGGAATTTCAATCAAAACTTTGCAGAGTTTGTGTGCACATATGTGTGTTAACTGACAGATTGCTTCTGAATTTTACAGGGAACAACTTAGGGCCAAGAATAATCAAGACAATCTTGAAGAATCAAATTGGGAACTTATCTTGATGAATATAAAGACTTATACAATGCAACAGTAATTACGGGGGCTTCCCAGGTGGCGCTAGTGATAAAGAAGCCGCCTGCCAATGCAGGTCAGAGGTAACAGATGCGATTCCGTCCCTGGGTCCCTAGGTCGGGAAGATCCCCTGGGGGAGGAATGGCAACCCACTCCAGTATTCTTGCCTGGAGAATCCCATGGACAGAGGAGCCTGGTGGGCTACAGTCCGTGGGGTCGCAAAAAGTTGGACATGACTGAGTGACTAACACACACAGTAATTAGGACAGTGTGATATTATGCAAGGAGAGACAAACAGGTTAAAGGGGAAAAAAGGGTTCAGAAATAGAGGAACACCTGTTACGCCGTTTGATTCATAACAAAGATAACTACTGAAAAACAGTGGAAATGTATATAGTCTTTTCAGTAGATAATACTAAGCCAATTGGACATCTAACTGGAAAAAATAAATATTGATTTCTACTTTGCACCATTCATTACACCAATTCTAAGTTGATTGTGGACTTAAGTGTGAAAATAACATAGGAATGTAACATTGGAATATGCAAAGATATCTTTCATGGATTACCAAAAGTATTAGGCATAAATGAAAAAATGGATAAATTGGGATTATTAAAGTTAAGAACTTTACTAAAAAAAAGATGAGAACCAAAAAGCAAGCCTCAGATATGGCTATTTATAATACATATATCTGATATATCCAGACTTGATATGTGTGTAATCTCTTCAAGAAAATTAGAGATACCAAGGGAACATTTCATGCAAAGATGGGCTCTTTATTGAGACAGAAATGGTATGGACCTAACAGAAGCAGAAGATATTAAGAAGAGGTGGCAAGAGTACACAGAAGAACAGTACAAAAAAGATCTTCACGACCCAGATAATCACGATGGTGTGATCACTGACCTAGAGCCAGACATCCTGGAATGTGAAGTCAAGTGGGCCTTAGAAAGCATCAGTACGAACGAAGCTAGTGGAGGTGATGGAATTCCAGTTGAGCTATTTCAAATCCTAAAAGATGATGCTATGAAAGTGATGCACTCAATATGCCAGCAAATTTGGAAAACTCAGAGGTGGCCACAGGACTGGAAAAGGTCAGTTTTCATTCCAGTCCCAAAGAAAGGCAATGCCAAAGAATGCTCAAGCTACCGCACAATTGCACTCATCTCACATGCTAGTAAAGTAATGCTCAAAATTCTCCAAGCCAGGCTTTAGCAATACGTGAACTGTGAACTTTCCAGATGTTCAAGCTGGTTTGAGAAAAGGCAGAGGAACCAGAGATCAAATTGCCAACATCCACTGGATCATAGAAAAAGCAAGAGAGTTCCAGAAAAATATCTATTTCTGCTCTATTGACTATGCCAAAGCCTTTGACTGTGTGGATCACAATAAACTGTGGAAAATTCTGAAAGACATGGGAATACCAGACCACCTGACCTGCCTCTTGAGAAACCTATATGTAGGTCAGGAAGCAACAGTTAGAACTGGACATGGAACAACAGACTGGTTCCAAATAGGAAAAGGAGTACGTCAAGGCTGTATATTGTCACCCTGCTTATTTAACTTACATGCAGAGTACATCATGAGAAATGCTGGGCTGGAAGAAGCACAAGCTGGAATCAAGATTGCCAGGAGAAATATCAATAACCTCAGATATGCAGATGACACAACCCTTATGGCAGAAAGTGAAGAGGAACTAAAAAGCCTCTTGATGAAAGTGAAAGAGGAGAGTGGAAAAAGTTGGCTTAAAGCTCAACATTCAGAAAATGAAGATCATGGCATCTAGTCCCATCACTTCATGGGAAATAGATGGGGAAACAGTGGAAACAGTGTCAGACTTCATTTTGGGGGGCTCCAAAATCACTGCAGATGGTGATTGCAGCCAGGAAATTAAAAGACTCTTAGTCCTTGGAAGGAAAGTTATGACCAACCTAGATAGCATATTAAAAAGCAGAGACATTACTTTGCCAACAAAGGTCCATCTAGTCAAGGCTATGGTTTTTCCAGTGGTCATGTATGGATGTGAGAGTTGGACTGTGAAGAAAGCTGAGTGCCAAAGAATTGATGCTTTTGAACTGTGGTGTTGGAGAAGACTCTTGAGAGTCCCTTGGACTGCAAGGAGATCCAACCAGTCCATTCTGAAGGAGATCAGCCCTGGGTGTTCTTTGGAAGGAATGATGCTAAAGCTGAAACTCCAGTACTTTGGCCACCTCATGAGAAGAGTTGACTCATTGGAAAAGCCTCTGATGCTGGGAGGGATTGGGGGCAGGAGGAGAAGGGGACGACAGAGGATGAGATGGCTGGATGGCATCACTGACTCGATGAACGTGAGTTTGAGTGAACTCCGGGAGTTGGTGATGGACAGGGAGGCCTGGCGTGCTGCGATTCATGGGGTGGCAAAGAGTCGGACACGACTGAGAGACTGAACTAAACTGAATAACTCCTATAAATCAATAAGAAAAAATGGATATTACTACTCTCTCTCCTTTCCCCAAAAATGGACCAAAGTTTTCTGCAGGCATTTCACCCAGGAGGAGATCCAAATGGTCAACAGATGTATGAAAATGTGCTCCACATCATTAGTTATGAGGTAAATGCAAATTAAAGTCATGGTAAGAAAGCACCCCCCATGTACCTTTCTTAGGAATATTCTAGAGGAAATGTTCTGCTAAAGTTAGAAATTAAACCAAGACAGAGGATCCAGAAAACCAAAGAGCCTACACAAGATGGGGTGCCGGGTATTCCCGGGAGAATGGTCACTGGGGAGCACAGTGGAGACCAGTGTATAGCAGGTTGTGAAAACAGCTGGTCCAGACGGAAGCAGCTCAGAAGTTTCTGGGAGATCTGTCTTCAAGAATATGAAATTTGTTCCACACATTTAGGAGTTTTAAAATACAATATAGACACAACTATAGGGAATTTGAGTTGGATTTGTGATTATGCATGGAAAATTGGTCTTCCCAGGTGGCGCAGTGGTAAAGAATCTTCCTGCCAATGCAGGAGACGCAAGAGACCCAGGTTGTATACCTGCGTCAGGAAGATCCCCTGGAGTAGGAAGCGTCAACCCACTCCAGTATTCTTGCCGGGAAATTTCTATGGACAGAGGAGTCCATGGCGTCACAAAGAGTCAGATACGACTGAGCAACAGCACACATGCACACACATAGAAAATTTAGCAAAATAAAAACATAGTAATTATTAACTTCGGGGAAAAGAAAACAGAAAGGAAAAGCAATTATGATACACTTCATAGCTCAACTGTAAATAATATTTATGTCATCAAATTAAATATTGATTACCGATCTAAACAGAATTATAATATAACTACACAGAGAGAAGAGAGGATTGGAAAATGTGTGTTTTCTGTTTCAAGCTATACCTGAGACTGAAACAATAAAATATTTAGAGATATTAAAGTTAATGATAGAATCAGTTAAAAACATTTTTAAAAGTAACTATTTTGGGGGATTAGGAAAAGGAGGGCAGGTGAGAATGGCTATTTTTCGTAATAGTCTTGTAGAACTATTTGACTGGAAGCATGTTCAGTTCAATTCAGTTCAGTCGATCAGTCGTGTCCGACTCTTTGCGACCCCATGAATTGCAGCATGCCAGGCCTCCCTGTCCATCACCAACTCCCGGAGTTCACTCAAACTCACGTCCATCAAGTCAGTGATGCCATCCAGCCATCTCATCCTCTGTTGTCCCCTTCTCCTCCTGCCCCCAATCCCTCCCAGCATCAGAGTCTTTTCCAATGAGTCAACTCTTCGCATGAGGTGGCCAAAGTACTGGAGTTTCAGCTTTAGCATCAGTCCTTCCAAAGAAATCCCAGGGCTGATCTCCTTCAGAATGGACTGGTTGGATCTCTTTGCAGTCCAAGGGACTCTCAAGAGTCTTCTCCAACACCACAGTTCAAAAGCATCAATTCTTCAGTGCTCAGCTTTCTTCACAGTCCAACTCTCACATCCATACATGACTACTGGAAAACCCATAGCCTTGACTAGACGGACCTTTGTTGGCAAAGTAATGTCTCTGCTTTTCAATATGCTGTCTAGGAAGCATGTTAAATTGTGCTAAAAATAGAAACAAACAAAAAAGAAAACTATGGAAAGACCTGAATTTTCTGTGACCTGTAACTTCTCAGGACAGGATTTGTAAAATAAAGGGATAAGTAATCTTCTATTCTGGATGATCTCTGGCCCAATAAATTTGTGTTAAGCTGCTTAGTTCTAACTTCAAAATGCTTAACATCCCAGGAAATGATGTCAAATTTTAGACTTGGAAGGGTTAATGACGTCATGGAGATAAATCCCTCAGTTTCCGAACAGGAAACCCTGAGAAGCCATGTCTGTGCTTTCTTTACAGGCAGCAGCCCCTGAGTGGCTGGGAACACACTGGGACATGAGTATTCATCTCTTGATCCAAACACCCTTTCTATTTTACCCCAACGCCAGGGAGAGACCAAAAAATCGGAGAAGCATAACTGCCCTGCCCCGCCCCACCCGGCTGCCCCCAGTTCTTAGAATATCATTTCCTGTGGTTGAGCAGGAAAAGTCATTTGATTGAAGCCTCTCCCATCCACCCCACCCACCTCCTTGATAGATTTGTGTGTCTAACTCTAATTGCATCAAAAGGTCAAAGGCGAAAGAAGCCCATTTCTAATACAGAGATAAATCCAACTTCCCAATGCAGAGATTACACCAGAACCAATTTTATTGTGTGTCACCAAGCCTTCCCTGAGGCCATTAGTAATTTTCCAGACTTCGGTCCCACACTGAGTCTGCAGCTGAATCAATGCTGGGGTTATAACAGAGATGCAGAGCGAGCCCATAAAGCACAAGCCGATCCTCAGACGGTGTTACAGGCGACATTCTGCCTAGAGCACACTCTGTATGCGGTGAACCTCTTCCCTTCCCCCAGTCACTTTGCTGTGCTGGCCTGGATGCAAACATAAGAGGGACATCTAAGAGCAGTTACTAAGGAGACAAAACAGGTGCTTGGCGTGAGTCATCCTCTTTGGAAGGAATCTGGGTACATTTTCTAGGGTGGAAGCTTCAGTGGTGATTAATTCACTTTTGACATCCATTTTAATGCACAGGGGCTGAAGAATTAATTTCAAATTAAACTGTATGTTTTTTTTCCCCGCCACATTGGCAGGTGAAAGTAGAAAATGATTCACTGCAGTCTCGTCTGGGGTTACAAGAATCCCTCTGCTCTGCTGGGGGAAGGAGCGACAGAGGCAGAAGCTGCTGGTTGCCTAGATGGCTCTGCCTCTGGGCTGAGGAACAGCGTGGGTGACTAATCAGTCATTTGGCTCAGCAGAAAGAGCTGGGGAAAGGACCGGGTGTTAAAATGCTCCTAACCTGTGCTAAGTCCTACAGAACAGCCAGTCCCATTCAGGCAGTCAATCTTGATAAACCAGGTAAAGGATTTGGAATGGGAGACAGGGCTTCCGTGGTGGCACAGTGGTAAAGAATCCGCCTGCCAGTGCAGGAGAGCCAGGAGCCAAGAGTTCGAGCCCTGCGTCAGTAAGATCCTCTGGAGAAGGAAATGACAACCCACTCCAGTATTCTTGCCTGGAAGATCCTGTTAACAGAGGAGTCTGGTGGGCTACAGTCCATAGGGTCGCAAGGAGTGACTGAGAACTCACGCGATGGGGGTAGGAGACAAGAGAGAATACAGTTTAGATTTGACTTTCATCCTGGGAGGCAGCACAATCAGATCAGTGATAATTACCATCCCAAGAATGCCAGGTAATGGCTCTGGGTCCTCAACCTTTCTGAGCATGGGTAATATGGGAACAATGCCTGCGTCAAAGGTTGTTGTAAGGACTTACACAGAGCATGCTCCTAGAAAATTGTGGTATTCCTGTCCCTTCTCCTATGAGTTATGAACACAAGTTTAGATAAAAATCATAAATCCACCTCTAGAAAGGGGCATTTGGTCACTTGGAATGCTTAAGGAAACTCTAACCCCCCTAAAAGGAGTCCAAAATTTCTGCTCAAACACCTCTAGTAAAGAGGGAATTTCCATTTCCAGAAGGAAGTCCTCTTTTAAAAAAATTTTTGACTGTGCTACATGGCATGTGGGATCGTAGTTCCCCGCCCAGGGATCGAACCTGCAACCCCTGACTGGAAGCACAGAGTCTCAATCACTGGACCTCCAGGGAAGTCCCATAGAAAACAATATTTTAATCTTCTGATAATTATTTTGGGAAGTCCTTTACCTGTATGTCTCAGTTTGAGCCCCTAGGACCACAGAGAATAAACTAGTCTAATCACTTCCACGGGAAGCACAACACTTTTCTTCCTAACATGATATGCAACTTTCTCCCATCATTCTGATGGCTGTTTCTTCAAGAGTTTATAGCAGAGAACTGTCATCTAGCTACCTAAATCCATTCTTCCATCCCTTTGTTACTATAGAATTATAGTTAGGAGATTTAGTTAATTAGCTGAGCCACCCAGTTGCAATTCTTGGTCAGCACTTCAAGACGGTGGAAATGTCCTTCCTCTGCTCCCTCAGTTGTAACCAGGTCATTGTAGTAACCCTGTTTCAACACCATTGTTGTTGTTGTCGAGTCGTTAATTCATGTCCAACTCTTTTTGTGACCCCATGGCCTGTAGCCTTCCAGGTTCCTCTGCCCACGGGATTTCCCAGGCAAGAATACTAGAGTGGGTTGCCATTTCCTTCTCCAGGGCATCTTCCCAACTGAGGGACTGAACCCACATCTGCATTGGCAGGCAGATTCTTTACCACTGAGCCACCAGGGAAGCCCCAGTAGATGATAATGCCCTGGTGGATGACAAAGCAATGATTGTGGAAGGAACCTGGTTCTCCAAATGACCACATGGAACAGAGCCACTTACCATCTTAGAATACTCACCTGGTGCTGTTGATGCGAGAGAAGCAAGTTTCTTTTTTCCTTAAGCCATTGACTCAATAGATCTCATTGTATCAGCAGCCTGTTGTTCAGTTGCTAAGTCGTGCCTGACTCTTCGTGACCCCTTGGACTGCAGCACACTAGGCTCTCCTAGTAGACCCTAACTAAGACAAATCCTCTCCAGGTGTTCCCAAGAAATGGGTGCAATAATCAGGTGGTGGTATGGTTTCACTAGAGCAAAGCACTTATTTTTGTTTTGCCAGATACTATTGCATTTTACGAAAGGAATATAGGACTAATTATTCTTGTGTAGTCACATCATATTGGCTGTGAAAAGTGAAAGTCCGACTCTTTGCGGCTCCGTGAACTATATAGTCCATGAAATTCTCCAGGCCAGAATACTGGAGTGGGTAGCTTTGCCCTTCTACAAGTGATCTTCCCAACCTAGTGTTTGAACCAAGGTCTCCTGCATTGCAGGCAGATTCTTTACCAGCTGAGCCACAAGAGAAGCCCAAGAATACTGGAGTGGGTAGTCTATCCCTTCTCCAGTGGATCTTCCCAACCCAGGAATTGAACCGGGGTCTTCTGCATTGCAGGTGGATTCTTTACCAACTGAGCTACCAGGGAAGCCCTGGCGGTACAGTAAGCTAAAACCTTACAACATTTTTTCCTGTGTTGTTGCTGAACTGCACAGCCTCCAACCAATACTTGTGGAATGGGTTTTTGAATGCAAAGGAAATCCCTTATACTTATCATCCTTATTAAACCTCAACTTGACAGATAGAATCCATCCTCTAGTTTGCCAAGATCCTATTGTTTTCTGGTTGTCAGCCACTCTCTTGGTTCCTCCTCTCAACTTCCAGTGATCCGTATTTTTGAGCACCATGCCAGCTATAGCCTTTGATTAGCTTCATCTTTTGATACTTGGGTTAAGGACTAAAATACTTTACATATATTTTTCCTGCAAAAATGAACCTAGAGTTCTCAGTCTACATCTTAACAATATGATTATGATCCCCTGTGATGCAAGTAATAAATAATACTCATAGGGTTGCCCCTGATATGGTGCCCTACAAGACAGTACAAAAACGCCAGTGAACATCACCATGCTGGGAACATACTCAGTTCAGAGCCTCTTTCTTCTCTTGCAGGTGATGTCAAAACCTTGTCCACCCACAGGGGTACACTGCTTATTTCTAAATGGAAAAACGGTCCAACTCTGAGTTCCTTTTGTTCCTTTCTCACTTGTAGACATACATCTGCAGACACAAACTTATTAAAAAGTGTGTTACCATTTTAATTATCTGTCATCTGTAAATGGACACGTTAATGTAGCAAGCTAATTAAAAATTAACGACACAGCATCACTCCGAAGCTAAAAGCCAAGTTTTAGCTTCTAGTAATTGTTTGAGATTAGAGTACAGTTACTGAATAAAAATAGTCTGATTCTGTTTAATTCAGTAGAAATGAAGGAGCTGATGATACTTGCCAGAGGTAGCTGGAATTAGCACATAAGTTACCTTACATTTCTGTGTGTTTCTGTTGCCAAACACAATGCCAGTGCTGACCGAATACTGGGTGGGAGGCGCAGTCTTAGACTTGGACCTGTTCCAAGACCCCTGCTAGGCTCTGTGCTTCTGTAGAACCACTGCCTTCCCTTGCCCTTGGGCCCCACCATCGCCTCTTGAATCCCCAGGCTTATTAGGAAGTTTCCAGCTGGTTGTGCCCAGGACTCCAATGCTAGGCTAACTTAAGCTAGTGGCCTTCAGAAGGTAGATGTGATCCATACACAGAGGATCAAAAACGTACCAAGCCATCAAGGACATGATGGCCTGTGTTTTGAGTCCTGTTGGAGTGAATTCAGCATTACCAAATTTTAGGAGTCCCACATTGTAGACAGACGCGTTACTGTCTGAGCCACCAGGGAAGTCATAAATTTTAGGAGTAGAATGAACTCCAGAGATCCTGGAGGGATTTGGTATGCTCCCATAAACTAAGAACCTTATCAACCATGCCTGCAGCAGCATGGAGGTTCCATAAAGCATGACCTCTAAACTCCAGCTGTCATCTGTTAGATTCTTCTAGTTTCTCTGCCTTAGCCTCAGAGAAAAACACTTAAAAAATTGACCCATGGTGACTACTTAGGAAGTTCTTTCCATTTTAGGGCCTCTTCCACATTTATCTGCATAGCTTCCTTATGTGTCTTATTTTGTAATCTGAATAAAATGGTGTGGGAAATAGTAACTACCTGTGGTTTCTGTCGAAGCTGTGCCTTTTGCCACTAGCCCATCTTTTCTTTGTCTTGTTTTCCTATCCAGTTCCCATATGCTTCTCTGTAGACTGGGCAAAACCACCATGGTTCATTCCCAGCCGGAAGAAAACATTTCATCTTTTAAAGTTTTTCCATCGGATGATGTACATATCCAAAGCCTAATCTGGTCTTCCTCCTATGTTCGCTTGTCTTAGTGAATGGCACTATTATGGGTTTTTAGCTCAGAGATAATTTATTCAGCCATGTCCAATCTGCCAATAAGCCCATCAAAGGCATTCTTCATTTCTGTTACAGTGTTTTGTTTTGTTTTATCTCTAGCAATTTTTTTTTTTTATTCTTTCATAGGATTTCCCTCTCTCTGCTTACATTGCTCATCTGTTCTTGCGTGTTGTCTACTTTACCCATCAAAGTCCTTAGTATATTAATCATAGTTGTTTTAAATTTCCTGTCTGATAATTTCAACATCCCTACCATGTCTGATGTGTGTGTGTTTTGCTTGTAATTTTTCCTTGGTGCGTGGACAAGATGGACTGGGTAAAAGAAACTGCTGTAAATAATCCTTTACTAATCTGATGGTGACGTGTGTGTGTGTGTGTGCGTGTGTGTGTGTGGCGGGTGTGTTCTATCATCCTGTGATTACGTAGATCTCAGTGTTTTTAGTGCCTGTGTCTGCTAACTGTGAACTTTGCAAGTGTTTCTGCTTTTTCTTCCCCCTTTAGTGTGACCGAGTGGCTAAAGCAGTCTGGAGTTGGGTATTTCCCTTCCCCCAGGTCAGTTAGGCTCTGATCACATCCCAGCAGGTTAGGTCTGGTTAACTAGTTGCCCCTGAGGGCAGGCTTTGTTGAGAACACAGTGCTCTGACATGTTTCACAATGGTTTCTTTCCTCCTTTGGCTGGAGGCACAAGGGGATTTTTTTTTTTTCTCTGATGTTTATTGTGGGAACCTGATCAAGCTCCTGGAGGTAAGTCTCACCATAATCGGGGCCCCTGTGTGACTGGCTCACCCTGGAGTTTTTAACTCTTGGAACTGTTCACTCCACATCTCCAGCAACTCACTTATGACAGTTCAGATTTTCTAACCCCACTACTGGCTTCCATAGGTTTCTTTATCTCTTCTTCTTTTCTTCCTATAATTTACCGAAAGCTGTATTATAAAAAATTTTTTACAATTCAGCTTGATATGGTGGATTAATGTTTTTATTTTTTATTGCAGAATGATCGCTTTACAATGTTGTGCTGGTTTCTGCCGTACAACAGCGTGAATCAATGTTGACTCAACAACGCGAGTCAACCATAACTATATACATATAGCCCCTCTTTCTTGAGTCTCTCTGCTTCCCCGCCACGACCCCACTCCTCTAGGCCATCACAGAGCGCCAGACTGGGCCCCCTGTGGAAGCGTCGGCTTCCCGCTGGCTATCTGTTTACACAGGACAGGGTGTGCATGTCAGCACTGCTGCCTCAGCTCGCCCCGCCCTCTCCTTCCCCTGCGGGGTCCACAGTCTCTTCTCTGTGTCTCTGTCTCCATTCCTTCCCTGTAAATAGGTTCATCAGTACCGTTTTGCACAGGTTTCTGCTCACAAGTTTCTGGCCCCATAAGCTGAACTGCTCTGCATTCTCTTGTCTCTCTAACAGTTTGCACTGTGTCCCCCTCTCTCATATGGATCCAAGAAGAGTTGGTGATTTTTCCGCCTATTCAGCTTGCTACTTGTTGTTAGAATTGACTGGGAACCCCCAAGCTCCTTACATGCAGAACTGGAAACTGACAGTCCTCTTGTTATGAGTTTTTAATGAGTTTGGGAATCCATCTAGTTGTGTGATTCATAAACTAGAATCTCATCTCCACATCACCTCCTGAGCCTGTTGACACTTACCTCCTAAATATCCCTTGGACTGTTCCCTTTCCCTCCTTTGTTGTCTCCACACTGGTCCAAGCCACCTCACCTCCTCACTGCTCTCAGCAACGCCCACTGTGGACCTCCTGTTCCACACACTGGAGCCAGAGCAGTACTTCCAGAGCAGAAATCTCTGTATTACTAACCTTCTTTCGAAACCCTTGTGGCCAAAGGACTGTGAGGCCTTGCCCATGGAAAGCCCCTAAATGGACAGAAAGAATTTCCAGATTCTGCAACAAAGATGCAGAAAAGTCTTAAATATAGCCCAGCAAGAATTTCATCACTCGGGATGGGTAATGTGGACTTCTGAGTCGGCAGAATTGTTTCCTTAACCTGGGTGGGCAAATAAATACCGGAAGGCTCACAGTTCAGGGCCTTTCACACTTAAAGGACTGACCTCTCTGATAGGCTGCTGACCACAGCTGATACCCTGAGAAGCAGAGAGGGAGACTCAGGAGGTGTCTTTTTTTAAGTCTTAATTGAATTTGTTACAATTTTCCTTCTGTTTTATGTTTTGAATCTTAGCTCCCAGCCAGGGGTAGAACACATACCCCCTGCACTGGAAGGCGAAGTCTTTTTTTTAAAAAATAATTCAATTAATTTATTATATTTTTTGGCTGTGCTGGGTTTTGGGTGCTGTGTGGGCTTTTGTCTAGTTGCAGAGAGCAGGGGCTAATCTCTAGTTGTGGTTCACAGGTTTCTCGTTGCTGGGGCTTCTCTCATTGCACAGTGTGGGCTCTAGGGTGCCCAGATTTCAGTAGCTGCAGCTGTGGGCTCAGTGGTTGCGGCACACAGGCCTAGTTGCTCCGTGGCATGTGGAATCTTCCCGGATCAGGGATAGAACCTGTGTCTCCTGCATTATTAAATGTGCATTAATTTTTTTAAACACCATCCTTGTAGAGAAGGGGGACAAAAAGAAGCAAATGTAGACAAATATGGGAAACCTATTGAAAATGTGCTCATTTTCCCAGTACCCCTCGACTCCCCCATCCTGCAACACAAAATCAGTGCAGCTCACGTTTTCATCAAAATTTGGCTGTAACTCAAAAAGCATTGGTAGGTGGATTCTTTACCACTGAGCCACCAGGGAAGCCCCCAGGAGGCGAAGTCTTAACCATTGGATCACCAGGGAAGTCCTGCTGCTGCTGCTGCTAAGTCGCTTCAGTCGTGTCCGACTCTGTGTGACCCCATAGACGGCAGCCCACCAGGCTCCACTGTCCCTGGGACTCTCCAGGCAAGAACACTGGAGTGGGTTGCCATTTCCTTCTCCAATGCATGAAAGTGAAAAGTGAAAGTGAAGTCGCTCAGTCGTATCTGACTCTTAGCGACCCCATGGACTGCAGCCTACCAGGCTCCTCCATCCGTAGGATTTTCCAGGCAAGAGCACTGGAGTGGGGTGCCATTCCCTTCTCTGAGGGAAGTCCTAGGAGGTGTCTTTTGTCCATGTTGTTCTTATATGCACCATGATGCTTCAAAGTGCTTGTGAGGGGAACTGGTTGGGGCTCACAGGTTTCATGGTTCCTACCCACAAGCCCAGCCCTCGTTCCAGGGCCTAAGAAACCTTTCAATGGTTTCTCATGACTCTTAGGATAAGGCAGACTCCTCAACTGTGGTCCTTGGCTGGGTTTTCAGGTTCCTGTCCTGCCCTGCTTCCCCTCCCTCCCTCTTTCCAGATCCAGTGACTTCCCAGTTCTGTGTATCTGCCACTCTCTCCCACCCCAGAGCTCTTCTTTTAGTCAGGGATACTTTTTTTCTGCTTTTCTCAGCTACATCACTTGCACACATCTTTCTGATCTTAGCTCAAGGACCATTTCTTCAGAGATGTTCCTGAGCTGTCTAACTACTCAAATCCCAGTGTAGGTTTTTATAGCATCTTATATCTTTTCCTGACGTTGGTCACCATTGTAGTTTGCATGTGTGCGTGCTAAGTCACTTCAGTTGTATCGGACTCTGTGTGATCCCATGGACTGTAGCCCCCCACACTCCTCTGTCCATGGGGAGTCTCCAGGCAAGAATACTGGAGTGGGTTGCTGTGTCCTCCTCCAGGGAATTTTCCTGACCCAGGGATTGAACCCATGTCTCTTATGTCTCCTGCATTGGCAGGTGGATTTTCTACCACTAGTAACACCTGGAGAGCCCTGTAGTTTGTATATCTGTATAATTATTTTATCAGTATCTGTTCCTCCATGAAGGCAAAGACAATGGCTTGTTTTGCTTATTTTCATTTTCTCTGTGCCTGGCTTGGTGCTTAGCCATGGGAGGCACTCAGCGAATGTAATGAGTGAATGAGTGAATGCCTGTGTATTGGTTATAAAGAGGAATCATTGCGTAACTGACATTTTCTTTCCTTTTTTTGGATGGGGTTTGGCTGTTCATCAGCAAGTATTTATTGACCTTGTATGAGGCAGAGAGTATTGTTTGTTGCTCTATTTTGTAATAGTCCCATGGTATGTGGTATGTGAATTCTGTGCTGTGATTCCAAGGAAGACAAATGAGGTATACAAATAAGGTGTAAGAGGCTGATCTTCTTCATCATCTTTATGCAAAATGCTAGCATAAAAGAAGTAACCAGAGACCAACAAACAAGTGATGAAATTGCTTCCAAAAATAACACAAGTTAGTGATGGAGCTCAGAATGATGGAAGGAAAGTTACCAACTGCTCCCTCTCCCTTCAGCCACTTTGTACATTTCTGTTAAGAGTTTCTCTGTTCTAGGTAAGTGTAGTGTGACCTGGGGACACACAGTGAGTAGTACGGAGGGAGTGTTACATAATACATCACAGGCAGCCAGTGAAAGTCGCTGTAAGTTTCTCTCACCGGGAGAGAGAGAGAGAGAAGCCATTCTCCAGCAGGGCCCTGGAGAGGGTCCCCATCTGCAGGCCTGTGACCCAACACAAAGGGAACAGTTGTCTCATTCCCCTGCTATAGGCTGCTGCTGGTTTAGAGGCATGCCCTGTTTTCACCACACATTAGCGTGGACTGCATGTCCTTACTGAGTGGTTGTGTAACAGCAAAAGTGATTCAAGGGGAATTTAAGGCAGAAGGCTTGTTTACCAAACGTTAGCTTTGGTCCGAGTACTGAGGCACTGATGTGTGCCATATGCAGCAACACAATTTTGTTGGCCAGAGCGGGCACTGTGTAGACAAACCTCCTCCTTCCTGGGAAGGAGGTTTGGCTGGTACAGAAGAGCCTGAAATGAAGGCTGAGCCTGAAGCCCTCCCTGATGGCCAGGAGAACTATAGTGAAGCAAGGACTCACTTGGTAAATATCCGATGCCTGTTGAACAGCATGTGTGTCTTACTGGAGAAATACTGTGCATCTTAACAGCATTTTTTTGTGGAGAACATGCTGTTTTGTTGATTGTTAAACCAGTTGCATAAGAAAACACACACACACTCTTATTTATTCCAGACGTCTACTGGAAACCCAGTGTAGTCTCATTTGGACCTGATTTCCAGGGATGGTAATAGACTATCTCTTCACACTTCACCTTCATTAAGTATTTTGGAGATCATGAAATTAACTTCCCAAATAGTTTTTAAAAACCCCAAATCACGGATGAGTCAGCCCCAGAATAATACCCTTTCAAAAGATGTGGATGAAGAAGTGAACCAAGGGAAGTGGGAATTTGTGAGGTATCATGGAAATGTGGAGTTGTGAGAATTTTAATATCAAAAAGATCAGTCATGGGTTTGAGAATATTTTTAATAGATTCTATTTTGTAGTTTTAGGTTCATAGCAAAATTGAGCAGAGTTTTCCCATATATCTCAAGCATGCAGAGCCTCTATCATTCTGGATCAGTCATGGATTTTGAAACATAAGATAATGGGTAGGAAATGGCCATTTATTGATTTTGTCTGTCCAACATCAATGCCCTTCCATAGCATCCTGATTTCACTGGAAAGAAGTGTCCTTCCCCCATGGATATTGTCCTCATGGCATAGAGAAGACATCCCTTCCTCTAAGCCGCAGGGGTCCCCAACCTCTGGCATCTAATGCCTGATGCTCTGTAGTGGAGCTGATGTAACAATAATAGACATACAGTGCACAATAAACATAATGCACTTGAATCATCCCAAAGCCATCCCCCACCCTCCGCCCCAGTCCATGGAAAAACTGTCTTCCACGAAAGTAGTCCTCAGTGCCAAAAAGGTTGGGGACAACCGCTCTAAAGGAACCTGAAAGGAACCTACCCCTCCCTCTCCCTCGGGGTCGGGTGGCACATGATCTGGGCTCAACCGATCGGACTCACTGTCTCAGGAACTGGAATCTTGACAAAGTGTTGAAAGGACATGAGAAAGGGGCCACAGGGACCTGAAGCAGTGACCCACCGCACTGCGTGGCTGTGGCTCTTCTTTTACCTGGTCTTCTGGAAACCCTCGGTTCCTGCCGATTTTAATGGTTTAATGCCTACAGCCCCTTGTTGATTCTCTGAGCCCTCACGTCCTTCCAAGAAATGCCTTTGGCTTAAGATTGCCAGAGTTGTTGTTCAGTTGCTAAATCATGTCTGACTCTTTGCGACCCCATGGACTGCAGTACACCATGCTTCCCTGTCCTTCACCATCTCCTGGAGCTTGCTCAAACTGATGTCCGTTGAATCGGCGATGCTATCTAACCATCTCATCCTCTGTTGCCCCCTTCTCCTCCTGCCTTTAATCTTTCCCAGCATCAGGGTCTTTTCCAATGAGTCGGCTCTTTACATCAGGTGACCAAAGTATTGGAGGTTCAGGTTCAGCATCAGTCCTTCCCATGAATATTCAGGGTTGGTTTCCTTTAGGATTGACTGGTTTGAACTCCTTGTTGTCCAAGGGACTCTCAAGAGTCTTCTCCAACACCACAGCTTGAAAGCATGAACTCTTTGGTGCTCAGTCTTCTTTATGAGTTGCTGACTAATACGCAAGTGGTAAATTAGTAAGAAGGTTGTTGAGATGGTAAGACATTAAAAAACGACTCAAGAGTGTATGCTCAGGAGGAAACGGCAGGGCTGGGGAAATTCGGGGCCAGAGTCAGAGGGCGCTTTTGGGTCAGGTTTCCACGAAGATGAGAGAAATGAGAGATGGGAAACTTCTCAGGTTTCAAGGTAGACTTCAGAGTCAGAATAAAGCTACCTTACCTCCCCACACTGAGTCATCGAGGACATAAAGGAAAACAGCACTACTGTGGCAGCAAGACAGAAAAGACAAGTTTTTTCATAGTGGAATCAATATGGAAAATGATACATCGTGTTTGGAATAATTCAAAAAGTGAACCGCTTCCAAAAAAAAAAAAACCTAAATATAAAAAAAATGACTTCCCTCAAGGCTCAGTGATTAGGACTCCATGTTTTCACTGCCAAAGACCTGGGTTCAACCCCTCAATGGGGAACTAAGATCCCACAAGCTTCGAGGTGTGGCCAAAAAAAAAAAAAAAAGTGAATAGAGGAAGGTGAGGGAACTCAGAGATAAGCAAATAGGAGGCAGCAACTACCTCCCACCCTTGTCTGGAAGGACAAAAGAAGGAGGTGGTAGAACCATGGTGGTAGGTGGGTGGGACATGGGTGGGGGAGACTCCTGCACTGTGACGGCAAGAACTTTGGAGAGACCTCCTGACAGGTGAGAGCAGGAATTGCAGTCGATGTAGCAGGAGATGTAGTAACTCCCAGAGGTACCATTTCCGTGGTCTGGAGAGAAGGTAGGAAATGCACGGGCTTCTCCTCCCATCCTGCCTTCTGGTCTTCTAATGCCTGCCATTGGCTGAACCCTGCTGGTGACCAGGTGATGGGAATCTGGAATTTCAGCCTGCAGGGAAAGGCAGATGAGAGCCTATACACAATGACTCCACTGAGTAGAAATGTGGTTGTCTAGCTAGAGAGGCCTCCTAATATTCAAAGACAAGATCTGGAGAGGAGTCATATAACATGACTGAAACTAGAGCTGTCTGGAAAAGACTGCTCCTATTAATTTCCTAACAAATGATCACAAATAGATTGGCTGAAACATTACACATTTATTCTTTCACATTCTGGGAGTCAGAAGTCTAAAATCAGTTTCACTGAGCTAGAGTCAGAGTGTCACCCGGGCTGGTTTATTCTAGAGGCTTCAGAGGAAGATCTATTTCATTGCTGTTTTCAGCTTCTAGAGGCTGCCTTCATTCCTTGGCTTGTGGCCCCTTCCTCAAATCACTCCAACCTCTTCCTTGCATCATTACACCTCCTTCTTTGGCACTCACCTTCTGCCTGCCTCTAATAAGAACTATTTGTAATTCCGTTGAGCCTATCAGGAAAATTTAGGATCGTCTATCCATCTTAAGACCCTCAACATAGTCATATCTTCAGAGTTCTTGTTGCCCTATAAGGTCACATATTCGAAGTGTCCAGGATTAGGACATGAACATCTCTGGGGGCCATTACTCAGACTACCACATGTGAATACTTGGAGCTGAGTCAAACTATGGGTCTTCCTTGGGACTGGGAATAGTCATTCGTTTTACAGCTTGAGTCCTGAGATCTGGGTCATCACAGTGAGACAGGACACACTGCACTTTGCACAGGTGCTGTACTGCTGTGGAATTGACATCTCAGCGGAGAAGGAAGTTTGAGTGGGACTCTCAGAGGGAGGTTGTTTGGATTAAACATTCTCTTTGGTCCCTCTTTGGCTGAGTCACCCAGTTCAACATCAGGGACAGAATGAAACCACCTGCAAGGCCACCTCCTTTGCTTCATTTCCTCTTGTCTCACACCAGCTGTAAAGCTGCAACCACACAGCATGAAGAAGGTGTGAGAGGAGTGCAGAATCTAATTGGATCTGCCAGGAAGTGGTGTGGTCTACGAATAATCAGAAGAGAATCTACCATTCAATGAGGTACATGAGAAAATAGCTTAGCCTGGGTAAGGGTTTGAAAACTTGAGATCATCACATAAGGGAATGACATAAAGTATAACTTTAAACCTGGATCGACTCAACTCATCTGCAGGATATAGGATTTGACGTCTTTTATTGTCAAAGAGTCTATCCCCAAAAGGCTCAGAATGTCTTTCAGTGACTCAAAAAGAATCCTCTTAGATTTATTCATCCCCCATTCCTGCCTACTGACTTCAGATCCATGATCAATAAGCAATCTCAGGCTGCCTGAGATGATGATCCTGTTGTGGTCACTGGCAAGGCAATTGCCTCAACTCTCTATAGGAAACTATAAGATAAGAAGAACTGAAAGCAGAGATGACAAACCCATATATGAACACATGCGTACTAAGTATGGGAGTATTTCATGGGTGCTTGCCAATAAAAGTACATGTGATACCTTAGAGAATTTAGCGTATTAGAGAAACTGACAGCTTAGTCCTATGCCCTTGATTTAAAATGTATAATTGGTTTTGGGCTTGCCTTTTAAGCATAACGCATAAGAAAAATGGACCTTGCCTGTAAGTGGTATTATACTGTTTAAAAGGACTTACATTTTAATTCACTAGATGGACAAAAGTTTCTAATAATACTTCTGGTTGTAAGTTCTTCCCTTTAGGCATTTGAAGGGCTTAAAAAGCAATCAAATACAATACTTTAAAATTAACTTCTTTAATTAATTTCTTCTATAATTAATGAAGTTTAAAATTTTAAAAGGGGGAATTTCCTTGTTGTCCAGTGGTTAGGTCTCAGCATTTTCATCTCAGGGGGCATGGGTTCGATCCCTTGTCTGGAAACTAAGATCCCATAAGTGGCAAGGCATGGCCAAATAAATAAGTAAAATGTTTAGAGGGATCTGATTAAGTTTGTAAATGGGATTTATTGTTAGAATGTTCAGTGTGAGTGGATCAAGTACCCATCAAAGGCCTTCTTGTTTTTATTTTACTCAATTTACCAGACTTATAAATAGCCTAATAAGATTTTTAAGTGAAACCTCAGGCCATAATGTAAACAACATTTTAAATTTATCAATCAACTAGTTTAATTTTATGGGCTTCCCTGGTGGCTCAGTAGTAAAGACTCTGTCTGCCAATGCAGGAGATGTAGGAGACGTGAGTTTGATCCCTGGATTGGGAAAATCCCCTGGAGAAGGAAATGGCAACCCACTCGAGTATGTTTGCCTGGAGAATCCCATAGACAGAGGAGACTGGCGGGCTACAGTCCATGGGGTAGCAAAGAGTCGGACACGATTAAGCATGCATGCACATCAGTAGTTTAATTTTAAACTTGATAACTATTAATATTATTTCCTGTGCACCACTCCAGTATCAGAATACTCACACTGACAGCTCACAAACCTATATGGGAAAGCTCAGGGCTGGATTAGCTCAGAGTTCTCTCCAGCAGAAAGCAATTTAACTAGGATTACACTGATGGAGATTTCGAGAAGGCTGCCCAACACATAACATTTCATGTTGGAGATTTCTGATATGCTGCAAATCACATATCTACTCCTAAGCGTGGCCTTCAATTCATCCTTACCATTGTCACCTCTGTGTCAAGACCTGCCATTCTGTTCTGAATTGATCTGTTTGGTTGGTTTTCCAGCCACCCCCAAAACAAACTTGGTTCTCAAACTCTCTCCTTTATGGACATACCTCATCATGCTTCTACTCTGTGGGTCTGGAGCAACTGTTTGCTTTTCAGTTTTGCTTTGAAGTCTGTAGCACAGAGATTGATTCAGTTTCGCATCTCTCTCTCCAAGTTTACAGCTTGTTTATGATTTCCTACTTTGCATCTATTAGATTGTTGTCTTTTTTCCTCATCCTCCTGTCTGATTCATGACATTTTGCTTTGCTTTGGAATCAATCTCTCAGGAAGTACTTGGTGAGGTTTTGTGTTGATGACATAAGATGAACATGAACGGCATTTTGTGTTGCAAAGGAAAAAGGATTGCATTTGTGTATTTTGGAGTCATGCAAGGAAAGTGAGCTTCTGTATGATTGTGGGGTGAAAGTGACAGGATCTCGTCTAATTTTTAAGGCAGCAGGGAAAACAAATTTAGACTGAAATAGGCAGAATGGAGCTGAAAGGCATCCTATTACCTGAGCATTAGGGCAGAGAGCTAATCAATCTCAGACAGCCCCGCCAGCTCACATTTTCCAGGTCATCTGTCTTATCACTCCATTGTGTAACTCAGGACAATTCATAGCCTGCTCATGGTCATTTTGTATTTATGTTTTTCAGAGTATGTGCTGAAAAGCTCAAATTCAGCTGATTTTGCTGAGTTCCTCATGTGTGCATTTGTCTTCTTTTTTTGCCTTGATTATTTTGCAATAGGAAATTTACTCTGACTTTAGAAACCCGTCTGAGGCAGGTAATATTTGGGGATCTCACTTGAAACTGATACAAAATATACAAATATAGAGGGGGTTCCTCTATGGGTCAGAGGGTAGAGAATCCATCTGCAATGCAGGAGACACAGGAGATGTGGCTTTAATCCCTGAGTCTGGAGGAGGAAATGGCTACCCACTCCAGTATTCTTGCCTGGAGAATCCCATGGACAGAGAAACCTGGTGGGCTACAGTCCATGGGGTCACAAGAGTTGGACATGACTGAACACACACACACACACATACACACATCCAAATATAGAATGAATGATGAAGTCTTAGGGGCATTAGCTTCATTTTCATCTGGGAAAATTGATCCACATTATTTCCACACTCAAGAGACCCTCACATTTATGATAAGGCACCCCCATATGAACTGCTCTTTCACAGGGAGCTTGTGTTTACATATGAGACTAAATAGTTCAGGAGATTGTTGTTTTGTTGCTCGGTCGTGTCCAGCTCTTACAACCTCACAGACTACAGCCAGCCAGGAACCTCTGTCCGTGAAATTTCCCAGGCAAGAATACTGGAGTGGGTTGCCATTTCCTCCTCCAGGGGATCTTCCCAATCCAAGGTTGAATCTGCATCTCCCACATTGGCAGGCAGATTTTTTTTTTTACCACTGAGCCACCAGGGAAGCCAGGGAGAGAGCAGGGATTGCAGATAGAACAAGAAAACAAGATAGGCCATGAGTTAATAACTGTTGGAGTTGGGGGATGAGTTCATGAGGGTGCATCATACTGGCAACTTTTGTTTACACCTGGAAGACTCTGATGCCGGGAAAGACTAAGAGCAGGAGAACAAGGGAGCGGCAGAGGATGAGATGGCTGGATGGCATCACCAACTCAATGGACATGAGTTTGAGCAAACTCCAGGAGTTTGTGATGGACAGGAAGGCCTGGTGTGCTGTAGTCCATGGTGTCACAAAGAGTGGGGACATGACTTAGCAACTCAACAACAACATCATAATAACATAAACTTTAGTTTTCCCTACTGCTCAGAATATAGTCTAAACTCCCTGACAAAATTATCACTCTAAGCACTTCTCTGGTGCCCAGTGGCTAAGGCTCCATGCTCCCAATGCAGGGGGCCCAGGTTTGATCCCCGATCAGGGAACTAGATCTCACATGCCACCACTAAGATCCAGCACAGTCAAATAAATAAACAAATATTTAAAAAATAGAATAAATGAAAAGTCAGTTTCACCAAAAAAGACAATTTTGTTTAAGAAAAAAACAAACAAAAATTATCACTTCATGTACTTGAGAGAAGGTATTCTTTGGGCAAACCATAAATCATGGTTTAAAATTTAAAAAATTATAGCCCATAACTAATTTACAGTCTTAAAAATAATTTGCAAATGGTAAAGAAAATCTGCATTTTAAACAATTCTTATCAAATCTAAAAATTTCCTCTAACCTCTTGTTAGCTGTGGCAAAAATGGGGTAATTTTTCACTAAAATTCTCATTCTCTTCTTCCTTGGCTACATTTCGTAGACTTTTTGCCTCTGGGTGGGGCAGTATGACTAGTGGCCTTTGAAGGAAGTAGAGGTGTCACCCACAGACCAGGCAGTTAAAAGTTGGGGTGCTCTTCCTGTGCAATCTTCTTTCAGTTCAGTTCAGTCACTCAGTCATGTCTGACTCTTTGCAACCCCATGAACTACAGCATGCCAGGCCTCCCTGTCTATCACCAACTCCTGGAGTTCACCCAAACCCATGTCTATCGAGTTGGTGATGCCATCCAGCCATCTCATCCTCTGTCGTCCTCTTCTCCTCTTGCCCCCAATCCTTCCCAGCATCAGGGTTCTTTCCAATGAGTCAGCTCTTGGCATCAGGTGGCCAAAGTACTGGAGTTTCAACTTTAGCATCATTCCTTCCAAAGAACACCCAGGACTGATCTCCTTTAGGATGGACTGGTTGGATCTCCTTGCAGTCCAAGGGACTCTCAAGAGTCTTCTCCAACACCACAGTTCAAAAGCATCAATTCTTCAGTGCTCCGCTTTCTTTAAAGTTCAACTCTCACATCCATACATGACCACTGGAAAAACCACAGCCTTGACTAGACGGACCTTTGTTGGCAAAGTAATGTCTCTGCTTTTTAATATGCTGTCTAGGTTGGTCATAACTTTCCTTCCGAGGAGTAAGCGTCTTTTAATTTCATGGTTGCAATCACCATCTGCAGTGATTTTGGAGCCCCCAAAAATAGAGTCTGCCACTGTTTCCACTGTTTCCCCATCTATTTCCCATGAAGTGATGGGACCAGATGCCATGACCTTCGTTTTCTGAAGGTTGAGCTTTAAGATCCAGTGGTGAACCTCAGAGCTCTCCTAAGATGGCAGAACCTTTGACTCAAAGCAGCCTGGGCCCCTGAGTGATTGTGTGGAGCAGAGCTCCCTGCTGACACTCACTGGAGTGTGAAAGTGAAATCACTCAGTCATGTCTCACTCTTCACGACCAAGGGACTATACTGTCCATGGAATTCTCCAGGCCAGAATACTGGAGTGGGTAGCCGTTCCCTTCTCCAGGGGATCGTCCCAACCCAGGTATCAAATCCAGGTCTCCCGCACTGCAGGTGAATTCTTTACCAGCTGAGCCACCATGAGCAGTAAAAACATCTACCATGTTGAGCCACTAACATTTTGACGTCATCACTGCAGTTATTTTGCCCTGATTAAGGTATTGTATAAGCATTAGTATTTGCTTAGGAAAATGACTCTGAATGCTAACTAACTGGCGTTTTCCCCCTCCAGAATGGTTTCAGTGGTCTTATAGCTCTGACAGTGTGTGGGGAAAAAAAAAGTTTACACACGTCCTTGCCAACATTGACTATTATCCTATTTAATTTTTTTTGCCAACTTATGTTTAATATAAAGAAGTATTTTATTCTTTGATTTTGCATTCCTCTCATTATTAATGAGGTTGAATATCTTATTTATATACAAGTTAACCATTCTGATTTTTCCTTCTATACATTGTTCGTTCATATGATTTGCCCATTTTTAAAATTGGGATCTCAAGTTTTTTTCTTATTATTTTACTAGTGTTCCTTGAAATACTAATCTTTTATGATTTTTTGACTTGCGAATATTTTTTCCCAACCTTACACTCAATTATTAAGTTTTTCTATTGTGCTGTTTGTTGAAAAGAATTCCTTAACTTTGATGTAGTCAGATCCATAATTTTTGTCTTGTGTTTAGTACTTTTGAAGTCTCTCCTGGGAAACTATTTGTACTCCAATGTGACAGAGGTAGGATCTGACACTTTTCCATTTATATTTTTAATCAATCTGGAATGTTTCTTTGTACACAGAGTGAGTGAGGTAGGAATAAATTTCATTATTCTCATTATGTGAAAAAGGCCAGAATTTCCCACAGTATTTCCCATAGAAGATGAACCACATGAGATGTTAAGTGGGCAGCAGAAAAAAAAAGAGTTCCATGGTTAAATACATGCGAGATAAATCCGATTAAACAATGGCAAATACACTTTTACCCTCCATATCTTTTCTGAGTCTTTAATGATTGCCAGGAGAAATATCAATAACCTCAGATATGCAGATGACACCACCCTTATGGCTGAATGTAAAGAGGAACTAAAAAGCCTCTTGATGAAAGTGAAAGAGGAGAGTGAAAAAGTTGGCTTAAAGCTCAACATTCAGAAAACGAAGATCATGGCATCTGGTCCCATCACTTCATGGGAAATAGATGGGGAAACAGTGGAAACAGTGGCAGACTCTATTTTTCGGGGCTCCAAAATCACTGCAGATGGTGATTGCAGCCATGAAATTAAAAGATGCTTACTCCTTGGAAAGAAAGTTATGACCAACCTAGACAGCATATTAAAAAGCAGAGACATTACTTTGCCAACAAAGGTCCGTCTAGTCAAGGCTATGGTTTTTCCAGTGGTCATGTATGGATGTGAGAGTTGGACTGTGAAGAAAGCGGAGCACTGAAGAATTGATGCTTTTGAACTGTGGTGTTGGAGAAGACTCTTGAGAGTCCGTTGGACTGCAAGGAGATCCAACCAGTCCATCCTAAAGGAGATCAGTCCTGGGTGTTCCTTGGTAGGACTGATGCTGAAGCTGAAACTCCAATACTTTGGCCACCTCATGCAAAGAGTTGACTCATTGGAAAAGACCCTGATGCTGGGAGGGATTGGGGGCATGAGGAGAAGGGGACAACAGAGGATGAGATGGCTGGATGGCATCACAGACTCGATGGACATGAGTTTGAGTAAATTCTGGGAGTTGGTGATGGACAGGGAGGCCTGGTGTGCTGCGATTCATGGGGTCGCAAAGAGTCAGACACGACTGAGTGACTGAACTGAACTGAACGGATACATTTTGAACATTCAGGGAGATTCCATAGCAGGGTTAGGCAAACTACCCACCAGTCCATGGGCCAAAACTGGCCCGTGGTCTCTTTTTTTGTACAACCACAAGCAGTATTTGTCACATTATAAAAAGGTTGAGAAGAAGATGCAGCCAGGCAGGGGGAGGAAGAGAAGGAAGAGGGAGGCAGGAGGGGGAAGAAGGGGAATATGTAACAGAGATCATACGTGGTCCACGAAGCCTAAAATCTTTGCTGGCTGGCCCTTTCTAGGAAAAGTTTGCCCATCACTAGTCTAAAAGATGTTCAACATAAACTGATCCCAGAACCTTTAGGATGAAGGTGGTCTCATGGCACTTGATTTCTGCCACACAAATACCAGGAAGCACTGACCTCAGCTAGGTTGAAACCATATTAACAAAAGCAAAAAATCTGGTGATTTTTCCAATTAATTTGAATGCTGTAGAGTCACAAAATTATTAAAGATTTAGTTGACCTTATTGGTCGTTCAGTCACAACCTTCTACCCAAAGTGGGTCCAATCAATAAAAACACGACTGCAGAGCAGAAACACATCTGGAAACACCTCCACACACATTTCTTTCCCCGAAGCCATTCTGCCAACTACACTGACACTGCGGTCTGTCTGTGCTTCTGCTTCAGCCCACTCACTCTGAACTCTAAATTCTATTTTTATTTTTCCATTGCTTCGAGGTTGCTGAAAATATTGATAAACCTTCCATTTCACAGCCTTGCACTCCTGCTTTTTTCCTGAAATTGTTTAAGGGATCTATCTAAGATGGTTTCCTTTCTATATATATTTAAAAACACTTTGAAAGAGACAGATTAGAAATTATTTACTATGTGAATTTCTAATTACTGAAAAACAGTTATGGGGTAGGACAATGGGACAAGAATCAACACAATGGACCAGTGGATAAGGTGCAGAAATTTTGAAGATGTTTATCCTCTTGACTGAATCTGTATAAAAGGATTCGCTGCCTTTTAGAGATGAACTTTGGGAAGAGACATGGAGAATTTAGAAAGTTCCCCCAATATGCAGCCAAAATAATTAGGTGGTTAAAAAGGAGTGTGAGGGGTACTTTGAATGTGAGCTAGACATGTATCCAAAGAATGAAGTTTCAGTTCAGTTCAGTTGCTCAGTTGTGTCCAACTGTTTGCAACCCCATGGACTGCAACACAGCAGGCCTCCCTGTCCATCGACAATACTTGGAGCTTGCTCAAACTCATGTGCATCGAGTCAGTGATACCATCCAACCATCTCATCCTCTGTCGTCCCCTTCTCCTCCTGCCTTCAATCTTTCTTAGCATCAGTGTCTTTTCCAATGAGTCAGTTCTTCACATCAGGTGGCCAAAGTATAGGAGCTTCAGTTTCACTATCAGTCCTTCCAATGAATATTCAGGACTGATTTCCTTTAGGATGGACTGGTTGGATCTCCTTGCAGTCCAAGGGACTCTAAAGAGTCTTCTCCAACACTGCAGTTCAAAAGCATCAGTTCTTCAGTGCTCAGCTTTCTTTATGGTCTAACTCTTACATTTATACATGGCTACTGGAAAAAACATAGCTTTGCCTAGATGAACCTTTGTTGGCAAAGTAATGTCTCTGCTTTTTAATATGCTGTCTAGGTTGGTCATAGCTTTTCTTCCAAGGAGCAAGCGTCCTTTAATTTCACGGCTGCAGTTACCATATGCAATGATTTTGGGAGCCCCCCAAAATAAAGTATCTCACTGTTTCCATTGTTTCCCCATCTATTTGCCATGAAGTGATGGGACCAGATGCCATGATCTTCGTTTTTTTAATGCTGAGTTTTAAACCAGCTTTTTCACTCTCCTCTTTCACTTTCATTAAGAGGCTCTTTAGTTCCTCTTCGCTTTTGCCATAAGGGTGGTGTCATCTGCATATCTGAGGTTACTGATATTTCCCCCTGCAATCTTGATTCCAGCTTGTGCTCATCCAGCCCAGCATTTCTCATGATGTACTCTGTGTATAAGTTAAATAAGCAGGGTGACAATATACAGCCTTGACGTATTCCTTTCCCAATTTAGAAGGAGAAAAATATACAATTTATAGTGGTGAAAACTGGCAAACACTACCTGAACCAGATGAATAAGGTTAACTTTACCAGTGACGGCCTGTAACTGATTGTACCCCCATCACGATATGATGAGAATGGTACTTCACCTCTGTGGTATTCTTTCCAAAATCCTATAACCACAGTTTTCTCTTAAGGAAAGCAACAGACCAACCCAGATAGGGGGACATGCTACAAAATCTTTAACTCATATGCCTCGAAACCTATCAAGGTCAAGGGGGTGGAAAAAAAAAACAAGGAAAAACTGAGAAATTTTCAGTGGAAGACAAGAACATACTAAGGAAACATGTCAACTAAATGCAAAGTGGTATTCTGGGTTGGTTCCTGGAATAGGAAAATAACTTGAAGGAAAACCTGGTGAAGTCAGAATAAGATTTGGAGTTCAGTTAACAGAACGTGCCAGCGTTGGTTTCTTAATTTTCACTAATGGAGTCTCATTGTGTGGGATGGTAGCAAGTGGGTGCTGGAACTGGGAGAGGGGAGTGAATATAGGAAACCTCTGTAATATTTTTACAATTCTCTTGCAAATCTAAAACTGTGCTAAAGTATGATAAGATGTTTATTTAAAAAATGAAATTGGAGGGGGAACAGAAAACATGTGAAACAGTGGTGAATGGTGATGGTATTAGGAAGTGTTCAGTTGTGGAGTGCAGACTGAATTCTTCAGGCGTTCAAAGCAGAGAGAGTAGTAAGGGCCGAGGTGGAAGGTTTCATGGAGCGTTGGATGGGAAAATGAGCACCTTACAGATGACGGGGGCAACATGAGTGGATGGAGGGCTGAAGGCGTCCTGCTCAGGGACCAACGCAAACGAGCTCACCAGAGCTGTGTGGGCAGAGGTCAGAAGGAGATGGGTTTGGACAGGTAGTGTGAAGCCAGGCAGGGCTGGAGCTCCTGGATAGGAGGGGCTGCTCAGAACAGATGTGTCTGTATAAAACCACTGAGGAATTATTGGAAAGGAAAAGATCTTTATTGGCCAGAGGAGAGAAAGCATGGTTAATAGTTCTCTGCAGGCACCTTAATCATTTTAATAACTGGGAGGTGCAAATTATAAATGAAAAATAAAAGTCTTGTAATAGGTAAAGTGCTTTTTTTTTCCCTTCAATATTTGGCTGCACCTTGAGGCCAGTGGGATCTTAGTCCCCTGATCAGGAATTGAACCTGCACTCTTGGCAGTGAAAGCATGGAGTCCTAACCACTGGACCACAAGGGAATTTCTTAAAATGCATTGCTACGAAGGAGCATAAGCAGCCCTTTTGCATGGGCATGATGATCTGATTGTGTGCGGTAAGGGAGACTTAAATTAGACAAGATACCGTGCCTTTTGATTGAGAAGCCATTAAGTCTTAGAATACACCATGAGGGCTGGCATAGAATCTCTTACAGAGATGGGAATACAGATCAGGCTGGAGGGCTGGTGTACCTTGTCGGCAGGATAACCCTTTACTCCAGGTTTCTACCAGATCTATGGCTCTGTGATTTGAAAAACAGTTTTGAAGACCTGGGTCATGGCTCCTGGTGAAAAAAAATCAATGACTGTACAGGGCTTTCCCACTTAGCTTTTCATTTTTACATTCTTAGGTCAAGCTGGTGACCGTAACACTCAGGAAAATGATAGACTGCCCTGCTCAGAGCTCTGGGAAATCGGAGGAGAAATAGAGTGCGTTCCTTTGGGTGCCTGGCTCTTTGGGGCCTGGCCTATGGCATTCCTGCTAACCCTCATGGGCCTCACCAGCTGTTGATATGATGAATCCATTGCTTCTGATTCTGAATATGCTCTTTGATCCAGTCACTCTTGGCTACACATAGTCTGTTACAAAGAGCAGGAGCAGGCTTTCAGAGATGCAGAGAAGCTTCCATGAACATCTGCTGAGTCTCACAAGCTTCCGGTCCCAGGGGAAGGACATCATTTCTCAATCACAGCCTCTGAGATTTTTTTGCATCCATCCCATACAAGCAAGAGTTTTTCTGGTAGCTCATTTCCCTGGTATGCTTTCTGGAAAAGCAAATAAAACTCTCTCATCATCTCGACTTACACGCTCTTTCTGTTATCCACATGTTGCTGCTGTGAATAAGACATAGCTTGGGTTCCTACAGATACAGAGAGCCATGGAGAAGATGGGGGCCTTCTGGGTAGGAGCAGATGTGTTTATGTCCTAGCTGTGTCAGACTGATGGGGTCCTTGAGGCTGTCACAAGTGACACAAGCTGATTTTTTTCCCTTATCACACTGAGATCTCCCCTCCTGCCAACATAGCATCCTCTGGCCATCACAGCCGGCAGACAACACTGTTATCTTGCCTCCAGTCAGAGTGCTCTTTCACTGGCTCCCTGGGAAATGAGGTCTACCTTTACTGATGTCAGGGGGAGGGTA